>NW_026622986.1:22800347-23120347 GCF_023065955.2 Ursus arctos
AGCTGGGGACATGCTCCAGAGTCATGGAGGGGTAAGGAAGCTGCCGTTCTGGTTATCGCCTGCTTCCATCCATCATTAGCTGAGGGCTCAGGCCAGGGGCACTTCCGGCCTCCAAGGGGAATCATGTTTGCAGTCCAATGCTGCTCCTACGTCCAGGAAAGGTGAGTGCCGAGGGAACGTGGCTACAAATCATTTTCCTGTGCAAACTCCATTAAACCAATTTAATTCCTTGATCGGTTTTCCATATGGACTGGCCAGAGAAGTTCCCCTCCTTTTTTTTTTTTTTCATTTTCATTTCTGCTCTGCTAGGATTAACCACTTATGGTCTCAACTGTTCAAAGTTTTCTTCTGTGGCCATTATTTCTACCAGGGACAGTTTTCTCACATCAACACCTAAATTTTACTCTGCAGATTCAGTTGTTATCATTTGTATGTTTGGGTGCATCTACCAAGAATCACCATCACACATGAGATTTAGAAAAACAGACCCCTTTACCTACGTATTAGCCAAGCACTGCGATCAGTGTGAGCGTTACCCCTCAGACAGCCGAAGATTGTTCTGTCGCCCAGCACTGCCATAAACCAGCCCCACATCTCGCCTAGTGTGGACTTCAGTGAGTTTATAGGTTCACCTTCTTAAGCCTCAATTTACCCAGCTGCAAAACTGTGCAAATAGTAGAGACTTCCTAGCTTCTTGTTAGGAATAATTAAGGTCAAATGTTCAAAAGAATTCCTGGCCTAGGGTACATGTTCAACACGTGTTACTTATTATTGTTGTTGCTGTTATTTAAGGTAATTATAATGACACATCAATTGGTTCATAAACTACTAATCTCTTTGCCAAGAGGATATGCACCATCCATGCTTCATAAAGAGCAAATGGTTGTATCAAAAGGACTGACAGTCAAAATGCTGCACATTGTGGGTAATAAGACCAGCTTTGCAGGGTTGTTGCTGGAAGGAAAGGGAAGACAGGTGTGTAACATGCCTGATACAGGCACTAAAGCACATGGTTTTTTCCTTTCCCTTTCCTTAAAATGTAGGCCTTCAATCTGGAGGATAGGAGAAATGGTGTTATGATGCATTTTTAAAGCATTTCTAGAAAGTTGGCATTCCTGAGTCCAGAAGGGATTGAGATCTACTGGTCTGCATGTCCTACTGAGTTACAGTGAAGTTCCAACATGCTTTCCAGAATGTCTTAAGGAAGGTGCAATTTGCTGCTCTTTCTGGATGAGCCTCACTCTACAATCTGCATTTCAGGAATTGCTATATGCTATTAATGAGTATGAGCTTAGATTGTTTCTTTAAAATGTGTGCATGTGTTTTCAGTTTTTGTCTTTTTTTTTTTAGATTTAATTGTAGGTGCATTCGGGACAGGAAAAGTAGCTGTGTACAGGTATGTGGTTTGTGGTATGCAAATGTTCTTCTAATTGTTTCAAGGGCATTTCCTTTTTGCCACTAGTTTTGCCTTCAAGAGTATATCCCAACTATTTACTTGGGAGAACATTTAGATGCTCTTTTTAAAGTTTGGAGGAATTTTTGCTCTCACCTGTTTTCCTTTCTTTCAACTCTCTTTTTAATATCATACCTCATGACCAAACATCCAGCCCGTACTAACATAATGTTAAATGAAGATATGGATCTTAGCAGAACTTATAAAATGATGCATTCTTTAGATGGTACTATGTCTGAATTCTTCTCTTCGCTTTGGAAATGCATTAAAATGTGCTTATAGAGAAGGGGTACCAGAGGGAGGAGGTTTCTATAAATCAGGTGTGGAGACTAAGTTAGGGAATGGAATGTATCAGGAATTAATACTCCAAAAGCAACTACTGAACAACAGTTCAAATCTGACAGGTCTAGATTCAAAAGCCTAGCCATTCCACACACTCACTCATGTGTAGACTTGGGCAAGTCCTACAACTTTTTGAGCCTCTGATTTTTTGTCTATTAAATAGGGATAACAACACTCGCTTTAGAAGTTAATTTTGTGAAGAGGATTAAATGAGGATTAAATGAGAATCTGCACGTAAAGTACACAGAATAGTAAGTTACTGGTAGACAGGTGGTGCTCAAAAAGTTTAGATTCTTTTTTCTTCTTAAAAAGAATTTTATAGGAATTCAAGACATTAGATCAGGATATCAAAACAAAAGGCAGAGAAGAGCCCCACATGTTCTGGGCACATAATGCTAACCTAGCCCAACCCCCAGAGCAATTCTAAAGTTAGGTCTCCTCAAGTAAGTGTGATTTTTCTCCTTCATCAGTCCCAAGACATACTCACAGACTGATGTATACCCACCACTCACCACTGTGGGTCAGAGAGAATCAGATGATTGAAAAGCTCAGGTATCTAAAGGATGAGGCTATGCTTGTGGTGGCCATGATGATGCCCCACTCAGGGCTGATGAACTGTCATGCTCTAGTCGCTAAGGTCTAAATCTACCACCCAGCCCCCATTCCTTTCCTCACTCCTTCACAGGGACCAGACCTACCTACGTCACAGTCTGACAGCTGGCTGCCAGCCTTCTCCCTCCCACCCTTTTTTTCCTCATGGGTATTTGCCCCAGTGATTGTCCTGCGGGTCTAATTCAGTCTTATTGTCTGCTTTTTCAAGGACTAACACAATATTAAAGACAAAATTATGTAACAAAGCACAGATAAATAGTGTAAAAGAGTTTGGGGAAACTCCCAGGGGGGCTCCATGTGGTAATCATGAAACTGTTTAAAGTTGTGCCCTAAACACACACCGTCCCAAAGCATGGCCCTCCATCCCCTCAGAGGAAAACTTACCCAGCACAACCTCATTTTACGTTCTCATTTGGAGACTTGGCTCTTAGCTTTCCTGTCTTAGAACAGAGCTTTAAACACTGCCCAGTCCCCTTCCCCAGTGAGTTACTTGCTTGTCTCGTTATCCTCACCTGGGTGGTGAAAATTGACTTCCCTGAATATTTAGTGCGGCTCCTCAAGCCTGGCTGCACATTAGAACCACCTGGAGGGTTTGGTTAACGTTCCGATGCCCGGCCCTGACCCCCTGAGGTTTTCTGACCCCTCGGAGAACTCCTCGGTGCTTCTGTCCTGCGGTCAGGACTGAGAACCACGGCTCTGTGTGAAGTATGCCATGATCTTGTCAACCCGCCCTCAGGCGTTTAGCCCAATCCACTAAGCATGGATAGAAAATTATCCCTCAGAATCAAAACCCATCGGCCCATCAGGAAAGACAACTTACAAACTCGAGGGCTTACAGGCATGAGTGAGTACAGAAGGATGCGTGTCCTCAGATACGAGTAGAGCAGATCCCAGAGCGCACTTCACAGCGACCTCACCAAACCCCTGGAGCCCACCCCACACACAGCAGCCCTGCGAGCGCGGTTCTGCTTGACAGACCCGCAGCCCCCTTCGCTGGCGTTCACGAGCGACCACGTGTGTGTTAGGTAACGAGTTAAGTCTGGAGCCCACCTGTTCACGCAGCGAGGCAAATTCTTGGCGCAAAGGCTGGGAATGTTGGCAGTGGGCTCCGACAGTGGGGTGTCGCTCATGTGGCTCCTTGTGACCCTGTGTCTTCTCCCTGCAGAGCGAGGCCAGTGGTGACTGTGGACGCCCAGCTTTTGCTGCACCCAATGATTATCAATCTGGAGAATAAAACATGCCAGATTCCGGAGTCTCTGTCAGCGGTGGCCTGGTGAGTTAGCCCAGTGCCTCTCAAACCCGGATGCGGATGCAGATCACGTGGGCCTCTTGTGATGATGCAGCTTCCGGGGTGGGGCCTGAGAGTAGCTCTGAGAAGCTCGGGTCCCGTGTTGTGCCGTGGGTCTGTGCACCCGATTGAAGTAACAAAGAGCTCATCTTTCTGAATGGATAAGGAAAATGTGATATAGATATATATAGACAGAGAATTACTATACATATAAAATATTACTATATATACAAATTACAATATATACAATATATTGCTCTACACACACACTCGCACACACACTAGAATATTACACAGCCATTAAAAAAAAGATGAGATCTTTCCATTTGAGACAACATATGAATGGACCTAGAAGGTATCACGCTAAGTGAAATAACGTCAGGTAGGGAAAGACAAATACCATATGATTCCACTCATAAATGGAATCTAAAAAAGAATAAACAAAAAACAGAACAGAGCTATACATACAGAGAACAAACCGATGGTTGTCAGAAAGGATGGAGGTGGGGGTTGGACAAAATAGGTAAAGTGGGGAGGGAGATATAGGCTTCCAGTTATGGAATGAGTAAGTAACAGGAATAAAAGCAGAGCAGTGGAATGCAGTCAATGACGTTATAATAGTGATGTAATGGAACAGATGGCAGCTATACTTTGTGGTGACCATAGTGTGATGTATAAATTTCTCAGATCACTAACTTGTACACCTGAAGCTAATGTAACATTTTTTCCAACTATGCTCAAAAAAAAATTTTAAGACAACAATATTCAGAGAGATCAAAGATGTAAGCAAATACGATGAGGATAACGGCAGCAATATTTCTCAAAGTCAGAGAAGAAAGATACAAATACAGAAAGGAGGAAAGCTAGACTATTTCTTGTGCTACTCACCTGGAATGGGAGGCATGAATGTGCACTCATGTTTTTCAGGATATAGAGATTGAAACAAATACAGATATAGAAAAAAATAGAGTTAGTCTTTCGAAAAAAAGAAGAAGAAGGATCTATCACATGATGTTTATCTTGATCTTTTATTGTTAACTTATCACATGAAGGCTACTTCTCCAACCTACAGGCTCCAAGTGAAAGGAGAAGCATAAAAACATTTGTGGAAATTCCCAATGTAACAAAATTTGGAGCTCTCTTTTAGATTCTTGGCATGCTCAAATAAATATCAACCAAACTGAAAATAGAAAAAATACCTTGACTTTTACAATTGCATATGCTTATGGATACCCCTTTCCAGACTTTTTTTTTTTTTAATAGTCAGGTTTCGGTTCAATTACTCAGTTTCCTGTGCTGAAAACATACATCCATTTTGTAATTTAGTGTGCACAATTAGACAAAAGACAATTGTAAAAATAACAATTTTTGTGCTCTCAACTCTGTTGTTGTGGCCCTGATCTCATCATCACGAATATTAGTAGAATTATGGTTCCTTTGGTGGGCCATAGAGAACAAGATTTCTATCACTTCTGAAAGTGTTCCTTCTCAATCTTCTGGTCATCTGAAAGAACTACAAATGGAATTCGGTTGTAACAGAGCTTGAGAATATGGCGCTTTGTTTCTCAATATGTGGGTCCTCAAAGGTCAGAAGTCTGTCCTATTGGGTGATGCCAACGGGGTATATCCTCTGAAAAATCAACAAATACTTGGAGTGCTTGAGATTTGCCCTCATTTTCCAGAAGGTGTGGTCTAACTCAGACAGTATGTTCAGTTCCTGAGACTGTCAGAATGCAAAACAAACCAGTCTTAACCCAGAGAACTTATTTCCACCCAATCTCAGCGTGTTGTTGATGGCCTTTTGACAAGAGTTCATACCGGTGTCAAAGCCTTTGTGGGTGGAGGTCGGGGCTGGGGGTGGGGGTGTGAGGAAGACCTTGAAGAAGTCTTTCAAAAAACGTCCTTTGGGCACTCCCCAATTCCGGGAGGTGTGCCCTCTCCTTTACCAGTTTTTGAAAGTAGCTGGGAAATGCCCTAAGCACATTTTTAAATGGTTTAAAACCATAAAGTATTATAATGAAAACCTGAGCTGAGAAAATATGTGAAAGAGCCAGCGTCTGTCCTTACCCTGGTGTGATTCATGGAAATGAACTGTGGGAGCTCCTTGGGCAAGAGTGCTAAGACTTCAGTATTTCCCCAAAGAGCCTGGTGGTCCCACATGCACAACTGAATGGACCCTACGCTGGATGCTTTCAAGTATCTGGGTGTGGCATGCTCTGACATAAAGTGCTATTTTAAACTAGGTCATTTTTTCTAAGGATTCTTAGGGGTTTTTTAAATGAAATTTTAAGTATTTTTAATAGATATGAGGTCTGTTTGGTTTTATGGAAAGAATATTACTTCGTTATAAGAAAATGTTTCTTTTCATGGGCTGTTTTCCTTATTGCATTAAATCATATTATTAAGGTAAGATGGAATTTGTTGTGTGGGCAAATGAATAAATATGTCTTTATGTATTTATTTCATTCTATCACATGCATTCTTTGAAAAACATTTCATTTTCACATGCAAAAATTTGGAATTAATGGTGGCTCAGGGTACTTGAAGATGAAAGTTAACAGCTGTTTTAGTCTAGAATGTGTTTCTCTGATACTTTTTAAACTTATTTTAGGAATTTAGGTCAATATTTCCAAAATGATTGACAGATATTTGTCGATTTGTTTTCCTAGAGTTTTTGTCTGTATATGATATAACCTTGTATTCTATACTTGAAAACCATTTAAGAGAAGGCTACCTGGGATGTGTCTTTCAGACAGCTGTGTAGTCTTATAAAGTATCTGCTACTGGCATTTCCAAATTAGAAAAAATAATAAAACCTCCACAATAAATACTAATATTGTTATTAATCAATTAAAAAAAATAAAAAGTATTTAGTAAACTATTTCATTTGACAAATGTGAAAGACCATCACTATCCACTTTCCAAATGTAAGAAAACCTTTTCCAATATGCCTAACTTTATGCAAAATAGTTGCTGTCACTGAAATCAAATCAAAGTGCTTAGACTGAAAAATGAGGGGTGTCTGGCTGGCTCAGTCACAGAAGTATGCAACTCTTGATCTTGGGGTCGTGAGTTCGAGCCCCACATTTGGTGTAGAGATTACTTAAAGCAAATCAATAAAATTAAAAAAAAATGAATTTCTTTGTACTTTTAAATCCTGTTTCATATCCACCTCATTCTTTCTCCATCATGCATGGCTATGCACACCGTTAAATCACAGTATCATTATTCTAACGGTGCATTGAGTCAGGGCTGCTTTAGGAGGATTTGTCATGTATTGTTCTAACTTCTGATGTATTAGAAGCACTATAGACAGAATTTCCTTTAGAATTTATGTGATGAGGGTTCTACGGTGATTTAATGTTTTGTTCCAATCAGACCTATTCAGACTAATGTATCATATTGAATGTGATCATAAATTCAAGTTTGCAATTTTAACTCTAATTAATTATAGGTCACAGCTTTCCTGACAACTCAAGTGTACTTTATATTTAGATATAGTCTTGTGAGTGGACCTAATTCTCTGGTATATAAAACACATAGTGAATGTACAATATATGTTTTGCTAAATTCAGAATGAATATTTCAACAAAAACACTAATCCAAAAAGATATATTCACCCCTATGTTTATTGCAGCATTATTTATAGTAGCCAAGATATGGAAGCAGCCCAAGTGTCCATCGAGAAACGAATGGATAAGGAAGATGTGGTAAATATATTTACAGTGGAAGAGTACTCAACCATAAAAAAGAATGAGATTTTGCCATTTGCAACAACATGGATGGACCTAGAGGATATTATGCTAAGATATTATAAGTCGGACAGAGAAAACAACTATCATGATTTCACTTATATGTGGAATCTAAAAAACAAAAAAAATGAATAAACAAACAAACAAAAACAGACTCACACAGAGAACGAACAGGTGCTTGGCAGAGAGCAGAGGCTAAGAGAGATAGGCAAAATACATGAAAGGGATTAAGAGGTACAGACTTCCAGTAACAAATTAAGTCACAGCGATGAAAAGGACAGCATAGGGAATAGAGTCAGTAATTTTGTTTGAACTTTGTATGGTAATAGATGGTAGCTACACTTACCATGGTGAGCACTGAGCTGTTGAATCATTGTGTTATTTGCCTGAAACAAATATAACATTACATATCAACTATATTTCATAATAAAAAGTTTCTCAATAATGTTTTATTTATCATAACTTGATAACATTTTTCAATATCTGATAGGACTGTCTTTTTTTTTTTAAGTAGGCTCCCCGCCCAATGTGGGGCTTGAACTCAGGACCCTGAGATCAAGAGTCATGTGGTCTAGAGACTGTGCCAGCCAGGCACCCCAATAATAAACATTTTCTTTAAAAAAATGAATATTTTGGTTCAGCACTATAAAATTTCAAGGTTTTCCTTTTAGATCAGAACAAGGTGCTTGGAACGTTTTGACTTGGCAACACTTTTCTGTGAAAGACATCTATAAACTGGCAGGTGTAGGCTGAGGTGGTGTTGTTATCAATAATTCAGTACGTTGTAGCAGGTGTTTTAAACTTGTATGAAAAAAGTCACAGTCATCCAGTTACTGATAAGGGGGTAAACAGGGAGAACTAAGAAAGAAATACAGAACTACATTGATGCGTAATTGATATAATTCATAAATCAGCCACTGACATCATTTGTCCATCAAACAAACACTTTCTTGCAAAGAAAAATAAGGTTTACCTCCAGAGCTGTCATTTATTTCTTTTCCAAAAACTTTATTGCTTTTGAATTGTTCATGTTCAACAAAAGGCTGTATATAAAATTATTTTAATTTACGTAGGCTGATAATTTCATTACAAATAGGAATTTCTCTTGTAAAAGTGAATGAACTTTGTCTCTGACTTTGACACATAACCAGGTACCTCCAAAAAAAAAAAGTGGGACACAGAAAAAATGTCGACTTTGAAAGCCAGACATGTTGCAGAATGTAAAGATAGGGTTAACTATTCCATCTTTCTTAAATAATTCTAATTGAAGTAGAAGTGGGCTGGAATTTGTGATTTCTCGGGGGAAGTAGTACAAGCACTTGGAAGAGCAGAGACATCTCAGGAAACTATTGGCTTAATGGCATGTGGCAAATTATTTACCCTGAAGGGAGACATTGACTGAGGTCACGGCAGATAGATGAGTCCCAGATGTGACACATTTTCATTATATTCCACGCAGGAAGCTGACACATAATTAAAGTATGATTAGGGATTATTTACAGCTTTGGGATGCTGTCGAAATACTCAAATCCTACTATAGTATTTTATCAGTAAAATCATTAAGACTGTCTTGAAATCATATTTAAGTATGTTCTCCTATTTGTACTTTCTTGGAAATGTGGAAAAGCCCCCTCTCGAATGCTGGCTTGCTAGGGCTTTTTTCAGGAGGGACGTGAGCACATGCTGCAAAGCCAGGCAGAGACGACTGGTCATTTCTCATTTCCCTTTTTGGCCACAGAACAGGTCCCAGGGCAAGTCATCCTACGAGCCGTGGCGGACATCTCTCTGGATTGAGTTTAGGTCATGTTCCAGGCAAAACTATCAAGTGTCTCTTGTGCACGTCTGCCCTTTTTTTATTGTGTCTACATGCCACATCATGGTGCCCACCTAGCTTGAGACAGCCACGCTCAGCTCCTCCTGTTCTTTCTCTCTCCCCCCAAATTGTACCCACACCCAGCAACCTACCACCGGGTTCCCTCCTCCTCCTAAACCAAGTGGGGATAGGGGTTCGTCATCCCATGCTGCTCCGTGCCTCTTAGGATGAAGTCCAAACTCTTTAACATGAATTTCAAAGCCCTGTTCCCTGAAGATCGACCCAACCAGCCTCGCTTCCCTGAGCTTCCCCGCCCTGCTCCAACCAGACTCAATTTCTGCCTGTTCCTCGAATGGAGTCACGTTCTTGCTCATCTCCAAGTTCTACCGCTGGCTGTTCCCCTCCTGCACTGCCTAATTCTTCCCTCCCTCACACAGGGGCAGGGTTCATATGTATTTATGGAATAAAAGCAGCAAGTAATTGATTACTTAATCCATTGATTAAATCAGTTACCTTTAAAGTATTACTTTAAATATCTTCCGACATATTCATGTTACCCGTCTTAATTGTATTAGTGTTGTGGTCAAGTGGTGAGATAGATAGATGGATAGACTTTACAAATATACGTATCTGTAGTTAGTTGTGTGTGTGTATAATGAGAAATACAGAGTAAAAATGAGGTATTCGTTTTGTCTTGGGTGAGATAAAGGTTTCTACTTCAGATTCAAAACTTCACTAACCAATACATTATTGACTATTGCTTTCCATAGCTTCTCTTTAAGAGTATGTGCGTCTGTGACAGGCCAGAGCATTTCCAACACAATAGGTGAGCATGTTTTCATTTTTACACTCCCGTACCATAGCAAGAAAAGTTACCAATAAGCATTTCTTGGCACAGACCATAGAAAACTTTGAAAGAGCCCTTTTTTAATATTAAGATTTCTATTGTATATGTGGAAATTTCTACGTAACTCTTACTTGAATGATTGGCGTTAATGTTATCTGTAAAAACAAATATAATCATGACGGTGTAAAACCATTACATAACAAGGTTCTCAGCTTGGAGAGTATTTTCTAAAACTTTTTTTTCCCAGCTTGTGTATTGTTTTTGATCCAACTATGAGAACAATGTTTTCTGAGTAAGCAAGTTGAAATAGAAATTCATTCAAGCACTGCATTCACTGAATACTTTTCCTTTCCTGATTCTATTTGCTCTATTTCTGTCCCTAGGCCTGACTGCCGAGCTGCACTTAGACTCCCTGAAACAAAAAGGAGCCATTAAACGCACGCTCTTCCTTGACAACCATCAGTCACATCGCATCTTCCCCCTCCCCGTAAAGCGGCAGAAATCCCTCCAATGCCAGGATTTTGTGGTTTACCTTCGAGTAAGTGTTCCAGAATCACCTTTCTGGCCTCTAACATTCAGAGTCAAATTCCAACCGTTTTTCTCTATTGAATCATCATACTTGTCCACAGAGATTCACATCTATTTTCCTTTTATAGGAGCAAACTTTATTATAAGGCCCCTGGCTCCGTTCTCGAGCTCCGAGGCAGCTGACCTGATGGTGTGTGGCTGTTCCTTCCCGGGGCTTCTTTCTGCTTTGCACACTACCCTGATACTAGCACTAACTCAGGTGGTTTTCATTTCTCACCGCCTCCCTCCCAAAAAACCCATAAACGTTAAACGCAATTTATTTGAATTTTTCTCCTACATGAGTATGTTTGGCCAGATGTTATCAATGTGCATTTCAAAGCCAACTTGGGAAAACGTTTAGGCAAATCAACGCTTTTACTGAAAGTAATTTATATATGTATAATATAGATATAAATATATATAATTTATATATAAAAATATAAATAAATATAATTTATGTATATTTACAATAACTCCAAGCCAAATATGAAGAGCCAAAATATTTATAACACTATTATTCCAGCTTCTTAGCAGTTGTGGGGTTTATCACTCTCTCTCTCTCCTTTTGTCTCCTTCCTTAACGGGACTTAGTGAGGGGGTGAGAGAATCCAGTGAGGGCAAAGTTCACAAACACGCTCTAGAATGCTCTAGAATGAAAAGCTGGATGCATGATCCTTGAGTCTCATTATGACCGTGACTGACACACATCTGAAGGTGGCATTTCCTCTGTGTGGTCTGAGGCATTCCTGTGTGCTCAGGGCCTTTGCACGTGCTACCCCTCCACTCTGAAGGGGTTCTATTTCCTTTTCTGAGGGAACTTCAAGGGCACTGAAGGTGCTCTGAAATTCATGTGAGCTTAAAGAGATGACAAGAGAGGAGGAGAATCAAGATGTTTTCTCCCCCTGAGACCAAAAGGACTCATAAATGCTGCCAACCTCATGAAAGCAAAAATCCCAATTCATGAAACTCTCCATGGCATTTATTACATATATAAGTATTTTTTTTTTGCCCTTTGCAATTTGACCCATCTGTGTGGGAACCTGAAGATTGCCTCCCGAAGCATATAGGTCTAAACAATTTCATCCCTGAACATGCATTAATTAAGCTGCCTACTATATCCCACATGAACCTAAGCGGGCTGCCGTGATCAGCAGCATTGATCATTCACTTTCACTGGCCAAAGTCAAACGTCGCCTGCCTTTCACAGACTAACATCTTGTAGCTATTTCCCGGAGCCTGCCTTGAGTGTGTGATTATTTTCCCTAGGATGAAACTGAATTCCGAGATAAATTATCTCCAATCAACATTAGTTTGAATTACAGTTTGGATGAATCCACCTTTAAAGAAGGCCTGGAAGTGAAACCAATATTGAATTACTACCGGGAAAACACTGTGACCGAGCAGGTAGGTCCCTGACAGTCTGGGGTGGTTGGTTCTCGGTCAGGCCCTGGGCCTCGCTCCTGTGACCTAAGACCAAACCCAGCCTCTTTTGTTCGCATTCCTGCGCACGAACTCATCCCATTGGGGAGATTTCCCTGACGTGTTGCCTGAAACACTGCATCACCGTGTTTTCAGAAGCCCTTCCCCTTGTGCAACCAAGATTTAATTTGCTCAAACTTTGGCTGTAAGGGAAACAATACAGCCTGTGACCCTCAAAACACTGCCAGGGAGGCCTTCTTTAGGGACGTTGCAGAATGAATGGGAATTGGGCTATTATGTCAATGAGGCTGTATCGGGAGATCACTGCCTCGCCCAGGGTGTCTAGCGGGGCAGAATCATGCAGAGTGAAATGAGGGCTTTGGTTTAATTTGTGGAATTCTTCATACTTTTAAAGAAAAACAATGCAATTCAGGTTTTCCCAGATTATTCCTGATGCCTATTTGCACAACACAGGCTCACATCCTGGTGGATTGTGGTGAAGACAACGTGTGCATTCCTGACTTGAAGCTGTCAGCTAGACCGTAAGTTTAAGTAAATAAATGTGTACGCTTTATCTAATGGAATACAGGTGTTTATTTAAAGCTGCTCAGGAGAAGGTATACACTTCCAACTACTACCAAAAAAAAAAAAAAAACCCTGCACGAAATTCTCGAGCCTGGCTACACTTTGGGTTAGCCTGTGTTTTGGGTCAGTTCTTTGTCACTGGTATCAAGTGACACACCCTAATATTTTGCCATCTTTTAGCAAAAATGGGGGGGAAAGTGCTTGTTCAAACTGAATCTCTCGGCCGGGGGGCGGGGGGTGATTCAGGTTGTGTGGACTTGCCTCAGTCCTGGGAGCAGGAGACTCAGGCTGGTTCTCTCTACACCTTACCCAAACCAGCTTTTGCAGCACCTCATGACTCAAAAGCATCCTTACAATTCTCAAAATGAAATTGATTTTTTTAATTTTCTGAAAAAAAAATTATTGGCACTCTGTGGAGTAAAGCAGAAGGTGTTCCAAAATCAACTTAAGAATCAAAGTGCTTCAGGGCACCTGAGTGGCTCAGTGGGTTAAGCATCTGCCTTCAGCTCAGGTCACGATCCTGGGGTCCTGGGATGGAGACCCATCGGGCACTCTGCTCAGCGGGGACTCTGCTTCTCCCTTTCCCTCTGCCCCTCCTCCCTGCTCGTGCTCGCTCTCTCTCTCTCTCTCTCTGAATAAATTAAAAAAACCTTAAAAAAAAAAAAAAAAAGGAAAGAATCAAAGGGCTTCCCAGTTGCCTGTAATGGAGAGTCACCAGTCCAGCACTGGTAACTGTACTACATTTTGTTATGGAAAGAAATGAGCCCAAGATAAAACATCTTCTGTCAGGAAAAGCAGAATGATGCTCCTCAACCCCCAACACACACACACCCCCGAGGCCCATCCCGCTGCCAGCGTTTGGAATCCGCTTGGCAACCTTTCGGGGGACTTTTTCCAAACTCCACAATTTAGCCAGTATCCAAAGCAATAGCTTTGATTAAGGGTCAAAGGTGGTGGACATTTCCAAATGTTGGCTCAGTTTGAGGTTTGGAGAGAATTAAATTTCCTCAAAATCCTCAATCAGCTATTTGAGATCTTATTTTATCTGCCTCTTACGGTTCACTTGGCATTCGCACCACCCCCCCTTCTTTGTTTCTAAACCGTGTCTCCCTTTTCTCCCACTGCTCATCTTCTTCCTGTTGGGCGTGTTCAGCGATGCGCCAGAGCCGCCTCATTCTGGCTTCTGAGCCAACTGTCCGATTTCCTGGATTTTTGCTGGCAGATGAAGTAGGTCAGTAGCCTGAAACTGACCACAATGGGAGGATTTACACCGCTGGAATCAGCAAATGAAAATTTCAAAAATTGAAATCAGCTACAAACTGGTACTCCCCCCCCCTTTTTTTTTTGAGAACTCATTGTTAACCATTACCAGGATGTTTTCCTGCCCTGCCCTACAGATGTGTTTTCTCAGTTCTTCTCACCACCCTTTCATGATGAACCATCTTCTTGTCCAAGTCTTCTATTCCCACATCTTCCTTCTTTTCTTCCAAGTCCTTAAATACGGTATCTGTGAATACAGAGAAGTATGGTACCTAATATTCCTTTTTAAACTGCATTTTAGAGATAAGAATCAGGTCATCATAGGAGATGAAAATCATCTTACGCTCATAATCAATGCAAGAAATGAAGGAGAAGGTGCGTACGAAGCTGAACTCTTTGTGATGATACCGGAAGAGGCAGATTATGTTGGGATTGAACGCAGCAACAAGGTAAATTTGAAGTAGGAAAAGAGCTGGTTATACATTTGAAGTCAAATCGATGTTAAGTAGAGCCACCTTAGCTGAGACTTTCTTCCCAAATAAAGGGGGACAAAAAGGCACCTTACTTTTTGGTCGTCATAATAGCAATGAGCCAAGAAGAGGGGTGGTCTTATGCAAGTATTCATATCTTTCTTGGCCATAGTGCAGAGATAAATTGGCCAAAGATGGAGAGCTGAAGCAAGGAGGAGAATACAACTGGCTGAAAGGAGAAGCTTGCTAACGGCATCTGTCAGCATGATTCCCCTGCTGACTCCCACCCTCGCTGGCCGTTTTCAGGCCTTTGTTTTTAGTTCCTTTACGTTTCAAGCAGGTCCCGGGAGGTCTGGTTTTCATTATTGCTTACGGAGGAAGGTCCGACCAGTCCCAGCTGAGCACTGATAACAGCCTAGACAGGCACTGGAAAGGAAACACGTTCATTTTTCTTCCTTCGTGGCCCACCTTTTTGGGACCGGGACCAAGAAAAGCCAGGTCTTCGTCATTTGTCGGTCAGGCAATGCCACCATTTATTAAATTGACAACAATGTTTTTTATAATCTTTCCTTATCAGACCACAAATCTTCCCACTTGGGGCATCTGCAGGTTCTGCTGTGTTTTTAACCACTTGGTCTAAAAAGCCATTATAAATACATTGCAGGATAATGGAGAGAGTCCCTCGTCTTCAGAAATGTACGGAAATGTACAATCTAGGGTAGAGACCCAGCCTAACACTCTTTGGAGCTCCTTCAGGAATTGCTGATGGGTTTGCTCGTTTAATTATGATTTGTTAACTGCTGGTTTCCAAATATCACAGACTCTGAAGAGTTTGAGCATTCTAATGACTACGTCAATGAAGAATAATTCCTCTCAGGAGATGTTAGCAAATTGTTGTGATGTTGATACTTTATAGGCATTTAAAGATGTAAGGAATGGAAAATTCTCTACTCATACGTCTAGTCTTGTGGTTTATATTTTGGTTAAATTATCTTAGTAAAAAATATAAATCCAGGTGAGTAATAATCGTGTATCTTTGGCAGTCATAAAATCATGACGAGTTTCTGTTGCAGAAATTTGTAGAAAAATATCACCTGTACACACTCACATGCAAATACTATAGAAACAAACACAAAAGTTCAAGTATGTTATTTTTTAAAATATTCCAGGGCTCCACTTCTGTTTTCATTTGATTGCTTCATGTCCCTCCACCCCTGACTTCGTTAAACAAAGCATCTCTTCCAAAAGGTTTTTTTAGCAAAACATCCAGTTTATGGTTCAGTTTGTTGCGTGGAAAATACAGGAGAACGTTTATCGCTTCTATCTTTGGCTGTAAACATTACAACAGACATTATCCATAATCTCAAAGAAGCCCTTAACTATTTTTCTTCCATCAGTTTCCCTTGGGCAGAGATTTAGCTCAGTCTTTGAATTTCACATGACTAAGCCACGTTCTAATTTATTCTTTGTTTTTAGGCAGTTTGAGGTTTGTGTACCTTTTTATTTAAACTCAGTTCAAGTTTTTTTTAGACATTTTCCTCCAGGGGGAAACATATTAGGATTATCTGATTGTAAGTTTTGTTATTCTTTTGTTGAAAACATCCATCTTTTCGAAAATGTGGATGCTGACCATCTCTTTCTCTGGAAACCTTCACTGAGCCAGACTTCATACTTTCCTTTTGGTGACTTTTTCTAAATTCTTCTAGGAATAAGGGCCTATGTGCTTTATATTGTGACTATTATTGATATTATTATTGTTGTAAAATATGTATAATATAAAATTTACCATTTTGGCCACTTTTTAAAGGTGCAGTTCAGTGGCATTAAGTACATCTTCATTCTTGAGCAATACTCGGTACAGAATGTTTTCATCTTCCCAGATGGAGACCCTGTACTCACCCACCACGAAGTCCCTCTCCCCCCAGCCCCTGATAAGCACCATTCTGCTTTCCATGAATTTGGCTGTTTGGGGGACCTCCCATACTGCATTCCTCTGCCTCACACCCACCTCACATTCAGCATGTCCAGAACTAGGCTTGTCCTCTCCCCACACTCACACTTCTCCCGCGCTTCCATTTCCTGTCTCAGATTGGCACCAGTAGCCACCTCGTTTCTACAGCCCACTCAGCCCCAGTCTCTCCAGTTCATCTCTTCTCTCCACCTAACTGCCACTGTCACTGCCTTCATCTGGACTGGCATGAGCTTTTGCTGAGATGACAACAGTCTTCTAACTCATCTCCCTACCAGCTTGCCTCCGCTCCGCTCCCCACAGGGGTAGTCCTCTCCCTACCATGTAAATCTGATCCCACCGCTTCTTGCTGAAAAGCCTCACTAGGTCCCCATCGCTTTAAGGATAAAATCCAAATCCCTTCAATAACTAACGAGGCCCTTAATTCTATCACCTCTGTTCACCCCTTTAGCCTCATCATGGGGCTTTGATTCTTTCCTTTACCCCACACCCTAAATTCCAGCAGGACTGACTTTGTTTCCAGTTTCTATAATACCCATGTGCTCTCTTGCCACAGAGATTGTGGCTGCACTTCCTTCTCTCTGATGCACCAATTCCACTCCCTCCTCCCCCTTATCCAGCTTACTTCTTTCTGTTTATTCTTCAGGCTTCAGCTTGGTCATGATTGAGGCTGCAAACATTTATTGAGCAATTGAGATGGGCTGGGCACTGCTCTGAGATCTTATATGGATTTAATTTGCTTAACCCTCATCACAGCCTTATAGAGAAACAGCAAGTCTATCCGTATCCCCCACTTTATAGATAAGGAGAAATTCAGTAACATGCCCAAAGTTACACAGCTTTTATGTAGCAGAACCGAGACTCACAACTCCTCTGTTAGGTTTGATCCCCGGCTCTGAACCACTGATCTGCACTGCCCCCCCCCCCACCCCCAGCAGCTTGGATATCACTTCTTCCAGGGGAAACTTCTCTGGTCCTCAAATCTAGATGCATAACCTCCCCTATCACTATGACTCTCTCCCACGGTAAAACTCAAACTGCCCTGATTATGTTTCCATTGCTTGTTACAATTGCTTGTGATTACTTATTACAATGGTTAGGATGACTGGAAATACAGTGAAGACAAGGGGTCTTTTTTATCGATGCCTGGTAAACAGTAGTAGGTACACAGTAAATATTTGTAGTGAATGAATAATATCTTAAGAGCTATAAATGGATTACAGCAGGAGTGTCCCTGGAACAGCTAAGGAAAATAATCTAGAAATATCTAGAAAAACAATCATTGTTTCACTCGGGGAAAGGAAATAAAGGTTAAAAAAAGAAAAAGGGTGGGAGGGTCTGCGGTAAGAAAAGATCTTTGGTTGATGTAAAAAGAGCTATTTCTAGAAAGCTGGAAAAAATGTACATGTCACTTTTAACCTTTAGATAAGAGAAAATATTTACTACAGAAACAAAGTCCTTGAATTATATTCAAAGGACTTGTGGACATTTTTAAAAGCTTTTGCTGGGTTCCTTATTTTCTGTTTTCAGGACTGAATAATTCAAACACAAAAGTTCTCTGTATGATTAGGGTTAGTTATAGAGCCTTAAGAATTTAAATACATGCTAATTCTACCTTTCAGAGGAGAGAATGTTACCAGCTTTTTGAAACTATGTTTCTTAGCTTCTTAGGATGTCGTTCAGGTTACTTGGAGAGAGCGTGTATTAAATTGCCTCCAGATATCAGTCATTCACCTCTTTCTTCGGAGTCTAAACAGACTTTTCAGTGGGCGTGCCTCCCTGGTTGATTACAGGAAGGAGGATTTTATAGTTACTTGGGTTTCTGTCTATCTCATTTCAGACTCCTCTTAGGAAGTAATGTGAGCTACTTCTGCTCTGTATCTCCCTTATACTACTTTGCGCCCAATACTCTTCTGGCACTGGGAATAGAACAGATACAAAATCCCCTGCTCGCCTGAAGTTAATGTTCTCAAATAATATGATTTACTTACAAAATTCTTTACCTGGATGTGTTTGTTTAGCGCTTCTTTGTTTTGGTGTTGGATCTTGGTTTTTCTGAATTAAGTGGGAAGAATGAAATGGAGGCTGGTTTCTGAAACTTTTACATGAAAAGTCACATTACTTCCTTAGATGAAATTTCAGTAGAGCTGACAGATGGACCAATGGTCCTCATATTCAGAACCCTCTTCCTTGGACCTCTCCTGGGGCAGAAATTCTGGAGCAAAAGTTTGCTCCTTTGTGAAAGTCTTCATATTGCAAGCTCATCTGTGGGAATAAGGGTGACAGGTCATATATTAGTGGCTCTTAGTAAATTAGAGGGAAATAATGCCTCTTCAAACTTGAGTTTTTATACTTTCTACTGAGAATAGGATATAAGGTAAAGAAGGGAGACAGGAAGCACTGCGTAGACATAAAAGTATTCTATTCCCATATTCAGTATTTAGAGGATGGAACTAAGATTGATTGTGTAATCTCGAACTGGGACCATGGTGTGTAGGAATTTGTGTTCAGAGCAAATCTCTTGCAAATGCTCCTTGAGTCACATGATAGCCTCTACTAATACCTGTCATTTCATTGTTTTCAAGAGTAAATTTGTGCAATGATGTTTACTCATCTGTGATCTTCATGGTCTGAATTTAACATTAGCAATCGTGAAAATAATTTCTAAAATGTTCATTATTTTATGTAGTAAGCATTCTCCTCCTCAGGGAAACACACTAGGTATGTTTACCAATCCAATTTCTTCCAATAATTAAACTTCGATTTTTTTTTTTCCCCTCTCTCAAGTTTCTCTTCTGAGTTAATGGTCACACATGAATTCTTGGGCACAGCCCGCACAGGTGTTTGAAATCAAGAGAAGCTTCCCGAGGCCCACCGCATTGCCTTTGGGACAGGATGTAACTTATTTGCCCCCTGAGCTCCACGCTGGTGTTCTTTCCCATTGCAGGGGCTGCGACCACTGAGCTGTGAGTACAAGATGGAAAATATAACCAGGATGGTGGTGTGTGACCTTGGGAACCCTATGGTGGCTGGAACAAATGTAAGAGAAAACCAGAAGCCTTAAGTTCTAATTGAATTTTAAACAGAGCTAGTACAACGCTCCCCAATTAGCACTCAGCAGGTTAGCACCTGGCAACTAAAACAAATTAGGCAGGAAATTACCAGGGCGGTGGATTGAGCGTTCTATCCTATACAGAGTAGGGAATCTGAGGTTAAAAACACAAAAAGATGAATACTTTTATATGCTTTGTCTTTTGACTTTACTTTGACATGTCTTTTAGATACTTTATGAAGATGTTTTTGCTACAGATTTTTTCTTGGGAAATTTTTTCTTTGAATGTCACTGCAATTTTTTTCTTTGTATTCAGTAAATGACTTAAGAAATAACATAGTTAAAAAATTTAGCAAAGATGATTAAGCTTTTATTTTTGACATACCTCCCATATGACTATCATCCACAGTATTTTTATATTAAAATGTTACCATAACCCATCTTTTGAGTTAGCTTTACTAGGTCTATATTTTCCATGCTTCATAATTGAAGAATAATACAGAAAATTGTAGCAAGAAAAACAAAAGAGTTAATAACGATCTGTAATGTGCTTTTGAAAGAATACGGACATGTTTTTCTTCTTCTTTTTCGTTGTTTCCAGATTTAGGAACTTTTCATTCAGGATTACTTGTAGACAATAAGCTTATTTTATTCAATAGCCATTTAAGTACACATAGTAATTTCTTGTAATAAATATCTCAGTGGAAATACTTATTATGAAGTCGTGAATCAGAAAAAAATTCTGAAATCTGCAAATACTGCATAATTAAATGCTGCATAAACTAAACATAGTATTCCTGTTTTAAATTAAATATTTATGATTATCAATAAAATGGCCTATTTGAAAAAAAATTGACAAAAATTTATAATTGCATAGGTTTGTATTAGAATAGCTTCCCAAAGTATATTCCAAAGAGTACTGATCCCTTGAGATCAGGCTTTAAAGGGGAGTTCTGTGGTCACTGCTGCTGAGTATCATATCCTCCTCTGGGGCATTCAGGTGCACTTCTGCATTTTAAAGGTACTGAGAAGTCCTGCAGTAAATAAACCTTTTAGTCCATGATCTGTCACATTTATTTGAGCATTCGAAACTACCAAGGAATACTTATTCCCAATTTATTCTTTAGGTGCTAGAATAATATTTTTGCTTTTCTACACCCTAATGAACTCTATTCCATTGATCCCAGGTATTTATAAAGTGTGCCAAGCTATAGTCCAGTAAACTCACTTGTTGGGTCAAAAAAGTAAATATTTAAATGGAAGATAAATTTTATAACAGATTTTTATTAGCTAACATGTACTGAAATTGCCCTCTGTGTTACAAACCCATCACTGGGTGCTTTTTCTTTTATGTGACCTCATAAAATTTTCAAAAGCAACAATCCCATGAGTTGAGTATTTCTCCTATGTTATAGATGAAGAAACTGAGAAATGTCAAATAAATTTCCCAAAGTCACACAGGTAATGAATGCCAAAACCAAGATTTAAACCAGGACTTAACACAAAGTCCATATTCTATCCCGTCTGCAAAATTGGGAAAAGTACTTGGATAAAAACTAATGAATAACAGATGAGATGAGATTTTTAAATGAAGCCATGAAAGATAGAACAGGATTTCTGAGCTGAGAAGTTAGAACATTTTTCATTAGAATTCTTTTATCTGGAAACTAATAAGTCCTTTTGTTAGTTTTCAAGAAAAAACTTCCTAGTTTGGTGTCAAGAAGAGATCTACCCAAGGCCAAAGAGGAAGAAATTGACATGGTAGCTTCAGTGTTTGCATCTAGAGGTGACCAGGCATTCATTCCTTTTTCAGTATTAAAAGTGTTAAGTCTAAACCAGAGATCATCTAAGATCATTAATAACTAAGAATAATCCTGGAACAAAAATTGACCACTGGTGACAATCCAAGTGGAGGGTAAAAATGGCAGTGTGGTCTTAACCACAAATGTGTTTATGTGACAGGATGTCAATCCATTTTACCAGCAAATAATTTTTGGAAGTCAAGGAAGTAAATTGTTTGTATTCGTTTATCTGTGAGGTCTATAGTGGAAGAAACCTAATAGCTTTCTTATCTCACCCTTTAATGCCCTTAAATACATCAAATTTTATTGCATTCTGTTTTGTTATAAAACATTTTGATTTATTTACATCTTCATTTTGTACTTTAAAAAAAAAGTCTCCATTGGTTGTAGTAAAATTCCAAATGTAAAAGCAGTCCTAAATATTAAAAAGCATCATAAATCACCAGGACCATTTATTTCGGTCCCAATATTTTTAAAAAAAAGTTTTCAAGTTACTTTTTATTTTAATTTAACAAAACATTCAAGGTAATATTCAGAAGTATCACTTCTGATTTGTAAGTAGTAATGTCATTTTCATATAATATCTATAGTAATATAAAATATGTGCCAGTAGGATTCATAAAAACTTGAAAAATCTCTCAATCAGGAAAACAAAAAAGTAGTCATTCCACAAAGGCTCTTTAGAATCAATGCCCAGAGATCTGGTGTTTGGTTCTAGTTGAAAACACATGGGCCTCTGACCAATATGAAATTGTCACATTGTTGTTGTATCTTTGTCCCAGGCTGAATTGCTCTATGATGAATACCAACATTAGCCAGGCTTCATCACAATACAGTAAGATCCCCATCACTGGAACCGTGCAAACAATAGCAAACTCTTTCACATCATTCTTTCAGCCATTTTTATTGTACCCCTTCTATATGCCTGATACTAAGCCAGAGTCTCACAATATCAAGATGAAAATATATAATCCCCATTCAGTAAGAAACTCGACATTAGCAATATCAGAGGTTGAGTGATAGGAGAGTAGCAAAGAAGGAGATAGGGAATAAACAGAAAATTTCTGCCTTACCTGGCCTGTGGGATCAGACAGTATGTTGCAGGAGGATCTATTGTCCTGAACTTTGGACCACAAGTAGAACCTCTTCACATAGAAAAAGCAGGAAAAGTTTTAAGTAGTTTCCAAAGAAGAGAGAAGTTTATGTGCAACGTCCCAGAGGTCTGACTGAAAATCGCACATTTGTTATTATAAAGGAATTCATCGTGGCTGTGACATAAGGATGCATAGGTTTAGTAATGAGACCACACCTGGGTTTAAATTCCAGCTTTGCCATTTGTCAGTTGTGATACCTTGGACGAGGTCACATTGAAATGGGAGAATCCCCATGTTTAGGAATATTTGGAACAGTGCGATTATATGATGTATATAAAGCCACTAGGTCAGTACCTGGCTTATAGCAGTCAGTAAGGGTTAGTGAGATAATGATGATGATTTATGAAAAAAATAAAGATTTATTATTAGTTCATATTATTACTGGTTCATATTAACACGAGTTTTTAATCACTGATTTGATTCTCGTAGCGTAGTGGCCAAGAGTACAGGTCCTAGAGTTGGTTTGCAGGAATTTCCAACGCTACAATTCATTTGCTAAGCACCTGGACGAAGGCCCTTGATCTCCCTAATCCCCAGATTACCGCTCGATTGTAAAATGTCAGTAATCACAGTACCTACCTGTGGGGTGGTTATCATGATTATGTGAGACAAGGCACGTAAGGCTTAGCACAGTGCGTGGGAGAGTAAGTCATAGAATTACTCAGCTCTTATTTTCACTTCTTTATTTATGTTATCATTGGATTTATTTTTCCCAAAGTTTTAAAAATCTGTCCTCAAATTAAAAAAAAATATTAGAGCAGGTTCAAAACTTTGGAAAATAAAGAAAGGTGGAGAAAACAATCCCTTCACGTATAATCTTAACATAACCGTAGCATGTTATTCTGGTATATTTTCTTACCATACACCCTCACTCCTCTACAGTAATTGTTCCATCGATAAACTTTTAAAACAAAAGGAGAAACACGTTGTACATACAACTATGTTACCTGTTTCTTCATGGATCATTATTACATTAGAAGCATTTCCCACATATTTGCATAGGCTTTACAGCCATAATTTCAATGACTACCTAAAGGTGCATCAAACACAAGCATGACCGTTTTCCAAATCACTCATCTCTTGTATATTTAGTTTGCTTTTAATTTAGCATATAGCAAGGTGGCCAGAGAAGAAAGAGTCCATACGGGGCTAAATGAAGGGAAGGAACCATGATGTATAGGAACTTGAATTCCCGCGGTCTTAGTTACGTGACTTCCTCTCAGCAACCCAGGGTGGAAGCAGAGAAAAGGACAGCAATCTAGGGTGGGGATTTGCAAGGATGACTTAAAAAAGATTTTTACGCTGTGTAGAAAGTCCCTCCCTGTCATAAACTTAGTGACTTGTATTTTTTTCTTCTAGTATTCTCTGGGCCTCCGATTTGCAGTTCCACGTCTTGAGAAAACAAACATGAGCATTAACTTCGATCTCCAAATCAGAAGGTTAGATCTTTAAGTGCTTAAAATTATGGTCAGCATTCAATATTACAGAGATCCATATTGAAATGAACGGCCACTCTTCAACCTCCTTAACCTTAGAAGTTCTCCTGAAATTAAAACCCAGACATTCACAGATCATTTCCTTTGTTTCTGTTGTTTCAGTTTCGTAATTTATTTATTCATTCATTTTTTTTAATTTTTATTTTTTAGAAAAGAGATCCATCTATAGGCCAAGTTATTTTAATCAAATTTTGTCCTGGGTACCCTCCCACCCCCATTTACCTCCATTTTTCCTCATTCTGATTCACTTCCCTTCTCCCACCCTTACCAACACCCCTACTACATACCCACAATGCTCTCAGCAGCAGTCAGCTAATTCCTGAGGATAAAATTTTTGCAAAAAACACAGATTATACATTTGCAATCTTGAAATCGAACTCTTCAAGAGTTAATAAGTCTCAGATAGTTTCACTGTGAGCTCCAGGGCAGGAAGCAGGTGTGATCATGTATTCATCCAGAGCCTTCCTTCAGGGCCTTCTCTGGTAACTACAAGCCAAAGCAAGTAAGTAGCTGCTCTTTTTTCCTAAGACTGACCTTTTCCAGATATTCAAGTGTATCTTTTCACTGTCTATTCTGTTTGCTCTTTCATGACTGAAAATAATATTTAATGAGTGGGAAGCCTTGTAGGGAGCAGTGTGCATGAAAGCCCAACTGTGGACTTCAACCCATTAGCCAGTAATGGGATCAATTTAATAACTCCAGGCCAAAATTAAAAGAAAAGGAGATTGAATGGAATGTAATATATCAAAGTCCTGTTCAGGAAATAATCCAATTAGATAAATGTAAATGTGTATAGTAAGACACCTTGTGAAATGTGTATATTTCTTTTGTGGTCTGCAATTCTAAGTGTTTGAACATTGATATAAACAGCATATGCTCAGCATGGTGAACCCTTATTCTACCTATAACACAACTCTGAAGTCAGTCTTTATAATTTGGTTCTCAAATAGTAGTGTACAGGGTGGCTCAATCTTACCTTCTGTCCTGTAAGCAGTGATTGGAGAGTGTTGATTTTGTGTAATGGTTTACTTTTTAATAGCTACTTTAATTAAAGCTTTAGAGTTTTTTAAAAGCATATAAACTCTATAAGAATATAGCAGATTCTTTAAATCTACAACCTGGGTGGTGTATTTGGTTAAGCAACTGACTCTTGGTTTTGGCTCAGGTCATGATCTCAGGGTCCTGAGATCAAGCCCCACAATGGGCTCCACATTCAGCATGGAGTCTGCTTGGGATTCTCTCTCCCTCTCCCTCTGCCCCTTGCACCCATGCTCTCTCTCTCTAAAATTAATGAATCTTTTTTAAAAATTTAAAAAATCTACAACCACAAAAATCACAAACCACATCCCCTAAATTTTATGATAGATTTCGAAGAAGGAAGGTATTCTAACTTACCTTAGGTTTTTTCTGACCTTAATTAGGTCTTTTAAAAAATGTAACAATATTTTCTGCTAGAGATTTTTAAAACTTTTACCCATATTAGTGATGAGATGCAGACAGAATTTCTGTAATAGCATTTTACCAAAAGCTTATGAAACCACTTCTTTGTTGATATAAAATGTATATTTTCCAAAAGTTTCGGGTAGTCCTAAATATTTTCATTTGGGAAGTATTTGTAAGTTTTCAGGAAAAAAGAAAGAAAGTAAAGGCATTCCGCAGTGAGGACCACCATCACTCCAGACAGTAGCCTGAAGTTTCTTTTTCTCACCATCATTGTCTGTGACATTGATCCTGCAATGGCATGAAGACATATCTCTCATGAAATATAAAGCCTTTATTTAGAAAGGAAATCTGGAACAAAAATGCAAAGAAAATTCCTTGACACATCCTCCTTACTTTTGATTACAGTTACAGGTAATAGAATGAATGCCACTAGTAATTCACTCAAGAAGCCAAGGACAGCAAATGATGTTCTAAATGCCTTCCCAAAATCGCATCCTGGAGATCATCATTCAAATAGTGAATTCAGCAATGAAGTGCTAAACTTAATGGAAAATAGAAATGGTCACATTTTAACATCCCCCTTCCTCTAAAATATTGGACCATGATTATATTCCATCCCTACATGCTATAGAAACTCATGACTTAAAATTATCCTGGGGAAAAAAATGCGTAAATGAAGAACCAGAGAGGCCACAGGGACATACATAAAGCATCAAATTCCCAAAACAGACATTTCAGAGATAAAAATATTTGAGAATACTTAACACTGAGGTGAGCATTTATCTACATGCTTTGCTGGCAGACTGCAAAGACATAAATGAGTATTTAATGGATGGTTTGTATTCAATTTAAATGTGTTAAAACCAAAAATAAATTAAACCAAATGCTCTAAGGTCTAAATTCTTAAGGTTTGACCACACTGACCACTGTTACCCACATTTAATGCCCTTTTCCACAAACAGAACCCAAAAGAGAAACAGGGCTTTATATATTAATAAACTTAAAATAGTTCATGTTACCAAATGTTTGCATTAAACGGTCTCCTCATGCCGTGGCTCCGTGTGACATGTAAACATTCTCCTCCCTGAGCACAGCGGGTCTCAGATCACAATTCCCACACACAAATAGGTCTTCGTGGTGTCACTGACATTGCTTCCTCAGCAGTAGTGAAATGAATATCGTATTGTATTTGCTGATGTTCCAAAGACCACAAAAAGCACAGAGGGAATGTTAGAAAACAGAGAATAGGAAACAGTAAGGAAAAAGAAAACAGCATAAGAACGATAAGTAAAAAACATGTTTATCCTGGGTGCATGACATAGGGTGTAGTCGTGGAGAGGAAATCCATCATTCCTGTGTAGAACTAGCACCAACAGTATAAATAGCTCAGTGTCCAGAGCGGTGATGGATTGCTTGTTTGAACGGAGCAGTGGTGTTAGCAAGGGAGGTTTCCTTCCAGGAAGGAGGTCAAGGAAGCATCTAAGTTGTATATCAAAGCCCGGTGACTTTCTTACCAGGAGATGTTGTTGATACCACTGGTTGATTGCAGCACCAAGTGTCACGACAAGGCTGTGGGATGCAGGACGATTTTGATTAGCCAACTAGATCTGGTCTCCACATCCGCCATTGCTCTTATTACATTGAAAAGAGCCTCTGTCAGCTTCAGATGAGACTTCTGTCTGAAGACGATTTCAGCGCCTGACATCTATTTACATTTTCCGGATGTTATGAGTAAAGACGGTTGTGTCACTTCAACCACGTGGAAACAAAATGCAATGACATTATGGGACAGCTTAAATGAAACTTTTTTTCGTAATTTTTATATCCACCGCAGCAAAGCAGTGAGAACTAGAAAACTGAACAAATTCTGGGTAATGTGTGGAACAATGAGACTTAAATTTCTAAACTAAAGAGTTTGCTGTCGTGCATTTGGAACTACAAATGCGATAAATAGAATTACTTAATGATTTCTTGCTGGTTAGTAATTCAGTAATTAAAAAAAAAAAAAAACACCTCTTTAGTTGACTGACTTTCCCCAGATGTGATAATGATTAAGTGGCCTGGAAACTGGGGTTCAAACTTTGGTGAACAAGTCCCCCTAGGCTCACCACAAGGTTAGCCGTGATGCCCCATGACAGGAAATGAGCCTGACATTGGCCTGTTTATATCTTTTATGTGTGATGCAGTTTAAGTGGCCTTATCAGTATATACAATCAGACAAGACTTTTCAAAAGCATTGTGGGAACGATTCTGTCTCCTCCTCCTTTGAAAGCCAACTCTTATCATCTCCTCTCCAGCCCCCACATTTGGAAAGCTTCAAAAGCTAGTCCGAACACACCCCATTACCACGACTGCAGTGTGAAAGCTTATCCACTGAATCTTCGTGAAAAGTCGATGATGGAAAGAGGAGTCTTTCTCTTCTTAATGAGAACTGGATATAAGCATGACCTGTCCGTGGTGGTGTGGCCACATCTGTTTGCTGAAAGCTGCATAATCTTTGGGATATGAGGGTGACTCTAGGGAACGTGCAATAGGGTTTATAAAGGCAAATGGCCTCTGCGTTCAAAGCTCAGTTGTTCCAGCCTCTTGTGAGACCACGTTTCATTTTCCTGACAGGGCTGGCTGCTTAACATGCATTTTTTAAAAATTAAATTTCATATGTAGGCACACCTGGGTGGCACAGTCAGTTAAGTGTCGGACTCTTGGTTTCAGCTCAGGTCGTGACCTCAGGGTCATGAGATTGAGCCCTGCCTCGGGCTCTGTGCTCAGCATGGAATCTGCTTGAGTTTCTCCCTCTCCCTCTGTTCCTCAATCCCCCCATTCTCTCTTTCTTTAACTCTCTCTCTCTAAAATAAATAAGTCTTTTTTAAAAAATTAAGTTTCATATGTAATTATATTTGCTTGAGAGAAAAAAACCAGCAGACTTAAAAATAATTTTGCCACTGTTCAAAGAAACATTATTAAACACGCACCTTCTATCTTGAGATTCTTGATGCACTTGACAACACCTATGTCATTTCCTAATTGCCTTGGCATGAGCTGCCCAAATTCCTGGCGTCTTGCTTCTTCCCGCCATTGGCTATGCTTCTAATTCCACTCCCACCTCCCACCCTAGTCAGCCAGTTAGCATGCAGTGAACGTACACTTATTTTAATATTACTTCAGAACTAAGTCGTAAGGAAGATATATTTGCTGCCAAAACAATGTATGGTATGATGCATTCCAGAGCCAAACGCAAACACTTTTTCCATTCTGTGCTGCTCTTGGATTATTCATGCTAGTTCTCTTCTTTATTAGCATGGAGAATCAGGAGTTGACTGCACCTTCCTTTCCCATCTACTGGGCAATGAACATTATTGCACAGAGAAGTTAAGCAATGTGTCCAAGGTAGAAGCTGGAAAATGAACTCAGCTCACTTGCCTTCTTGGTTTAGCCGTTGAAACAAAAAAGTGTTAGCTTTTCTAGATGTCTGTTGTGTTTTCAGATAAGATGTCTCTTCATGGAAAGTTATTACGTACTTTTACTCATAGAGAAGCTTAGTATTTCCATTTTCAAATGGTTATGATTTTGTAGAATGGATACGCCATTGTTTTCTGAATGATTGTATTAGTAATGTTTGTTGTTCTTTTGATCTACAGAATGTTTTTCATCTTTTTTTATTATGTTAGTCACCATACAAGCAGCAGAATGGTTTTTATGATCATATATTGTAACATGTCTGAAAAAATATATCTAAATCATATTGTCACTGTGTTTTAGTTCCAACAAGGACAACCCAGACAGCAATTTTGTGAGCCTGCAAATCAACATCACTGCTGTAGCTCAAGTAGAAATAAGAGGGTGAGTAATAAAAGACATTGTAGTAATTATATTGTAATGATAGCTTTTATGAAAAAACACTAATAAAAACTATATGGAATTTTCTTAATGCATTAGCAATCACAAATCGCTTTGGTTATAAATTTTCATTCTTTTCTACCCATCGTTAGACTTCCGTTGAAAACTAGAGTAAACCCTATATGGTAATTAACTCTAAGGATATCAAAACAAGAGATCACTTTATTCCTCAAACTAACAGTTCAGGAATCAGACTATAAGAACAAGTGATAAGAAGTTAGATAAAAATCAACAAACCTGTGATTGCGTGAAAGTCTCACTTCTCCAGTAACTATTTCGGCATAATGACAATTCAGTCTCATCATACCGCATCTTGAGTTGAACAAATGGCTGACTCCTAGATGTGAGGGTCGATGGGATTTACATTTTATGTCTTTTTCCTTTTTTTTTTTTAAAGATTTTATTTATTTATTAGACAGAGATAGAGACAGCCAGCGAGAGAGGGAACACAAGCAGGGGGAGTGGGAGAGGAAGAAGCAGGCTCATAGCTGAAGAGCCTGATGTGGGGCTCGATCCCATAACGCCGGGATCACCCCCTGAGCCGAAGGCAGGCGCTTAACCACTGTGCCACCCAGGCGCCCCTGTCTTTTTCCTTCTGTCCTATTCTTTGAAGAAGGTACCAGAACGCAATCAGTTGAGAGACAGGAGGACAGTCAAGAAAAAGGCTTAGAATAACTACCATCTTGGGAAATCCATGACTGGGGGAAAAAAGGAATTAGAAATGTACTGTATGTAGTCATCTTACGCAAGTGTGGACTCCACTGATTTTATTGTAATTCTTATTTCTTCAGGACAATCAAGGACTTGACTAAAAAATGTCAACTGGTATTCTGGGTTGAATTGTCATTGGGCTCCAGCAGTCCCAGTTCCCTTTCCTTTTCCATAGTCCTGAGTGGTTCCCACTCCTCCATGATGGCAGTCAGAGCCATGGTCTCCATGCATTCTGTCACTGCTGCCCCCTTCTGCTCCCCATGGGAGGAGCCCTGCCAGCTCTCCTGGACCAGTGAGGCTCCACCTAGTGGATTAGAGAAGAGTAATAATACCTAGCACATATTGATCCTTACATGTGCTACCCCAGTCCATTAGCACATCTTAATATATCCCAGTATCCTAGCTGCACAGGTGAGGAAATTTTGACACAAGGGGCTGAAGGCTACATAGCTGGAAGTGGGAGCTAGAATGCAAGTCAGGCAGCCTGTCTCCAGGTGCGTCTTTATAAGTGATGGTGCTATGTAGCCTATGAGAGAATTCTTTGAATCTTATTCACACAAAATCTTGTTTTGTTTATGCTTCTGTGATTTTTTTCGTTCAAATGAATGTTTTTGACATTCATCCACTTTACGGCATGTGCCTATAGTTCATTCATTTTAATTGCAGGAGAGTTTAATATTGTAAAGTTACACCATACTTACTTACCCCTTCTACTCCTGATGAACATTTGGGGGTTTTCTTTTTCCTTTTTTACAAACTTCCTTGTACATACCTTCGGTACACCTGTGGAAGAATGTCAGAAGGGTATGCGCTTAGGTGCAGAAGTTCAGGATCAGACAGCATACACTTTTTAACTTCATTAAATAGTACCAAACTATTTTTCAAAATAATTATACCTTCCTATTGTTCCACAAGACATGGAGGAAAGTTTTCACTGTTACACATTATTAACTAATTCACAAAATGGTCATGTTTTTCATTTTGACCCAATCTGATGGGTGAGAAATACTATCTAACTGAAGGTTCAATTTGCCATTCCCTGATTCCTAATCGACACTGAGTAGCTTTCTCATGTGTTTGTTGTCTCCATTCTTCCCAAACTGGGTAATTTCTGCTTATTTTTTAGGACATATTTCTACGAAGAGACTTAATTTTTTCATATTAATTCATAGGAAGGAACTCTTTCCTATTCTGGAGTTGAGACACTAATCCTTTACCAGCTACACATGTTGCAAGTACCTTTTCATAGTCTGTGGGGTTTGGTGTGTGTGTGTTTGCGTGTGTGTGTGTTTTAAGTCAGGTTTATTGAAGTATAAATTATATAAAGTAAAACCCTTTCTTTTAGATGTTCAGTTTGAAGCATTTGGACACCACAGGGATGTTCAATGTAAAACAGTTCTGTCACCCCACATAGCTTCTCATGCACCTTTGTAGTTAACCCAGCCCCCACCCCCAGGCTCTGTCAACCTTGATCTATCTTCTGTCACTATATTCCCAGAAAAATCATATAAATATGCGCATACCGAATGTAGCCTTTTGAGTCTGGCTTCTTTCACTTAGCATAATGCATTTGAAAAAACACCCATGTTCTTACATGTATCAGTGGTCTGTTTCTTTTTATTGCTGAGTATTCCACTGTTCCGAAGTCCCACAAATCGTTTATCCATTCACAGGTTGATGAACCCTTGGGTTTTTTCCAGTTTGGGGCTCTTAGTAATAAGCCTGTTATCGGCATTCACACACAGGTCTTTGTTGGGATATTTGTTTTCATAAATGGAGTTGAGTTGTATGGCAAGGTTACGTTTGACTTTATAAGACATCGCCAAACCGTGTTTCAAATTGGTTGTACCATTTCCATTTCTCATTTCCACGAGCAGAGTGTGAGTTCAGTTATGCTGCGTGCTTGTAGGCATGGGCTTGAGGTTTGTTTTTGTTTGTTTTTAGCCATTTTAGTAAGTGTGTGAAAGTATCTCATTGAGTTTTAATAAACATTTTCTTTTTTTTTTAGATTGATTAATTTATTTATTTGGGAGAGAGGGAGAGAGCACACAGAGGGAGAGGAAGTGGGAGAAGCAGACTCCCCACTGACCAGGGAGCCCACCGATGAGGCTCCATCTCAGGACCCGGGATCATGACCCGAGCCACTCAGGTGCCCCTAATTAGCATTTTCTAAAGACTAGTGATATTGAGCATCTTTTCACTACTTATTTGCCCTTAGTGGATTTTTTTGAAGTGTCTTTTAAAATTTTGCCCATTTCTTGTTGAGTTGTCTGTCTTATTATCAAGTTGTAAAAGTTCCCTACATATTCTGGATACAAAATCATTTATCAGATTTGTGTCCGGCAAACATTTTCTCTCAGTTTATGGTTTGGCTTATTATTTTCTTAACAGTGATGTTCAAAACCCAAAAGGTTTTAATTTTTATGAAATCCAACTTTTAAATATTTTATAGTTTGTTCTCTCTTTCCATAAAATAAATAAATAAATCTTTAAAAATAAATAAATATGTAAGTAAATAAATATTTTATAGTTTGTACTCTTTTTGTCCTTTGTAGAAAGTCTCCACTTTGCCCAGAGTCACAAGACTTTTTCCTATGTTTTCTCCTAAAAGTTTTGCAATTTTACATTTTAGTCTATGATTAAGTTAATATTTGTGTTAAGTGTGAGGTAGGGTCCAAGTTCACTGTTGCATAAGAATATCCAGTTGCTGCTATGCTGTCGGCTGAAAGACCATCCTTTCCCCCATTGAATTACTTGACATCTCTATCCATCTGTGAGGCTCTGCTTCCAGACCTTTCATTCTGTTCCATTGATCTACACATGTAATAAGTCTTGAAACGCAAGCAGTATATCCTGAGATCTTGGTAAACTTGCTTACAAATTCTAGTAGACATATTGTTTGCTGATTTCCTAGAATTTTCTATAGCATTATCATGTCTTCTGTGAATAAAAAGTTTGATTTTTTTCCTGACTAATCTAATCTGTATGTGCCAGAGTTTAGCCAACTACAGAGTTAGAGGGAATAGTACCCACAAGAGATTACCCTTATTTTTGATACCAACAGCAGATTTGTGTGCTTCCCAAAACCACTATCAGGTTTGATACTTCACTTAGAAGGACTCACAGAACTCCCTGAAAGCTATTATACTCATCAGTACAATTCGTTACAGGGAAAAGAAAAATTAAAATTAGCCAAGGGAAGAAGTGCTTAAGTTGGAGCCTGGTAGAGAACTAAGCACAAGGCTTCTTGTTCTTATCCGCCATGGAGCCAGAACATGTTACTTTCCTTGTATGGATATATAACAGTATGCATGGAGTATCCCCAGCTGAGGAAACTCCCGAAGGCTCAGTGTTCACTGTTTTTATTGAGAATCCACTACACAGGCATGATCAATTGATTGACCACTTAATTGATCTCAGTCTCCAGGTTGTCTGATATAATGGGATCAAGCTCCCACCCTGACTCACACTGTTGTTCTTTCTGATGTGGGCACCTCCCACCCTAACTCATATTGTTAGAATATCCAGTGTGACCTAAAACACCCAGAAAAACAAAGATACTTATTTCAGGCATAAAATTTCTAGAGCTTAGACTTTACCTTCCAGAAGCTGAGGGCAAAGGCCACGCCACTTTTGGGAGGAAGGTCAAGTTGTTTACTACATAGTTATGCCTTTTATTTCTTTTTTCTTTTTCGTTTTCTTCTCTTACTGCACAGACTAGGAGGGTCAGGGCAAGATTGGGTAGACTTGATGCAAGAAGACATCTTTGCCTTGTTTTTAGATCCTACCTTGATCTTAAGGGGGAGACATTCAGTTTGTCTTTCAAGAAGTTTGTCTGTTTCATCTAAGTTGTTACATGTATAGCATAAATTTGCTCATGATATTCTCTCATTTTCCTTTTACTGCATGTAGGACCTCATCATTCCCTGTATTGGCAATTTGTATCTTTTACTCCCCTCCATTTTTGCCCTGATCACTCTGGCTAGAGTTTAGCGAACTTTTCAAAGAACCAGTTTTTTGGTGTGTTGTCTTTTTTTTCTTTAATTTCATTGACTTTTCTTTCTTTCTCTCTCTTTCTCTCTAAGATTTATTTATTTATGTATTGGGAGAAAGAGAGAAAGAGAGCACAGAGTGGGGGGAGGGGCAGAGAGAGAGAGACAGAATTTCCAGCAGATTGCCTGCTGAGCACAGTGCCCATCCTGGGGCTTGATCTCATGACCTGAGTCGAAATCAAGAGTCAGACACTCAACTGACTGAGCCACTCAGGCACTCCTTTTTTCTCTCTTCTTATTTGTTTGTTTTGTTTTCTATTCCATTAGCTCCTGCTTTTGTTATTATTATTTCCTTCCTTCTGTTCACTTTGGGTTTGATTTTCCCTTTTTCTCCTTCCTCTAGGTAGAAATTAGATTATTGGCTGGAGACCTCTCTTCTGTTCTTACATAAGCATTTAGTGCTGTAAATTTCCTTCTAAGTGCATGAGCACATACCAAAATGTTGATATGTTGGGTTTCAGGCACAATGTTTTCTAATTTCCGTTGTGATTTCTTCTTTAAGTCCTGAGTTGACTCATGAGAAGTGACCTGTTTGATTTATAGATCTTTGGAGCTAATCCAGATGTTTCATTTATATGTGTTTCTTATTTAATTCTCCCATCTTTCTCAGTGAGAAAAACACAAAAAAAAATCAGAGAAGAAATAAGCATTTTTTTAGTATCTTATTTTTATATCTTTTAACATTTACAACTAGTGTATATGAAGTTTTGTCTCCTTCTTTAAGCTTAATCTTTGTTTTGCTAACCAAAAATAAATTGAAATTGTTTTTTAATCCCAAAGCAAATTTTAAGTTGGTAACTGTTTTTATTCCATAAGACATAACTCAGTCCAAGGCAGCAGAGGGTGTAATGTAGTTGTATTTATTCTTATATACCCATTTTATAAGATAAATATTTATAAATATACTTCTGCCATCATTTATTACACCAATATTTCTCAGTTAAAAAAGAAGGAAATTTTCAATTAATTTTACCAATAATCAGAACAGGTAATTAAAATTGGGTTTTTCATATGGGTGCAATTTTTTTAATTGCTAGATTCACATCCAACAATTGACCACAGTTTATTCTCTAACACCATGTTAGAGTTCTTTTTAGCCATTTTGTGAAGTAAAACTCTTTATTCCAGATACTCAGCAAAAATATTGGTTTCGTTGTTTAATTCTTCAAGGAACAAACAGCTACTGTGTTGAAAATCTTCCACGCTCAGTCTTGAGAAAAATCTCTTTTTATTTGCCAGTTGCGTTTATTCCAATGTATTTTAGCACGCACTGTCTCTAGCAGCTCTTTTTCAGTTTAGTGTTGTTTTTATCATTTTAAAAATAAACTCGAATGGATTTATTTCCTTAATGGGAAAAAATACTGAGAATTATTCCACTTATTTCAAAGCCAGATGGTGACAACACTGTCTTTCAGCAGACTCCCATGTCATTTGTTCGTACAAAGGATTAATTTAGTAGTAAGTCTGTAGGAAGTAAATTTGGCCACAAGAGGCAGCACCACATGCATCCAGCTCACAAAGAGTAATAAACTTGTGTCCTTTGTCATATAATCAGGATTGAGTGGGTTTGATCACGGACACTACAATCATACAAACATGGTCTGTATAGACCCAGCTATAGCAGGTACAGCCAACATTGTTCCAGACAATCAATAGTAGTCTGCTATTTGGGGCTTATAGTGTTTGAAAACAGGATTATGAATGAATATAGCGTTCATTCCGTATTACCTACCACAACATTGGCTTTGAACTTCCGAGAGTATATAGACTTTAACTTATCAAAACCTAATTCCTTGTTTCCCTAATCCTTTCCCAATGTCTACTATTACCATTGGTACCCCAATCTTCTTATCCCTGGGGGGGTCTCTGTGGAATAATGTTCTATCCTCCATCTTAGAATGTGAGTGCTATTCAGAAAGAGCTGTTAGGGCTGTTTATCCTTGGTTAATAGTTGATTATATTCTTCCTTCCTTCCTTCCTTCCTTCCTTCCTTCCTTCCTTCCTTCTAAAAAAAAATGATAATTTTGAAAACAGTGAACAATGTTTCACTTATTCATTTGGAATCTTCAGAGAGCCATTTTTTGTCATGGTTTTCCCCAGATTAGAAAAAGTCTTAGAGGGCGCCTGAGTAGCGCAGTCGTTAAGGCGTCCGCCTTCGGCTCAGGGCGTGATCCCGGCATACCGGAATCGAGTCCCACATCGGGCTCCTCGGCTGGGAGCCTGCTTCTTCCTCTCCCACTCCCCCTGCTGTGTTCCCTCTCTCACTGGCTGTCTCTCTGTCACTCTGTCACATAAATGAATAAAATCTTTAAAAAAAAAAAAAAAGTCTTAGACAGTAGATAACTGAATTTTGTGAGCCATAGCTTTTGAATGATTATGCCATGATTTTTGCCATGACCTATAATAGATTATGTTTCCTTACAGATTTCTTTTTGATTTTGTTACAGAAATGGAGCAGGAAGTTTCTTTAAGTTGTCTTTACTAAAATCACTGCTGCTTAGTGGCCCCTGGGGTGCATTATACAGTTGACTTCTGAACAAGCAGGCGTTTGGGGAGCTAACCCCCCTGTGGATGTAGCTTTGACTCGCCCAAAACTTAACTACTAGTAGCCTACTGTTGACAAGCCTTCTCAATACCATTAGCAGCTCATTAACACATATTTTGCATATGTGTTATATACTGTATTCTTACAATAAAGTAAACTAGAGAAAAGAAAATGTTATTAAGAAAATCATAAAGAGGAGAAAGAAACATTTACGGTACTGTATTTTATATGAAAAATCATATATAAATGAAAAAATCTGCATATAAATGAACCTGCACAGTCCAAACCAGTGTTTTCCAAGAGTCAGCCGTATATTGGAAATAGAATAGTCCTGAGTAAACCTGAGCTGAAGTCTTCACCTGCAACTAACCCCTACTTTTCTGAACATCAATTTTCCTTTCATGTATAAAATGAGGGGTTTTGAACACACTGTCTCCATAGTACCTGTCAGTTCTAAATATTTATGATTCTGTGGTACTGCAGTGTTTATGACCAGTTGTCCAGGATTGATGACCATAAGAACAAAATTCTTCAGAGAAAATGTGCTCAGCTTCTGCTCTGTATTTGTTCTCTATGCAAATAAATAAATAAATAAATAAATAAATAAAGGTTTTTCCCTAGAACCTCACATTGGGTGTGGAGCATGGAGTCAACTCTCTGTTGCCAAGCTAAGAGCAAAGTAAAGCTTTGGGTGCTTAGGTCGTGAAGACCCCCACGGGGACAGAAGCCCAAACTCTCTGGGCTTCACTCGAATAAAAGCAACCTTCTGTGTTCTGTACTCCTCTCCTCACCAAGTCCCCACTGTTTGATCTGAACATGATTTAATCAAATCAAGTCGGAAAGGGGAGCATGACGTAACAACAAACCAATATAAGGCTAGGGAATGTTGAGGTATCAGCCCAGCAAGGCTGTGCCCTGCACTTGTAATTTAATAGTTGCCCATTAAGGATGAAAGCAAAGGGCTTTATAATTTAGTAGCATTTCTGTGGGTTGTCAGTTTAAAAAATATACTTCTTCCACCCACCCCTAGAAGACAATGCAGCCAAACTGACTTTGACCAAGAGCATTTGAGATGTTTTCTAATCATTTGTGGTATACAACCCAAGGCGTTAATGATAATTTTCCAGATGAGGAAATAGGGACACACAGAAATTAAATTACTTGCCCTTGGGTATTTAGTCCAATAAATTTTAGTTTCTACTTTAGGAAAAGATTACTCAGAGGGGAAAATAAAGATAGCATTTGAAGTTGCTACAGGGTGCGTTAATTACGGATGCCCTTCAAAGGGCATTTAAGATATCTGATTGTCAAAAGAAGGATTTTCTGTTGAAGTTATTTTTAGCTGGGGTTCTAGGAATTCTTTTAAAGATACTTTCACCTAAAAATTGCTAGAAAAGGGGCGCCTGGGTGGCGCAGTCGTTAAGCGTCTGCCTTCGCTCAGGGCGTGATTCTGGCGTTCTGGGATCGAGCCCCACATCGGGCTCCTCTGCTGGGAGCCTGCTTCTTCCTCTCCCACTCCCCTGCTGTGTTCCCTCTCTCGCTGGCTGTCTCTCTGTCACATAAATAAATAAAATCTTTAAAAAAAAAAAATTGCTCGAAAAGCATTGTTCTTTTGAGAAATATCCTTTTTAAGATTATATAAAAATAACAATTTTGTTTGGAACCAGCTTTTAATGTAGAACAATGCCATGTACTGCATTGCATTCGGCCAGTGCTCACTTTCTAGGTGTAAATTGCGGGCAAAAAATATGTATGTGTCAAGTTAATATCCTACTTACATGGTTACATCATTTAACTGTCTCTCTGTCTCTCACCCTTGAGTTATCTAGAGGACAACTCTAGAACTCGATCAGGCTTTATTTTGGCTCTGGGCCTGGCTTTGGGGGAGGTATGGCTGCATTAATGGAAAGCCAAAGAAATCTAAGAAGTAGGAATATACAAGCGGCCACTTTTCTACTCTGAAGTATTTAATTCAAAACTACATTTCTTCACAAGTCAACGTTTAACACAACACAGAATTCTAGATTTTTATCCACCAAAAGAGTCTCATTTCTTGATATGGCCTGAAGCAGGGATTATATATCCTGTACACACACACACACACACACACACACACACACACTTACACTTACACAGGACCTATAGATAGGTGTATACATTTTTATGTCTGTATGGTAAATTATCTATCTCAGGAATGCTCTCTGCTCTGCCCCCTAGTGCCCAAGAGAGGAGATACTATAAAATAGTTCATCTCTGAGCTAGAGACCAGGAATGAAAAGCCTCCAGGTAGATGTTTCAGATCCTTACTATTCCTCTAGTTATTTTGCTGAACATCACCTTCAATACCTTTTTCCATATAGGCAATATCTGTTCAAGTAAATTACGGGCCACTTTTTCCCATTGCAGTTAGCGTACTGTACACTAGTGAGGCATTCTTACCTGTGTCATCACCAGCAATTAACAAAAACTTCCATGTTTCAGAGTATCCCACCCTCCGCAGATTGTTCTGCCCATTCATAACTGGGAACCAGAAGAGGAGCCCCACAAAGAGGAAGGAGTTGGACCCCTGGTGGAACATATTTATGAGGTATCTTTAAAGTTGTTTAGAGTTTATTCTTATGCTCTTTACCAATAAACTCTTCATAGCATTTTATAAGACACCAATGCAAGATCTGAGCTTTATACGCTGCTTGGATTTGTGCTATTATGTTATCATATTGCAGTGGGGGGAGGGGGTACAGTAGGAGTCACTTGCTTTTTAGTGGTGAGAGCCATTATATAGTGAGAATATTTAATCTTGTTACTGTTCTCTTTTAAATGTTCCTTACATCTCCTTTTTTAAATGTTTGGACAGTCTAAGCATAAAAATGACTAGCTCCCTGGACTTTATTTTGCTTCTTCCTACATTTTCAAATATCCTTAAAATCTACCCACCTCTTAAATTGAAGGTCACCAACCAGAAGTTACCAGACAGAGAAAATTTTATGGATTATTTGCTATTGTACAAAAAAAAAAAAACCCACACATATAACACACACACATATGAATAACTTATTCTGAGATTTGAAATAGTCTGTTGATTAGCAAAATATTTTCCAGAAGCAAACCAGCAGCTCATGAAAAAGCCATTTTGTTGGAGGAACCTTCTTATTTACTGCTCTCTATCCCTTTCCTGTGTAACTCATTCCACTGACCTAGTAATCCTGACTGTGACTTTCATCTTAAGCTACAAGGGACGTGAATAGCATTCTCTAAGGTTAACCATGAAGTCATTTCAAAACTGATGAGCTGTTTACATATGTGGGAAAAAAGTGTCAACTCCTGCACAGCATCAACATGAAAACCTCTGTCATCTGCCCAACCTGTGGTTTAGAATCAGAAGCCCCTTCCGCAGCTGGATCAAAGCTCTGCCCTAAGCTCTCTTGATAGCAAAAGGATAACATAGTCCCCAAGGCCACTCGGATTAAGAACCTTGCTAGAAAAGGATGCTGTCAAATAATTTATTAAACCTTGCAAGCACCGGTTTCTGCTTAAGAATGGGGAAACTTTAAAGTTTGCAAACATATTCAAACTCAATCATTCTCAGGGCAGCCCTGCTTCTAATCTTACCACAAATGGATCATAAAATTTTAGGGTAATAATCAGTGGTGACAAAAGCAATCATCACGTGTTTCCTACATGCTATTCTTATGTCTCGAAATATACCATTATCCGTCGATGCCATGTTTCTTTGATAATGTGAATTAAACGAGCCATCTAATAAGCAAAACCAAATTATAAATTGTTTTATTGATCATTATAATTATCAGAACTGTGGGAAAAAAAAGACAAAAATTCTCTGTTAACTTTGAAGTGAATTTTCAAAACCACAATAAATTTAAATACATTTCGTGATTTTCCCAAGCTGTTTTTGTGTCCTGTGAGTACAGGATTCATGTGTTTAAAATGCTCATCTCTTTAGTAGATGTGGCCTCTCTTTCTTTGAGATTCACTGATTAAAACAGAGGGAGCTCAGCTTTGAAATGCACACTTGAAGTGAACTGTGGTGAGCCTGGACCATCTTTTGGCATTTGATGGATAACCATTTTTCCAGAGGGTGAAAAAGAGTGTGTTGCATATGGTTGCAATTGACAAGTCAGTAGTCAGGAAAAAAGGCAGATTTTAGTGTAAAGAAAGAATAACTAGGTTTTGAAAGCATATCATTAAAATTGCATTTCTAGCCCTGCGATTAAATGAACATAAATTTTAGGTAAACATCACAGTGACCAGACATGGTTAATGTGGTGTTTGCAAAGGAAATCTGCCCTCAGAGCTCCAAAGAATGAAGAATCTTCTCTGAGCACAAGCGCCTCTCGCTTCTGGAGCTCCTCTTGCTTATGCAGATTTTGTTTTCCTACTGCTACCATCCTAGCGTAGATGCGTTAAAACCAAAATACTTTTTAGATAACATTACTTGTTCCTTTCTTGTAGCTGCACAATATTGGACCGAGCACCATCAGTGACACCCTTCTGGAGGTGGGCTGGCCATTCTCTGCCCGGGACGAATTTCTCCTCTACATTTTTCATATCCAAACTCTGGGACCTCTACAGTGCCAAACAAATCCTGACATCAACCCACAGGATATAAAGGTAGGAGCCTGGTCTAACTAGCTGTTTTGCCTATTTTTTATGGTAAGGAAAAAAAATTAAAACTGTGGCTTATATTTTTTAAAGCAAAGTAATTATAAGTTATTTTGGTGATATTCTATATGGCCTTTTTAGTTTTATGGTGAAAATGCCAGGTCTTGGGGCACCTGGATGGTGGAGTTGGTTAAGCATCTGCCTTTGGGTCCTGGGATCGAGCCTTGTGTCAGGCTCCCTGTTCAGCAGGGAGTCTGCTTCTCCCTCTGCCTCTGCCTGCCACTCCCCCTGCTTGTGCTCTCTCTCTCTCAAATAAATAAATAAAATCTTAAAAAAAAAAAAAAAAAAAGCCAAACCTAACTTAAAATGTCACTCCTAGAAAACTTAAATTTTTCTTGGTTTTGTTGTTCATGGTAACCTGTCATTTATTCAGCCTATTTTAATAGATACCTTTTGCATATGGCTTGACTAGCAGCATGACCAAACCAAAATCATAAATAGATATGTCATGTTTTGGAGAATTTGTACAGAATGCTATTTTTAGAGTCTTTTTGGTGTTTGCCAAAAGATCTAAGGATCTTTGCCAAGTGGGCTTTTCCAGATGTTGCCAATAGCAAGTGGTGAAATGCGATAATTTGCCAAAGGCCATCTCAGTGCCCCAAGAACCCCCAGACTGGAAATTTCTGGACCCCATTCGTTAGTGCAGCTTATAGAGAAGCTGAGAGCAGTCCTTCTCAGATTCTCAAGCTTATCCAATCACCTGGGGGTCTGGTAAGAGGCAGGGTCTGGGGGGCCTAGAACTCTGCCTTTCTACAATCCCCACCTGATATCCACGCTGCTTTGCTGGTCACAGACTAGCCAGGAGCTCAAGTGTCCAAGGAGCTGATCTTATTCAGATTAAGATCCAAATCTGGCTTTAAGTTTCTTCTGGGAAGAAAAGAACATAATTAGCATAAACCCTTGAAAATGTCACATTTGAATGGGGAAAAAAACACAACTTTTTATCCAGATGTTATTCTCAAAAGCGAACTTTATTTAAGAATCAACATTGTCTAGTAGCTCAGGGAGACAGTGTCTCTCTTAGAAATGGAGCAAAGGGCAGACTTCATGAAATACTAACTCAACCATTTGTAACATGGGTCTGCCTCCACCCTAACCGGTAGCACTGGGACATTGCCCATTATGAAAGGCTTTCTTTTTCAACCCAACACGCCTTCTATTCCAAGAGAGGAAGACTGAAAGGGGTTCAGTATGAAAGGATTTATAGGACAAGTCTCCTTCTTCACGGGGAAATAATAAATAAGGTCACTTGTATTCCACAAAATTATTTAAAATACTTCCTCCCTGGAAACTTTTTTTTTCCCATTTCCTCTCTCTTGGCTCTTCATTGAGATGATTTTAATATCTTCAAGGACAGTAGCTTATTATAAAATGACACCTTCTGGGGTTCCTGGGTGGCTCAGGTGGGTAAGCATCTGACTGGCTCAGGTCTTGAACTCAGGTCTTAAGATCTAGCCCCAGGTCAGGCTCCGCCCTCAGCAGGGATTCTCTTCTCCCTCTCCCTCTCCCTCTGCCCCTCGCCCCACTCGTGCTCCTTCTGTCTCTCTTTCAAATAAATAAATAAATAAATAAATAAATAAATAAATAAAATCTTTAAAAAAACAAAAATAAAAAATAACATCTTCAAATAGAATGTATAACATCAAAGCAAGTAAAGCTTTCACATGTCCTATAGATAACAGATTCTCTACTTCAGTCATAGACTCTTGAAGCACAAAAACCTGGGGCAGGTTTCTAAACTGTGGAGTGTAATGTTTGCTTTATATCTGACACTATTTATATATGTTCATATGTATTATGTAACTTGTGTGATAGGCGCCATGTTGGTTGTGAATTCTTTTTCTTTGTTGCAGTTTAACAATCATGTATAGTGACTGGAAGATACCAACAGATAACTTGCCTTAAATGTTGACAGATTCGTGCAAACTGGGCAGTGGTGGCCACTAAGCCCCTGCATTCTCTGCCACCCTGATATTCTTTGAAGTATAGACTTTGATTAAAAATCTACTAAGGCGGGGTGCCTGGGTGGCACAGCGGTTAAGCGTCTGCCTTCGGCTCAGGGCGTGATCCCGGCGTTCTGGGATCGAGCCCCACATCGGGCTCCTCCGCTATGAGCCTGCTTCTTCCTCTCCCACTCCCCCTGCTTGTGTTCCCTCTCTCGCTGGCTGTCTCTATCTCTGTCGAATAAATAAATATTTTTTTAAAAAAATCTACTAAGGCTAGTAATTTTTTTAAAGATTTTATTGATTTATTTGAAAGAGAGACAGAGCACAAGCAGGGGGAGGAGCAGAGGGAGAGGGAGAAGCAGACTCCCCACTGAGCAGGAAGCCCCATGAGGGGCTGGATCCCAGGACCCCAAGATCACTACCTGAGCCAAAGTTAGACACTTAACCGACTGAGCCACCCAGGCGCCCCTAAGGCTAGTAATTTTTTTTTTTTTTTACCATTGAAATTATTATTATTTTTTAAAGATTTTATTTATTTGACAGAGAGAGAGAGACAGCCAGCGAGAGAGGGAACACAAGCAGGGGGAGTGGGAGGGGAAGAAGCAGGCTCATAGCGGAGGAACCTGATGTGGGGCTCGATCCCAGAACGCCGGGATCACGCCCTGAGCCGAAGGCAGACGCTTAACCGCTGTGCCACCCAGGCGCCCCTGAAATTATGTTTGTTTTTTTTTTTTTTTTTAATGATTTTTTATTATATTATGTTAGTCACCATACAGTACATCCCCGGTTTCCGATGTAAGGCTCGATGATTCATTAGTTGTGTATAACACCCAGTGCACCATGCAATACGTGCCCTCCTTACTACCCATCACCAGTCTATCCCATTCCCCCACTCCCCTCCCCTCTGAAGTCCTCAGTTTGTTTCTCATAGTCCATAGTCTCTCATGTTTCATTCCCCCTTCTGATTACCCCCCCTTTCTTTATCCCTTTCTTCCCCTACCGATCATCCTAGTTCTTATGTTCCATAGATGAGAGAAATCATATGATAGTTGTCTTTCTCTGCTTGACTTATTTCACTTAGCATTATCTCCTCCAGTGCTGTCCATGTTGTAGCAAATGTTAAGAACTCGTTCTTTCTGATAGCTGAGTAATATTCCATTGTATATATGGACCACAACTTCTTAATCCAGTCATCTGTTGAAGGGCATCTCGGCTCCTTCCACAATTTAGCTATTGTGGACATTGCTGCTATGAACATTGGGGTGCATATGGCCCTTCTCTTCACTACGTCTGTATCTTTGGGGTAAATACCCAGTAGTGCAATGGCTGGATCATAGGGTAGCTCAATTTTTAACTTTTTAAGGGACCTCCACACTGTTTTCCAGAGTGGCTGTACCAACTTGCATTCCCACCAACAATGTAGGAGGGATCCCCTTTCTCCACATCCTCTCCAACAATTGTTGTTTCTTGCCTTGTCTATTTTTGCCATTCTAACTGGTGTAAGGTGGTATCTCAGTGTGGTTTTGATTTGAATTTCCTTGATGGCTAATGATTTTGAACATTTTTTCATGTGTCTGTTAGCCATTTGTATGTCTTCATTGGAAAAGTGTCTGTTCATATCTTCTAAGGCTAGTAATTTTTAAATGCAACTTAATTATGCTCCTTTTATAAAACTCTCAATTTGTGGAAATTGAATATAAGAAGATATGATTACAATATGAAGGAATAGCTCCCTGAAATGACAAATGATAACAGTCCATGAACTCTTGAAATTCAGAATAATGAAAAACTTGAAATGTTTTTCCTTTCAGGTCCTCTGAGTACTTTTACTTATATTTATTATGTATAACCCAGAGAGTCTAAAAGAGCTTTTTATCAATAAATAGATTTTTTAAATTAATTATCAGTGTATTTTATATAAGCAGCTACCAACAAATTGAGAATACTTGAAAATTATTTTCTTCTTAAGATAATAATTTATTGGTGAAGTCTCTATAAGTTTACTTGGCAATTTACTTATTCCTAGATAATACAAAACTAAACAGTCTATTCTCTGTCTTAAATATGAATTGGAAATCAGTAAAGAACAAGTTATTTATTATATCTAGTTATCTTCAATGCAATAGGTCTGGGAAATTTTTTTAACTTAAGGTATCAATTTCAGATTCTTGCATCGAAGCTAATTACTGTTTTTTAAATATATATATTTAAAGATAAATATAGTTTTTAAAATATAGATTTTTTAAATATAGATTTTTAAAATATAGATATATAGGGTTTTTTTTTAATTTAGCTCTTTAAGAAGCAGAGAAAGGGTAGGTTTAATAAAAGGAACAAGGAGGCAAAATACATTCCTATAGGCAAAAAGTAAATCCTAGTAGGACGCTGGGTGGCTCAGTTGGTTAAACGTCTGCCTTCAGCTCGGTTCATGATGCCAGGACCCTGGGATCGAGTCCCGCATTGGGCTCCGTGCTCAGCGGGGAGTCTGCTTCTCCCTCTCCCTCTACACCTCCCCCCTGCCCGTTCCCTCTCTCTCTCTAATAAATAAATAATCTTAAAAAAAGAGTAAATCCTAGCATTCAATCTTACTTACCCACGAAGATAAAAGTCCTTATGATTTGATTCTACAATTTCCTTATAAACACAGCAATAGTTAGTGAGCATCTCTTGAAACATCTGCATCTATGAGCAGGTCCACAAGTCCTTTCTGAGGTTGCTCTAGTGACCACTGGACAAGCCACCAAAATATCCCAGGCCAGCTGCGGGCCTGTCAGAGGGAAAACTCCCACCTCAGCTTTCCCAAGTATCCTCTGGAGGATTTTCAAGGTCCCCACCATGTTTGCCTCTCCAGCCATTCAACTGCTTTCCCCTCAGCAAAATGCTTTCTCTTCAGGTCACATACACCTTTTTGTCCACTTCCCCCTCCTGTACATATTCTCATTTTTTCCCACTTAACCACTGAAAGTAGCTCCCTCCTCCATTGCTTCTTTGCAGCTCCCACAAATGTCTAAGGAAACGTGCTGATGAAAAAGCAACTGTCCAGATTCCCTTAGAAGCATTTTCTAGACCATCTGCTCCAAGGAACCAACACCACCAATTCTGAAACCTTTGAAATTCCCTGGATCCCCCCCTGCAGAATTTCCACAACATCTCAACATAATTTCTTGTGTCCGCTAATTAAACCTATCAGCATTTAATAGAACTAATGTATTTAACACAATGTGGGGTTTTTTTCCTATTTAAAAAAAAAAATTATTCAGATAACAACCTCTTGGCTTTACTTTTTATTACAAATACATAGTTTTACTCATCAAAGCCATATTGTAGATAAAGTAGGTTTTTTTTTTTTTTGTGGGCTGGCCTGAAAACCGAGCCACCATTTAAAAGATCGTCTCTAAAGAGAAATGCATTCTGAGTGCCAAACATCTAGCCTCAAACCTTCTGAAATATAACCCGTCTGTAAATTAAACATGCATTCCAAATGTGACGCTCCTCACATGAGCCTCCAAGTCCGATAAGGCCTGCACGGGATTTGCTTTTCACAACAGTGACAGGTACAGCTGAGGTATCCCACCAAGTGACCCTAATGTCCCCAAGGGTTGAAGAGCAGACTGCCTTTGAAAGCCACCACCGTGATCATAGGCGACAATGAGCAAAAGTTCTCACCCCACGCACCTCCCTTGCTGGCCAAATACAGAGCATCCGTGACTAAACTGGGGACACACTCAGATGCCACTAGAAATTTGTGAGGTTTTTATTTTATTTTATTTTTTTGATACTTGCCTCATATCAGGCTTAGTGGGGATTCACTTAGCCTGCTTTGCTGCCACTGTTCAGACCCCCACGTGTGAAGGTAAATAGGAGCACACATGGGTGACGGGGTTCAGGAAAAGTGAGTGAGCCTCCTGGCCCCTCGTGGTGCCCAGCGCAGGCAAGTAGGAGGGTGGGACACTATCTCGGGGACGTTCCTTTCTGCTTTCCCTTTTGCCTCCCAATGAAACCGCTGCTGTCTTTGGTTTTCTGTTCCTCGCATGATGGTTTCACGTCATCAAGTTCATTTCTCTGCCTTCTATGAACACAGGGGCATAAGCAGATGGGCCATGAAGGTTCCGCCTCTGGGCTTCAGAGATAGAGGATTTTAATGTGGCAATTTCGGCACATTCTGCCATCTAAAAACATCGTGAAACAGTCAACTGTCTGCAGCATTCCAACCAATCCATTAAATCTAATTCATTCCAGATCCTTCTTGAAATAAAATTTTAGAGTCAAATAAAGTATTTCTCAACCATTCTAAAGGCAGTAAAATAATGATTTCCAACTATCCATTATCTCATTTGGGTGGATTTTTTCCTGGGTTTTGGAGAGTCCTCCAGACAGGCTGTGATCTTTAGATAAGATGTAGTTGAGAAAGCCAATGCTATTATGGAACCAAAGCTTCATGAAGAGTAAAGGACTTTTTTGAAGTTGGCAAGGTTTCATCACGAACAGCCACGTGTGAGAAGAAACGGGAGAAAGGGCTGCGGATGTCACACTGTACCCAGGAGGAGAGGACAAGCGAGGCGTTGGCTTCCACAGGCGCTAGGATCACAGGACCACGTTCTGGGCCCATCACTCAAGGGAGGAGCCCGAAGTCCACATGATGTGACAGAGGCTAGACGAGGGCAACTGTAACAAGAGAGACAGACAATGTTCTGTAAAGAATGGGCTTTGGAGCCCTGGAAGGCAAGAGGTTCCAACTGTCTCGAACAAGACCATTCTCACAGGAATCCCAAACTGCAACCAGATAGTACAAACATGGCAGTAGAAACACAGGGACCATTTGCCAGGGATTCTAGCCCTGCGACTAGTTTTTGGGTTTTTTGGGTTTTGGGGTTTTTTTTTATCGGTGAACACACAGACTGTGGCTTGGCTTAGCAAATTTGCATCGTTTTGTCTGAATTTTTTTCCATCATAACTGCCTCCATTTACTTATTGCTTCTTATTAATTCAGAATGCAGGGACTTGTTACAGCCCTCAACCCACTTGCCTTCTATCTCTCTCTGTCTCCGTCTCTCTCTCTCTCTCTTTCATGCACGCCCAGCTAGAGGACTTTCACTCATGTTTTATTTTTAACAGTGCCTTTAGGTCCAATTTTCAGCCACCAAAGGGAATACACTCTCCAGGATCCATTTCTCTTTGCCTTATCTTCTCTTTAAGATGGTCTTCAGGTTCTCCTGCAAATTTTAGAAAGTAAAAACACATGTCCAACAACTAAGAAAAGCTGCAAAGTCACCAACGGAGTGCATCTATTCTTTCTTCTGGATGTTAAAAAAAGTGGTGTTTTTTTTTTTTTTCCTCTCCTGACAAATCCTTAACTGACCTCCTGCGTTGGTCTCTACTTTGATTTAATTATAGACAAAGAATTACATGAGGGAAAATCCACCATCTTTTGTGTATTAAGAATACCTGAAACCCAAAGACAAATCACGACCAAGAAGAGGATAGTATGCATGTTTGGGTTCAAAGAGCCCTTAATCTTATTGCACCCAACTATTTTCTTCAAAAGTTGCATTTCTAGCAGTTCTGCACATTCCAGCCAGGCAGTATCCCTTTAATTCATAAATTTAAACCTATCCCAGAGTGAAGAGTTTGGTGAAGAGTCATGCAAATAGAAAAATCCTGTTGGAGTCAAAATCTGAGTAGCAGCTGGGGAAAGAACCGTATTTACTAGCAATTGTTTCCTTATTGCAGAAAAGAGCAATTTTCGTATTTGTTCTGAAGAGGAGACTTGAGTGTTTACCACCAGCTTCTCAGAGCACTGAGCAAATTATTTTCTGAACTGAATGGCTGCCTGAATGGGTGCTAAAAGGCCCTCACCTCTAAGGGTTTCAGATTAAGGAAAAACATGACCTGCGGGGTACACGATCAATTGTAAAACAGGCTCCGAGAGTTCATCTAGAAAACAGGCTTTAACTGTTTACATTTCTTGGATAACTTCGTTCTTGTTTTTTGGTTTTTGTTCATTTTGCTTTTTGGGTTTTTTTTGTTTTGTTTTGTTTTATATTTTGAAATAATTTCTGGAATGCCACTTTCAAAAACGGGTTGGTAAGCCATTCAAAGACTCTCTCAGTGTGGTGTTTGCAAGGGACATTCCTCTATCTGCAAAACAATATTACTAAAAGAGAGAAGCATGTTTTATCAACCCCTGCTGTGTAATACATTTGTTCTCTGGTGCAGAGTAAGTCCTGTGTGTTACTGAGACTGCTCCTAAGTATTTGTCAATGATGATGAACCAGGGGCCCCCACAAACGTGGTTTTTATTCGTACACAAGCTGCATCTCATGCCTCCACACAGGAGGCTGAAGAGCTGTCTTCTCGTTGGGCTACTACTTTACTATTACTGCTACTACTACAGGAATAAAGGAACATTCTATAGGTCCTTCCATCCCTTTTACAGAATTAACTTTGTAACATATCACCCAGTGACCTATAAAAAAGAAATTAGACATGAAAATCTCAAAGAAAATCTATACACACACACACACACACACACACACACACACACACACACACACGAGTATGTAACAGAAAATATATAAGAGAATCTTAGAGACGTTCACAATTTTCTATCTAAACGCAAATTTCAATCTTAGGCTATTAGGGCTTTTCTATCAGATTCTCCACCAATGAGTATCCTTGAGCAATTCTTTGACTGGCACTCCTTCCCTACCATGGTCTTGGACTATTCCAGCATCCGTGGGGCTGGCCCGCTCCTCACAGTCTCTGTACTTCATCAGCCCAGTTCTGTGAACAACACTTCTAATTACCCTGTCTGTGAAATAGTTAAGTCCACATCCAAGCCTCCAATTCAATCTGCTGTTTTTATAACTTGCTCACTTGCCCTGTCCACAAGAGCTTCTCTTTCTTGATATGAAAACTTTCTGCGAGTCAGTTAACCCACCTGACTCTCAAGACTGCCTTTGGCCATACTTTCTTTCCTGCCAAGCCGGGGATCCCTGATGGGTTGGTTGAAACGTTCTTTTAAAGGCTCTCTTACTTAACCTCCTTTCTCCCCTGTCCTTCCAAGTCCCTGCCCTGAAAATCTCCATCAGGCACAGTCCCATAGTTTGGCTTCTCTGCCCCTTAGCCTGAGCGCACCAGGATATACTAATGGTGGGAAGTGCTCACTGGACAGCCAGCATCTGGAGAAGCCCCCTCTGCTGTTCTGATATCTCTCCCCTCCAGTCTCTTCTTTGACTTCTCCAAACCTTCACTACTGTTCTCATCCTTCTTACCCAGCCCCCTTAGCATCACTGTTAGCAGATGACCTTACAACAAGAGAATCTTCAAAGGATTTTTGCCAACCCAAATCCCAAGCCCGCCCCCCCCCACCCCTCTAATTGTCTCTTTCTCATCCTCAAGCCCTGTCCAATACTTTCAGAGGAAGGAGAGTTCTTCCTCCAGTTCCAAATTTAACTATGCTACATCAAGTATCCCGTTTCCTATATTTTCAACCTCTTCCTCTCTACTGGTTCCCTCCTTGGATCCCAGAAACGTACTTAAATTTCCTCCATCTTCAAAACAAACAATAAGCAAATAACTTGGCTCTGCATCTTCTTCCAAGAATGAGCCCCTTTTCCCTTCCATTTTTAGCCGAGCTGTACTTGTTATCCCTGTTTTCTTATTTCTCTTTTACTCTTATTACAATTATTAAATGTTTTTTAAAATTTTCATATTAAAAAGTACTTAATGTCCATCAAAACAATATATCATGCAATATATAAAAACATAAAAAAGAAAAATTTTAATTTCTAATAATGTCACCACCCACTTACTGTTACATTTCCTATTTATTTGTGCATTAATTTATTGTTCCACTTCACTGTATATTGCCAGTAATTAAGGATCTCTTTAAAAATCCCTAATACCATTATCATACCTGAAAAGAAATTAGCAAAACTTCTTAATATCATCAAATCTCTATAACTGGTAATATTTACATGACAATTCTTATAGATTTTTTTTCTATTGCTAGATATGCAAGATAAATATATGTCCATTTTTTATTAAAAAATGCAATCTTGGGGCGCCTGGGTAGCGCAGTCGTTAAGCGTCTGCCTTTGGCTCAGGGCATGATCCTGGTGTTCTGGGATCGAGCCCCACATCAGGCTCCTCCCATGGAAGACTGCTTCTTCCTCTCCCACTCCCCCTGCTTGTGTTCCCTCTCTTGGTGGCTGTCTCTCTCTGTCAAATAAATAAATAAAAAATCTTTTTAAAAAAATGCAATCTTATTATATAAGCTATTTTATAATCTTCCTATTCCCCTTACTAAGATCTTGTATTTTTTCTAAATTACTATATAGCTCTACGTCATTTTTAAAAAGTGTCCAGTGGTCTTTTGCATAAATGTCATAATTTATTTAACAAGGAATCTATCCACAAAGTTTTATGTTACTATCCTGTTTCCATTATAAATAGCAACTAATAACATCCATGTTTTATTTTGTTTTCTTTTGGCGCTTTCTTATTTGGAGGACACCACTGCATCTCATCTCTGAGCCATGGGGGATTTGCTTCAATATGAGAATAAGATAGAGATTTAATTTTATACTTTTTCAAATAATTATCCATTTGTCTGAATGCATTCACCCTTCGGCTTCTGCAGATCAATTTCCACCCATACCCATCCCCTGCTCAGCAAAGGGCATCTATAAATTCTTTTTTCTTTTTTTACATTGAGATATAATTGACATATCACATATTAGTTTCAGGTGTACAACATGATTGGGTATTTGTATACATTGTGAAATGATCACCATAGTAAGTCTAGTTCACATCCATCACCATGCAGAGTTACACATTTTTTTCCTTGTGATGAGAACTTTTAAGATCTACTCTCTTAGTGACTTCTAGACATGCAACACAGTATTGGTAATTATGGTCACTATACCCTAGGACTTACTTATTTTGTAACTGGAAGTTTATACTTTTTGACCACTTTCACCCGTTTCACCCACTCACCAGCACCTCCCCCCCCAACTGTGGCAATCACCAATCTGTTCTTTGTATCTATGAGTTAAGGGTTTGGTTTGGGTTTGGGGTTTTGGTGGTCTTTTTTCTTTCTTTTTTTTTTTTTTTTTTTAGATTCCACATGGAATTTGTCTTTCTCTGTCTTAGTTCACTTAACATAATGTCCACAAGGTCATCCATCCAGGATTTCCTTTTTTATGTTTGAATAACATTTTGGTGTGCATGGGTGCGCACGCGCGCGTGTGTGTCTACACCACATCTATTCACTTTTAGGCTGCTTCCGTATCTTGGCGACTGTAAATAAAGCTGCAGTGCACATGGAGAGGCATATGTCTTTTCAAGCTAGTGGTTTTGTTTTCTTCCGGTAAATACCCAGAGTGAAACTGCTGGATCGTTATGTCCGTAATTTCTTACGTGACAAAATTCAATGATTACTTTTAGTCCTAATTCTTGACTCCTCTGCAGGACTTGACATTCTTAGTGACTCCTTTATTTCTGCACCTTTCTGTTCCTTAGGCTTCCCTGGATTCCCACTTTCCTGCTCTCCTGGATTGTCTCTTGCATCCGATTTCTCCCATCTCACGTTTCCTCACTGGATCTTCTTCCTCTCCCTGTTTCCTGAGACTGCCTTGGATGTTGTATGTGACTCTATGCTTATCATTTTACATTTTCTCACTGGGCACCTCAGGCCAGTCAGCGGGCAGGTACTGCACAGCTCGGTGGGTGCTGATGGGAGAATAGAGCTATCGCATGGAACGTGACACAGGGACCTGGGAATCAACCTGTTGCCCATCAGGAATGGACAGCGGCTTTGCACATTGCAGAGCAGGGTGTGGAGGGTTCTTGGTAAGAAATAAGGCTGGAGCAGTAGGCTGAGGCCAGTATATGGGGGCTGTGCACGGCATACTAAGGAATGTGAACTCTATCTTTCTGTTTATCCAGTAGGTTTTTCTAGGGTCTTAGGACATGCTGAGCACAATCATTTTATTTTCTGTGGTGCACGGTGCATCTACAATATAGGAATATCTTTCTTGACCCCACAGAAATGAGCATACTGTCACTGCTCCTGTGACAACAAAGAGAAACCATTTAAAAGAACATGTGTTTGGGGGACTTGGGGCAGGGGTAGAAAATTAAGGTTCTATAGTCAGTCTAAAATGAAGAATTTTAATGGGATATTATTATGTGTGATTTATTGGCACTTTCAAAATATTTATTCAGCTATCAGATGTACCCGGCAAGGAGCCTGAGATAAAATCATAAGTTCCAGAACACTCGCAAAACAAATTCAGGGCTGAAAACAAGCTCCCTTACAGCACAATGTTCATGTGGCATGCTTTGGAAAAGTCATTTTTATCAGAACACGATTCACTCCTGAGGGAGCATTTCTTACAACTTCAGGAGTGTGGGGCTCAGATAGGCTGATGTTGGGTGCTTGACTACATCAGGCTGTTTCCCCATGGCCAGTGCCTCACCTTTCTGCTACCTCAGGATCCCTCTCACCACACAGAATGTTCCTGAGCTTCACCAGCACCGATATAGGATGAAGGGAACGCGACAGGAAAATAATGACTCAGGCCTGAAAAGTCACTTCCTTCTGGGGAAATCACTTCTGCTTAAAATCTGATCCTTACAAGATAAACTTTCCAAAAAAGCATTCCCCATCCTTCAAGAGCTCCTATGGTTGGAGAATGGGAAGGCTAGTTCCTTGTCCATGCATTTCATTTTGTGGTCGAACACACTGCTGGCAAATCAGGATGGGTCTGGCTTCTCTTGTGACTCCTGGCCAGAGTGGGAACATACCTGGAGTTCAAGGCTATTGAAAAGGTGACAAGCATTTATGAGACTGACGTGCTATCTCTTGCTTTCTCTTTGCAGCCCGCTGCTCCCCCAGAGGACACCCCCGAGCTGAGCGCCTTTTTACGAAATTCGACCATCCCTCATCTTGTCAGGAAGAGAGATGTGCGGATGCCGGAGCCCCACAGACAGAGCCCTGCAAAAATCCTGGTGAGTTATCCCAGTGTGCGCAGATCCGAGAGGAGACTGGATTGGACAGAACTGCCACACACAGAAGGTTTGAACTTCAACTATTGTTTCTCCGTCTCTTTCAATGCTCAGATATGCCTGCCATGGTTTGGCCGTACACGCACATTGTGAGTCATGTAAGTGACTCTTCCCTGCGGACAAAGGCGTATTTGCCTTATAGTATTTTCACTCTTCTAAACCTGCTATGCAGGCCACGTTAGAAAAATAATGATAAAAACCTAAAACATGGCATGCAATGCATTTGCAAAACACAAAGCTCCCACTGTGAGCCCATCCCCAGACACTGAAACTCTGACAGTGTGGAAGGAACTGGGGCAGCACTTCGGAGACTGGGGGGCGGGGGTGGGGGGAGGTCGCACGTGTCCCTGCATCTCAGATTCCTCTGCTGATCCAGAAGAGGCAAGAATGGGGTCTTCTGATTTCCTGGGCCCAAACCCTGCAGAATCTTAGCGCGGGGAGCTGTGGTAGATCTATCCTGAACTTAGTCAACCCTTTGCAAAACTGTGGAGAGCACTCGAGAGTCAGTATTTTCAATTCAATTCTCTCACTCATTCCAAGGTGAATGTTAATACCACTAAACTCTACACTTAAAAGTGGCTAAAATTTTTTTAAGAAGCTAAAATGTTTTGTTTTAATGTGTCTTGAACATGTTCTAATATTCATAAAAAGTTTCAAACATGGAAATGGACAGAAATGTGTATCGAGCAAGTCTCACTTATTCAGTTAAACTTAAATCAAGAGAGAAATGTTTATTATAATAGAAGTACCTAAAGTTAACCTGACAAAAAGCTATGGAGGGTGGCAGATTTTGATTCAAGTCCCTGTAAACTTTTATGGCATGGTAATGTTTTTCAAAACCTAAGAGTAGGAAATAGTTATGCTATTCAGTTTAGGATATTAATAAAATCCCACATATTATCATTTAAAGAAAGCCTCCAAGAGGAAAAGTAGAACAGAAAACAATGATTTAAGTCCTGGGGATGTGGTGTACAGGCTGGTACTACACTTAATAATATTGTATCACATATTTGATACGTGTTAAGAAAGTGGATCTTAAAAGCTCTTCAAGATCATAAAAAAACTATAACTATGTGGTGATGGATAGTAACTAGACTCATTGTGGCGATCATTTCACAGTATATACAAACATTGAATCATTATGTCATACAACTGAAACTAATATAATGTCATGTGTCAATTATACCTCAATAAAAAATTTAACAAATTTTTAAAAAAGAAAACAATGATTGGCACCTATAGAATTCTAATATGCAGTATCAATGTGAAAGCCCTCTGGAGAACCAGTGTCCAAACCTATCGGGACCAACAATTTAGAAAATCAGGGTTCACTTACGTTTTTCAGTTTCTGCTTTAGTGTAAGTCTCATAAGTACACTGAGGCAGGAGAGATCAATAACTAAAATTCTTTTGAAAATTATATGCACTTCTGTTGCAGGGTCAGGTTTTTTCCCTCCCATTCTTTCTCATTAAAGATTTTTAATATGAGATGATTTTTAACTCCTGAATATCACAGAAACTTATTACTTGCGGGTGAAAGCAAGGCAATTCTTGATTTCCATTTCTGACTTCGTTAACTCATGCTTTATTCTCTTTGTCTCTTATTGGTTTGAAAATTGCAAATCATACGCCTCCCCATGTCCTCAAGTCAAAACAGTTCTGGATAGAAAGTGATTATACAAAGTTTATTCTAAAATCAAAAGTTAAATAAGACCTCCTACGGTTTTTGTTTAGTTAAAAACAACTTACTGAATCCCATTTCTGATTAGGAATTTAAAAGTGCAAAATGCCAACATCCTGTGTTGGGATCATAATTTCCAATTTGCATAGGAAAAATTTGTATCCGTAGCACTGAAATATATTTCTCCTCCACCCAAGAACGTCCTTGCCTTTCTCATCTCAGGCCCGTGCTGCTCTTATAATGACCATAACATCCCCTGCTCGGCAGGCTTTCTTCTTGTCCCTTTCCCTACTCAGCTTACAGAAACCTTTTCTTTCAAACCGTCTTCTGCATAAGATTCTGTTAACTTTTCCTGAAACCATCCCGTCCCTTGGCCTCTGACAAAACACGCTCCCCTGGTTCTCTTCCAGTCTGTTGGCCTGAGCGTTCTTAAAATTGTTTGTGGGCTTCTTCTCTGCCCATCCTCTGTCGCCCGTGTACCTCAGGACTCCATCCTCGGGACCCTTCCCCTCTTCCACAGACTTTGCTCCTTCAGGGAAATGCTTTCAACAATCATGAACTCCAGCCATGCCGAGCCTCCTGCCATCTTAGCCATCCCTACTGCACTCTGGACTTGAGGGGCTCAGAGTATACTTTCCTCTGACAGCCACCCCAGCCCCAACGCGTCCAGAATTCCATCTCCATGACCCCCAGAATGTGCTTCTCCTTTAGAATTCCCAATCTCAGTAATGCCAGGGTCCATCCACTTGGCTTCCCAAGCCAAAAGGGTTCCCTCTAGTCCTCCCTCCAGTCCTCCCTCTCCTTCATCCCAACTTCCATTTTGTCACCAATTGTCCCATTCTACTTCCTGAACTTCCCTGAGGTTTGTCTTTCTCTCTCTGTCCCCGTGCCTCAGTTCAGGGCCTCCTCCCCTCTCCCTTGGACTCTTGCAACAAGCCCTTGTCACCCTCTTGCTTCCCACTCTCCTCCCCCCATTCTTGCCTTCCATACCACCTGCCCCTAAAACCCAAACTCAATCATAGCCCTTGCTTAAATGGGACCCTCTGAATAGAATCAAAATTCCTTGGCTCAAATAGGAACATTCTTTACCACCTAGACTTTCTCTCATTCCTCTCTCATTTCCACCTGTCCACCCTGACCCTGAACACCCCTTTTCTGAACAGGCACTGGTCTTGTCCCTGTCTGCCTAGATGGCTAGGTCACTCTTTCTCACACTTCAAGACTCATTCTGAGCACCATCTTCTCCAGAAGCCTCCAACGGAGCTAGCTCACTAGGACCAACAGCTCCAGGGGGCTCACAAGAATCACCTCCTTCTCACTCGCCTCCTTTGCCTCCAGAGGGTGGGACTGGAGATACACAGCATGTCGGTAATGAAGTGTAGGTAAACACGAGGGTCCTCGCAGGGGACATGAACTGCAGCGCTTCGAGAATTCCTGCTCCTGCTGGAGGAACAAAACCCCAACACCTCAGCACCCAACCCTAGTAGAACAAGAACAGCCCCGCCACCTGAATTTGGAAGCAGCATGTCGAAATCTGACCTCCCTGGAATTTATCAGATACGCCTTACTGATTGCTTTGCTTTTAGAAAATTCAGAGGTTCTCGGAAAAGATTTTCATGCCAATACGTCCCTCAAGTTACTCTGTGGTTTAGCAATTTCATTAAAGTGAAATGCCTCAGTTAAATCCTGCTCATACTATTCAATAAACTAACGTTTACTGAGCATCGATAGGCCGGAGCCCAGTGCTTGAGACATGAGAAATAAATAAAGCATAGCCCACATGATAAATTCAAATCAGTGAGGGAGTACAATTCAAGAAGTATCATCCTGTACATGGGTACACAGAAAATGGTTGTGAGGTATCCATTTATTTCCATACCGGATCCAATCAGAAAATAAGATTTGACAGGTAGAATGTCCTCATAACGAATACTTCCCTGGAACACACATTTCACATAGTAAAAGTTACCCATTGTAAGTTGGCAAAACTAGCAACTAGTTAAAGAACAGCTTAATGGACAGAACTCGAAGAAGATTCTGCTTTATAATCAAAAAGTAATTTAGAAGAATGTTTTAGAACAAATGGGTTGATAACACTGGGTCTTTGAGATAACATAGATACAGGGAGTTTCCTCTAAAGCCTTTCCGGGGCTCGCTTAGTCCAAGGTCAGGTGTTATAAATGTCTATAAGAAATGTCTTCCCACCTTCTGAGAAATGAAATTGAAACAGAACAATCCAATCACTGCAGCAGGAGGACTGTTTTAAGTCCTTAGAAAAGAAAAAAAAGCTTAAATCTTACGTTGTATTTAACGTTCCATTTTATCTCTACATTACCAGTAAAAGTGAAGCATCATTACTACCAAACTGTGTTTTCTCTTGGTTGTTTCAATATAATTGATTGTCATTTAAATGAATAATTTGTGAATTAGGTGGTGACTTCTGAGAAAATACAGTGCAGATAAGCTGACTTCGATGTTGATTTTCCACCACAATTTAAAGACACTGATTGGCCACCACTGCTGTTGGCTTTTTTTTTTTTTTTTTTTTTTTTTTTGCAGAACTGTACAAATATCGAGTGCTTACAAATCTCCTGTGCAGTGGGGCGGCTAGAAGGAGGAGAAAGCTCCGTCCTAAAAGTCAGGTCACGGTTATGGGCCAAGACCTTCCTCCAGGTAACAACACTAACGGACATGCACATGCTAAGCTGGGAAGTTTTTCTAGAAAGGATTTTAATTTAATTTAATTTTTTTATTATTAGCCAACATATAGTATGTCATTAGTTTTTGATGTAGTGTTCAACGATTCATGTTTCATTTTTAAATTTAAAAAAATTTGAATTTTTTCATTTAAAAAAATTTTAGGTTTAATTTTAATTTTTAACTTAATACTTTTTATTAATTTCTTTAAAATATTTTAATTTTTTAATTTTTAAAATTGTTCAAAAGAAGTGTCTATGGAAAAATTGAGCCAAGATCAGCTGGTCATCTTTCCCATCAGGGGAAGACATTTTTTTTTTCCAGCTTTATTGCAATATTGTTGACATATAACATACATAAGTTTAAGGTGTATAGCATATGATTGGAGACATATATATGTTTTGGAATGGTTACTACACTGAAATTAGTTCATACCTCCATCCCCTCATGTAATTACCTTTGTGTGTGTGTGGAGGGCAGATGAGATCTACTCTCTTAACCGCTCTCAAGAACACAGTATGGTATTGTTAATTATACATTAGATACCCAGAACTTATTCATCATGTAGCTGGAAGTTTATACCCTTTGACCATCTCCCCAATTCCCCCAGCCCCAGCCCCTGGCAACCACCAACCCGATCTACTCTATTTCCAAGTTCTGCTTCTCTAGATTCCACATGTAAATGATGTCATACAGTATTTGTCTTTCTCTGACTCATTTCATTTAGCGTAAGGCCCTCCTCGTCCATCTGTGTTGTCATAAAAGGCAGGATTTCTTTCTTTTTTGTGGCTGAGTAATATTCCTTCATCTTTTAGGTGAAGACAATGTAAATATCCTGGGTCCCTAAGACCTTTAGACCGTAACTTAGATTCAAATAAACCTCTTTAGCTCACCACTTTCTACCCAGTGCCCAGCACACAGTAGTTCTTCAGTAAATAGTAGTCAGTGGAATGATGGTGAGTACAACAACACAGTGTAAGCCCACAAGGGTGAAAACAGAAATCAATGAAGAAGGGAAAAGGGAGATTCCCACAGCCTGGGCTCCAGTCAGGACACACCTCCGTGACCTTCCACATATGTGTGATTAGTAGATTCTTGGCTGCTTCTGTTTGTCTCTACTGTGGCATCCCACACTGCCACAGATAATTCCACAGATTGTGTGCATTTTAAAGTTTTAAGATCTCTTTTATACTAAACAAATTAATTTTTTCCATTGGGAAAGAGCTATTTATTTAAGTGATATTACTATGTGGGGACCTTGTTGTTTAGAAAGGATCTAGAGAGGGGGAAACAAGCTAAATTAAAAACCCTACCAAATCTATGCATTCTTGCTCATGTTTTAACTACTAAAAAATTCATCTGGCTCATTGCACCGTAGAAAATCAAATCCTTTTGAGTCTAACTAATAAATACAGAATTTCATAGCTCTGGATTTTCATGTTTTCTGGGATTCAAAATACTTTCTGTAGTCTCACAAATCTTATTTGTTTCTAAAATAAATAGAAGGAAAGTTAAAGGTATTTGAAACAGTGATTGTGAAGTGTTTTTTTGTTTTTGTTTTTGTTTTTTTTTAACCTAAGGCAGGGTTTCTTAATCTTGGCATACTATTTCAAATCAGATCATTCTGTGTTGTGGGGGACCTATCACTATAGGATTCTAGAATGCTTTATAGGAAGTGCATTATGGGATGCTTAGCAGCATGCCTGGCCTCCCACCCACTAGATGCAACCCATCAAAACTGTCTCCAGACATTGCCAACGTCCCCCGGGGGCAAAATCACCCCCAGTTTTGAATGCCTGAACCAGGGAGAAGTGCAGTACACAATTTATTTGATTTTTGATTTTTTTTCTTTAGTTAAACCATTATTCATTCATTCACTAAACAAATACCCATGGAGAGCCAACTCTGCACCAGGCACCTCTTCAGGTATCACTTCCTTTCCATCAGTTTGCTCATGGTCGCTCTGCTTTTGGGTTGTTACTTCTTACCTCAGAGTTGAGGAGTTGAGGAGAGCAGTCTCACTGAATTCCCAAGCCCACACAGTCTTCAATGATAACCATACATTCCTTCTATTGCTTTGGGCATCGCATCCTACTGAAATAAGGGAGAATAACTTTTTGGTGAAGCGGGACTAAAATCATTATGACACCACAGTCGAGGGAAACATGATTATTTTATTTTTTTAAAGATTAACTTATTTGAGAGAGAGAGAGCAGGGGGAGGGGCAGAAGGAGAGAGGGAATCTCGAGCAGGCTCCCTACTGCTCAATGATCCCAGCACCCTGAGATCATGATGTGAGCCAAAACCAAGACCAGAGAGAGTGGCTCAAGTCACCAGCACTTACCCACAGCCATAGCCCACATTTCCACACATCCAGTTTCTGCTTATTCCTGTCTTGGAAGCTAAGTGCCAAAGAGGAGTGTCTCATTGCAGTCTCTCTCCCTTTTGTTCCCTCCCTGCCTTTCCCGCTCTAAGAATATACTACATACTGGAGCTCTTTAATGGTTTTGTCATGCAATCCAGAAGGAGGTAAACATTTTCTGCCTTCCTAATCCAAACTGGAAAGTTTACAATTCTTGCATGACATGATTTGCTGCATTATGTTTGTTTCTGTCCACTTGGTGAACATGCAAACCGGTCAGAAAAAGATTTTATTTAGATTAGTCCTGAATGATATCCTGTCCTGTGATTGTTGCTTGAAACAATCCTTCACGGGGTAAGATTTTACCAGTAATTGCTTGGATTTTTTCATCTCACGAGGCTTTGTTTCTGGCGAATGCTGAGTACTTAAACATGGGCTATGTGATCAGAAAGAATTCTTAAGAAAGAATTAAGCAGTGGGAAGGTAGGAGTGGAAGGGCTCGTGACGTTACCAGCCACACTATGTATTTAACCAATTCCAAAGCCTCACTCTCCGTTGGTTACCAACTAGAGGACTTTTATTAGTACCAAGACCATAAGCAAATCATTGTGCAAAAGTGCATAATAGAGGCAGCTAGTGAGGTGCAAACCATGGTCGAAATGACGCAGCAATGACAGAGGAACAGGGCATTTTCTGAGGATTAATAGCTAGCTGGGGCAGGCTGGAGGTCCAAGATATTGTCAAGGGATATTAACTCCAGCTGCTTTTTCAGTCCTAAATTGTCTGCAATATGGCAGTGATTGCTATTACCTAAGTGGACTGCTACATGGAAGACGACATTTCTTTTAAACATAAGAATATGTAGTCGTTATATGAAGACCACGGCTGAAAGCATTCAACTTAGAATGTGGAGTCAATAACGTGACTCTGCTCATAACTGTCGTTCATGAATTAAATACTTACCTGTGCCATGCCTTTGACCTGCAGTCATAAGACTAGCGTATCTTTGGTGCCGCCCCAGCTGATCATAGCCTAACTGCTTACATTCCCCATTCCTTGGAGCTCCAGCATCTTAGAAAAATGAAAAAAAAATGCATTTTCCTATTGAAGAGGGTGGAAGAAACCTTGGTTTTAGAGAATAATTTAAAATAAGGAGTAGGTCCATCTAAGAGTTGTATTGTTACAACCTTAATTTGTTCAGACCCCAGACTCTTGTCAGTTTGCGTCACTGAATCAAACAGTGGAGGGGCAGGTCAACAGCTCATTTTCATGAACTGCAGCCCGCATTTTATGTTACTACCTTTCTTACAACTTCTTGAACTTTCTAGTCTAGTTGATAGTGGAGGGGGTCCAATTCAACCATCGAAAGAACTAAACCTTCTATAAGGTGCTATCAAATGGGTGTTATATGGGGTGGGAGGGTTCATTCACTGTCCATTTACGTGGTCAGTCAGCCAGAGTTGATGCTGTTTGAGGTGCTGTGGAGGATATAAACATTATATCCATGGTTTACACCCTCTATTTCTATATAATCTTGTCGGGGAGAAAAGTAATAGAGACAAATAATAAGTTAAACAACAATGTCAAAATTGCAAACAATGAAGGACAAATACAGTTTCATCCTCATCTTTCTGGATCAGAATCCCTGAGCCTGATCCCGGGTGTTTCTGAAACTCAGCAGAGCCCAGGGCACTGTGAACCACTGGAAAGGATACTAAGGATTGGTGATGAAGTAAAACATGAGGAGAAATCAAACTGTGGCCAAAAGGGGGTAAAGGAAAGAGATGAATAGAAATCCCCTCAGAGAAACCTGTTTCTCCGTGTTCTACATTCTAGAGTTCAAATACCACCTTTTATTCATTAAGAAACTTCCATATTCATAAACGCAGGATCAGGCAGTACAAAACTTCCCATCTAGAGTTGAGACAGAGGTGGCGGTCTCTGTTGATTTGTTCCTCAAAGATAAGACTTGAAGAGCAAGAGAATTATTTTCCGTCAATTTTTTAAATTGAACTTGGAGACAAGAGAAAACTTGATCATGATCCATGAGTATGTAATTGTGATCCTTACGCACAGAATCTCATGACCAGAATTTGGTCATGTTCCTTCTGTGCCTACCAGGCAGGGTGGTAAAGAAGGTAGATTTAAATCACCAAGTACATGCCAGATTTTATGACCAAAATTTTCCACGTTTTAAAAAACACTTCTCATACAAACAAACAAACAAAAATCCAAAATGGAAAAGCCAGGAGACAAGAGAACATCAGAAGAATGACAACGAAAAAATAATGTTTCCAAGTGAATAAAGTTACTTATCCAGGAATGTTGGAGTAGAAAGAAAGAAAAAGTCAAAGATATAGTGATTTTAAGTATTTAAAAGTTTTGCATACTCTGGCCTGTCCTTATCATCTAGAGGAAATGAGATTTATTAAAGGGAGAAAAAAATTCAGTCACAGAAAAAAAAAAAACTTTGTAAAAAAAAAGTAAACAAAATTGTTACTCTCCAACTTGATGGATTGGCCTTAAGAAACCCAACATTGGATTATAAATGGTGTAGTGCTGGTGAATGTTTAATAAACTGCTCTGTGGGAGGGGGGACGCTCCAATGTGTAGCATTTGCTGATTCTCATGGTGTAAATATTCCCACCATGGCTAATTCCAAGCCGCCAGCATGACATCACCAAATCTGGAGTTGGAAAGAGAAGCATTAGCACACCATAGTATAGTAGCTCCCCTTCCAGATACAACAGACTTAAATAATATCCAGAGCACAGATACTAGTAAGATACAATAAAATAGTTAATAAATACTGAGTTTTCGGTATGTATTACCTTTTTAAAAATATAATTTTCTGAAATGTACATATATAGAAGTTTTAAAAATGACTCCGTTTAACAACTTATACTCAAAATTCCAGAAATTTTAAGTCTGCTCTCAAGAGCTATTATGAACCAGCTACAGCCCAAGACTGGATAGCTCTAATCACTGTCTCAAGTTAAATGGTGGGGAACCACAGAAATTTACATTCTCAAAATTTACATTCCTTGACTTAGTCTTAAATATTTTCCTTTGACTTTAATCAACAGTTAATATGAGAACCAATTAAACAACAACAAAAAATTTACTGTAAAGTTTTATCAAAAACTCTATGGCTCTAAGTCAGTGGTTCTTAACCAAGGGGATTTTGCTCCCTGGGGGACACTGACAATAATTAGAGACATTTTTGGTTGTCACAACTCGGGTAGAGGTGTTACTGGCATCCAGGGTAGAGACCAGAGACTGCTACACATCCTCCAATGCTCAGGACAGTCCCCCATCCAACCCCAAAATCCCAACAGTGCTGAAACTAAGAGAGCCTTCTCTGGGTCTTCTATAACAGATGAAATGTGATAAATTTCTTTATAATTTAGTATCAGTCTCGCTCCTAAAATATTTCCCTCTATCAGATAATAAGAATTTTATAACCTGCTATATCTCCCCTTTGTTCTTCACTAGCAGCAACTCTATTAATCCTTGTGCTTGCTCCCTTTTAGGACTCCAATTTTCTGTTTTTATTTGAACCTCATTGTAGCAAGTATTAGAGGATGAATGGCTGGGTGGGCAATTGGATGGACAGAGGGATGGATGTCTTAAAGGATGTCTGGATGTATGATGGAGAGATGGATAGAAGGATAGGATGACTGGATGGGGAAAACAATTTTAAAAGAGAAAAAAAGAAAAAAGAAGGAAAAATGAAATTTTGCTTTGGAAATGGAAAACACTGAAAACAACTGGATGGCTGTCTGTATAACTTTTTAAAGATTTACATGGAATATATTTAAATAAATATTTTTAATTTCAGAGAAAAAATGATCCCTATTCTCTTGCATCCCTGGTGTCCTTCAAAGTGAAGAAGATGCCTTATAAAGATCAGCCAGCAAAACTCCCAGAGGGAAGCATAGCAGTGAGTATCTGAAAAACATAGAGACACAATAATTTCATTGAAATAATTATTTTTTAAATCACTGTTCAGCTTATGCTACATTTAATTGCTTATCACATTGACTTGAGTAAAGTTTCCTTCTCTGGATCACTATTTTCTTATCTCGGTCTGGAAATGACTTAGTGTTGCTTGATCCAAGTTTTAAACTTTCAATGTCAATTCCTATTCAGAAAAATCACAGTGCAGGACTAATACCACTTTTTCATCAAGCCATTTTATTTGGAAGAAGTCCAGATAGCAATGATCATTATACTGCAATCGTCCTGATTGTTTAATTTAAGGACAGCATGGTGAGTGAGGTGGGGAGGGGAGGGGAGGATGCTCTTCCCTAGGGACAGCTGGATGACCTTAGTCATCTTTCCTTTCTATGCAGAGAACTATAATTTTCACCGGAAAAAAAGTACAGTATGAGCTTCATTTGAATGAAATGTTATTTTAAAATTGAGGCTATTAAACATCACTGTTGGGGGTTTATCTGTCACAGCACAACTGCTGGCATCTTTGGCAGCTTGGCAAACCCATGGAGAGTGGACAGGGACACAGGGGACAGAGGATGAGCAGGCACAGTCACCCAAACCCTGCGTTTACAATGAACGTGACCACAGCCAGAGCTCTGGGGAAGAATACTAAGATTTAAATCTTCATCTCTGGGTCAATCCGTAGATATAACCCCCACTTGAACCCTGGTCCCCAGGTCTTTGTTACACGCAGTGCAGTTTGCAGACAGCAGCATCTGCATCACCTAGCAAATCATCAGAAATCCAGAAACAAGCCTCACTCCAGACCTGCTGAGTCAGGATCTGCGTTTTATCACAATCAGGGCATCAGGTACACAGTACAGTTCGAGAGGCACTGCTTTGAATGGTATATAAGTTAATACTATCGTGATGTCTTATTGGCCTAGGTCTTAAAATGTAGTTATAAAACTTAATCTTTCTAGCCTAATCTACTTTCAGTAATTTAAATTAGGTGAATCCAATTGATTAGTGATTTTCAACCCTGAGTATGCAAAGCATCAACATACATGAGACTTTAAAGATATATACATGCTAAGACCTCACCCCGAATATCAGGATTGAGGAGGGCTGGGGTGGGGCCCTGGCACTGTGCTTTAAAAGCACTGAGAGGGGTCCTGGGTGGCTCAATTGGTTAAGCATCAGACCCTTGATCTCAGCTCAGGTCTTAATCTCAGGGTCGTGAGTTCAAGCCCCATGTTGGGCTCCACCCTGGGTGTGGAAACTACTTTAAAAAATTAAAAATAAAACAATAAAATAAAAGCACTAGGGATCTCTAGCACGGGGTCAGGTAACACAGAGCGAGACCCACATTTCAAATGTGTTTCAGAAACAAACTGAGGGCTGCTGGAGGAAAAGGGGTGGGGGGATGGGGTAACTGGGTGATGGGCATGAAGGAGGGCACTTGATGGAATGAGCACTGGGTGTTTTATGCAACTGACGAATCACTAAACTCTACCTCTGAAAATAATAATACACTATATGTTAATTAATTACGTTTAAGTAAAATTTTAAAAAATTAAATTTAAAAAATGAAAAAAAGTGGGATTGTATTACTAAACACACACACATACATACATACATACATACATACATTCTCCTGGGCTTTGTCCTGGCTCTGCCTGCCTTAATTAGGGAACCTTTAGGAACTCACTGTACCTCGCTAAGGCTGTTAACCATATTCACCTGAAAGCATTGTTGAGAAGGTTAATAAAATGATGTCTGTGAAGCCCTGCATTACACCTGGAACAAGGTACACCTCAAGTCTCAGTAATAGTAACCCTCCCAAAATGTCTCACCCTCCCTGGCTAAGTCAGGGAACCCCAACTTGGAAATGTCAAAATATTTTCTTAAACTTTGGTGGCATTTTAACGTAAGGACGGCCACATCTTTCTTCATTTAGCTCGCCTTTCTTTCCCTCACAAGATGTCTGCCGTAGTTTGGATTTACGTTCAACCTAGAAGACAGAGGCTTTGGGTTTTAATATAGAATGTTCATCCAAAGAGGTTCAAAGGCTTGTCTGTAAGGGAGATAAATCTGGGTCCCTTTGTTTTCTCGGAGCATGTGTTCCATACCAGAAACATATGTTACAGCCAATCGCGTCAACAGTGTTGGGTCTTTCTGTACTGGCCGCAGGTGACAGCCTGCTGTTCTCAACTCATCTCGAGATCCACAAAATCATCTGATACATGTGCTTTCCCCCATCCCCACCACCCTCGTCACTGCATTTTTTAAAAGCCTTATTATCTGAGGTGGATGATTTACCACATCATTTATGGAAAGGTTATTGGAAAAACATTTAGGAATGAAGGTGCTGTCGGGTCTCCCAACACCTGACCGAGTGGAGATCTGGCTGGTAGAAAGTTTGCTCTGTGCTACAGGGAAACGATTTTCCTGTGGCTTGGTTTGAGACGGTGTGCTTTGAGCTGGCTGATGTGTTTTATAGTGAATTCCTCTCAAAGGTCATTCTTATCTGAAAAGAATGCAACAGAAGGGAATTGCTTTAAGGTGCTCAATCAGTTGGAATAGGTTGAGAATCATAGGAGCTCCATCTATACTCTGCCAATGGGGAAACCCTCTCAAATACTTCTTTTGTAATGAGAATTGTTTTCCTAGGCCTTTGTGTGGGATGATTAGTTAGTTTGTATTCCGTTGTCAATGTGGTCATGATTCACCCATTTCTGGAGCCCTACGTGAGCTTCACACATCGAAGAAAAGAGCATCCCCTACCTGCTACCTGTAGCATGTTTGTGTTTGTAACGAATGAACTCATGAAACGTGACCTTGGCTGTGTTCAGAGGTGAGGGAAAGGTGGCCTGATGCAAAGGGCTATGACTGACTGCTCAATCATTACAGCGCAGCAGAAAAAACAGGATTCAGTTACTTGAACACTTTTCTTGCTTAGCAACGAACGTTGGCATTTGTGTGTCGTGTCGCTGAAGCTGAATTCCATCACTGACGCCTAGGAGGGAATATTATTGTCTAGTACAACTCCAACAGTAGTTATTATAAAAGAGTTCATGAGAATCCTTATTGAAAACCTCCATATAAAAACTGAACCATTTCATTTGTTAGCACAATTTCAAATCCTTAAAATGGAATTATTAAACAATTGTTTGGAGTTCAAACTGCTTATCTCATAGGGGTTATTTAAATGTTGTTAAAATGTGGGTCCAGCTGGTCCTCTTTATGATATTATTTTCTTCTAAATGGTACTGTAGGTAGGGTATCTTGGTACATTCATTTAAAACATTCCTGTGACCCCTATGAAGTATGTTTACACAAGATTTTGTGATACATAAATACAGATGTCAACATTAATTACAGTTGCAAATACAAGAGAGCTTTTTCCTTCTACCTTGGTATTTTGTCAAAATATACAAAAACATATCATAAATGTCAATGATAAAATGTAGGCATATTAAAAATTTGTTTATGGTCTTTCAACCATAATAAAGAACAAGATTTATGATGTGATTAAATGTTCCCTACTTAGCATCACTTTAAGAAAGTCTAAACCACTTATAATTTATGGATCTCATGTCCCAAAATTGCAGATAATTCTAATAAGTGAATTGTTAAAATTTTATGCCATTTCTTTAGATAGCTGTATGTTCTTGATACATGAAGATAAACTGAAACAGTTTGTTGATTAGATGGCACACCCTTGAGTTTTTCTCCCTAAATTTTGAGTACTTACTTCTGTTAGTCAACATTACCCTTCTTTCTTAAAGAAGTTGAAATATATAATCACTTGCCCATATTCTTAAAGGAAACCGTTAGTCCTCAATATACCCCACCTTCTGCCTTGGGATCACCTTCTTGATGAATGAACCTTGTAAGGAGGGACTGAGGTAAATGGGCAAATGTGTGAGATTATACAGATTGTTCTAGAGCTGTGTGGTCCAATATAGCAGCCATCAGCCACATGTGGATAGTGAGTACCTTGAGAGGTGGCCAGTGTGACACTGAACTAATAGTTTCATTTTATTTTAACTCATTTAAATGTAAACCTAAACACTGTTGCAGTATAAGATGTTTTTCCACTAAATGCAGCTGTGTTTTTTCTGTGAGACTACATTTCTCTTTAACCATTGAAAATCTAGTTTGTTGTTATGTGCTGCAAATATTAAAAAAAAAAAAAAAAACACTGAATTTTGGAAACTTCATTTTAAAAAAGGCAGAGTTTAAAATGTATGTATATTTTGATGTCAATTGCATGTTAAAATAATAATTTTGATGTTTAGGGTTAAATAAATTATTAAAACTAATATCTCATCTTTTTCCTCTTTTTTAGTGTGGCCACTGAAAATTCTTAAATTACACATGTGGCTTACATTATATTTCTATTGGATGGCACTGATATATACCAGGGTTACAGAAGGTTCCAGCTTAGAGCTGATGATAATACCTACAGAGCTTCAGAGAACATGGGGTATTTAATAAATCTTATTTCAAAGGAATGAAAAATTATTACACTAAATCATTGCTTAGTCATGAGAAACCGAAAATTAAAACCTATTTTTCTTCCTATTAGTTATCCAATGGATAACTAAGTTTCTTGTGGGCTTATTATTATTTAGTATTTTCCAACATTTTATTTCTTGGCAAGCTTTCCCAAAACCATCCTATAATTTCCATAGCACTAATACAAATTTAAATAAGCTTTAGTCCATAAAAGTAATCAATTAAGTTTTTCTCTAGTAAGCTTGCCTCCGCAGTTCAAGTTTCTAATTTATACAGAGCACTGACTTTCAGGAAAAGCTGGGCTTTACCTGTTTCCACCCATGAATGAAATGCCCCATTGCCATTTATACACGATTGTGTCACATGACTCCCCAATCAATGTGCCCTCAGAAAGACCTCCCTTTCCAAGACACATACGACTCTTCCAGTGATGTGTCACCCTTGACTTTTCATCCACCTCTTTCCAGCAACAACCAACTAGCTCCCCGGCACTTGAAATCTGGAGAAATGCTCTGGGGCACTGTTGTTGATTTTCTGTATTTCCACTGTCCTCAGTGTAATGACTTCTTGACTATATGGTGAAAAGCCTAGATAAGTTTAGGAAAACACCAGGGGCCAAGGAAGGTCTTTGCAGCTGCTCGCATTTTAGATTGAGAAGATTGGGCAGCCTCAGTGCCACGTGGACGTCCTAAAGGCAGCAGGCAAGAAAAGCAGAATGCAGGCGCAGGGGAAAAGTTTTCCAGTTTGCTTTCCTTTAAAACTCTTTGTCCTTTCCTCTTGGTTAATTACATATGATGACTTACAGGAAATGTACATGACATGTGTAATCTTAACTTTTAAAATACTCAGAGAAGAGAATAGCATGGTATTTTTTGAGTGAGCATAATGTACTGGGAGCAGACTGATGGTGGTTTTGGTGATGAGAATTTCAGAATTTTGGAACTGAAAAGGACAGGAGGGATCATCTACTCTCAGACATTTTTAAGAAACTGCTATCAGAGTCTTTGGAAGTGAATGCAAATGAAAAGCCAATAGATTTTGTAATTATACCTATAAAGCTGTTTTCTGCTTCAAGAGACCCTAATAAGTACATCCTGTTCAATTTAATATTTTATTCATATTTTTCCATTATTGCTGCAAAAAAGAACAGCCTTCACATATCATTTTAACTCTTTGTAAGTGACCTCTCCTACCTGTTTCTACAGAATGACCAGTTTTTTAGATAATAGCATCAAAACCTATAGTAGCCAAGTGACAAAAAAACCCAGCAAAGTTCATTGGTAGCTCTTCTCCCATCCAGTTGCTTTTTACTAACAATTTGAACAGAACAGTCTGTGGCCCTCTGGCCCTTCGTTCAACTCCTTTAGTTCCATAGATAGATAGATAGATAGATAGATAGATAGATAGATAGACCTATCTATCTATCTATGTTTATGTGTGTATATATATATATATATATCCACAAAACTGGGACTGTTTCCTATGTTTAACATGAAACCATGGGAGGCGATTTAAGATATTAGTTAGGTAAATCAGGACAGGGAAGATGGAGAAGCATGGTTGCTTGTGTTACTGTAAATTACCTATCAGTAAATTTTAGGATCTTTAACACATGCACCAAATATAGCCTGAAACTATGTTGTTTCCTCAGTGCACTTAGAGCTCAGGGGGAAGAAACATCTATAAGAAACCTCAGAACTGAGGCACCTGGATGGCTTCAGCTCAGGTCATGATCCCGGGGTCCTCAGTGGGGAATCTGCTTCTTCCTCTGCCTGCTGCTCTACCTGCCTGTGCATGCATGCGTTCCCTCTCTCTCTGTGTGTCAATAAATAGAATCTTTAAAAGAGAAGAAAGAAAAGAGAAAAGAAAAGAAGAAAAGAGAAAAGAAAAGAAGAAAAGAGAAAGAAAAGAAAAGAAAAGAAAAGAAAAGAAAAGGAAAGAAAAAAAGAAAAAAGAGAAGAAACGAAACCTCAGAATTTCCCAGGGCTCCAGATTTTCTCTCTCCTAGGTCACTGTGACTGGCCAGTGAGTACATGATCACTACTATCCCTTGTGGTTCCAAAATTCTGAAACTCTCACTATTGAAACTGTAGGAGTCTTTGCTTCCAGTAATCTTAGGATCATTTTGAAAGACCACTTCATGTCCTTTCTCTGAGCACCTTACGATGAGGATTGAGCACTTATGTCATAGGTGTTACTAGATGTAATTCACCAAGGGAAAGGAATATAAAGAGGTGATTGAGAAGTCATCAGTCCCTGTCTTGCTCATGCAGCCGTATACACGCAAAGGGTCAGCGTAGAATGAGTTACGCATGCTGCAGAATCCAGTGGCATCATGACTGCTTTGGGTCCTTGCAGTGAATTGCTTCATGCACCATGTGTCCTGTCCTTAGACTGTGGCAGGCAGGGGGAGACTAATCCCAGCGTGGTCATGGAAAGCTGTACTTCCTGCTGATGTGTTGGATGACATAGGGACTGCTCAGCAACAGGAGTTAGCAGGCAAAGGGGAAGGTATAATGGTGAGCAGGTTAAGGCCAGCCTCTTTCTCACTAGGAGTAGGGATCAAGTCCCTGGCACTGCTATGCATGTGGAATGACTAGCAGTCTCACTACTGTTGATGCCTTTGTTTAGTTTGGAAGTAAATGATATCTGGGGCTGGAGAATTGAGTGAATTAAGTCATCAGTATGTCCACCACATGGGGGTAATGGACCAAGATGAAGGAGCAATGAAAAGCCAGACAAGCCGAGGAATACACAGGCAAGATGCTCCAATGTAGTTAAGAAGGCAGAGGAAAGAGGTGAGCATGGTCAGGGCCCCATAGTTGGGTGCAGGCTATGAAAACACCCATGTATGTCCAGCCAGGACACATCCCAGAGCCACTGACCTTCGCCATGCATCTATTCTCTCCTGATCGGTGGGTTAGAGAATTGTGGCCTAGAGGTCCTGAGGATGTGTCAGGACTGGACCCATGATCCTTCCAACCAGCACAGTTAAAACGAGGAGCACTTGGACCGGTTTAACTGAGGCAGTGCTTACTTCTCTCTAAAACCAGATAGGCTTGCCTTGGTGAATGGCATTTTAGATCCAAGAATATTTTTACTTCTCTTTGGCATAAGGTGTTAACAGCATGGCTGGGTCTCTTCTTGGTTTTGTCTGGGGGTCTACAGCTTCTTTGCCATCTGGGTCTTCAGGGGCACGGTCTCCAAGGGCCCATGGGCAGGAGAGCTGCTCTGCTCGTGTGGGGAGGAAGGGGTGGTTCACAGACACTGAGCGTGCAGTTCTGCTGGGAGGGTCTTCTTTTCCACCAAATTCCCTTGCAACAGTGGGGAATGGAGTGAGTTCTAACAGCAACTGAAAACTGGACTTAGGATTGAAGGCAGCCCCAATGCATCTGGACAATCAGCGTTCACTTTGCTCACTTAGCCCCTCTGGGACTCAATTTTCTCATCTGTAAAATGGGGGGTTAGATTAGGTGATTTCTAATCTTTTTGCACATTCAGCAGTCTGATGGATCCGGTTCATTTCACCTCTCAATGAGGTTAGCTCAGTTCTGTGGAGAAATGTGTGTGGACAGTCTTGGCCTTCCAGAGGGTCTACTTTTAGTCGTTACTGCCATAAAAGGTCCAGCCCGATTTAAGGTCATTCTTTTCCACCTTGTTGGTTCTCACCCTTGGTCCACCTCAATTCCATGCCAGGGTTTCTGAGCTGTTCTAAGCCAAACACACACCAGGTGTCTGTAATTAGATATTCCATCCAACCTAGGGGACCTGAGAGTGTGCTGGTTGTTAAGATCTATGTTTGAGTGCTGTAGACATTCAACTCTCCCCTGGGATGATTTCAACTATTATATGGATCTTTTCAGAACTACCCCCCAGTATTATAGTGGTAATTACTACTTTATTTCACCCAATAGTTTTCAAATTCAAGCTCAATTGCTTTATTTTCCATTTCAGATTAAGACATCAGTTATTTGGGCAACCCCAAATGTTTCCTTCTCAATCCCATTATGGGTAATAATACTAGCAATACTTCTTGGATTATTGGTTCTGGCCATCTTAACCTTAGCTTTATGGAAGGTAAGTTTATTTCTTTTATTTTTCTTGTTGAGTAGAGGCCACTGAGGGGATTTACAAGGATACACCTAGAGATTTAAAAAGACAATGCCAGAGGACTGATTTGGAGATTTTTAACAGTACAAAAGGCATAACGGGAAAATTGTATCATGTTTGTTTTGGCAAACTTACTATGCCTGTTTTAGCTGACATTTAAGAAGACCAAGAGTGTTTAATGCTGCTTTTATCTTGAGATTTCTTGTAAATAAATACAGAGAGAGTTAGACTTTCTTAGCTGAGACCTGTGATCTTCTTTCCAATATGCTTGGAGTGAAAATCTTTTTATGAAGCCTTCATTTTCTTGTGTAATTAATCAAGATCTCAAGCTTTTTACTGACGTGGTCCTATCAGCAATCCTCTGAGATGTTTCTTTATAAGCACTACACAGATGCGATTAATATAGTAATTAACTGATACTTGGACTATCAGGCCGAATAGATCGTGCATGTTATATTCTTGAACTTGTTTTTTTTTTTTAATCTTGCCAATTAGTCCATCTCCATTAGGAAGATTTAATGTGCTCTTTCATGTGTTTTACTAAAGTTTATTGTAAAAATCTACAATAGGCATTCATTTCTGGCCCCAAAACCAACACGACTGCCAAGTTTCACAGAGCTTTTATAGGAACAGTGTCACAATTACATGACTATAAGAGTAATTAACCCAGTCTCATCTTAATTAGCCACTATTGTTGTGGTTCCCCAAAATCATGGTGTATTTTTATTTTAAAACAATATGTGGCTTGCTTAATAAACTGAGAAATCCTTGCTATGTGAGTTAAATACGGCCTTCCTGATCATTATCATAAGCTGTTTTGTGCCATCCTGAGCCTACAGAGGTTACTGCATAGTTTACCTTTAGAAATAGACTCTTATATTATTCTGTTATTTATAGTATCTTTGTTTCCGTAAATGATACAATGACATGTGGCCATTGACAGAATATGGTACTAGTCCTGCAAAAAAAGACAACTCAATAGTTATCAATGAAACCCAGTGAATTTGGCTTCCAGTGTAAGAAACAATCAATAAGAATTGAGGTTCCAGGTTTCTAGACTAAATACTAATGGAAATTCAGGAGGGTGAAGATTCTAGAATCACTTCGTCCTCAAGTTTCTGGTTGATCTTTGGAAGTCACTAAGATGTTCTGGGATTGAAAGAAATGACCAATCTACTTTTCCTGTGTATGCTATGTGCTCACAAGTACAGAGCAATATGCAAGCATCTCCTCTCTTTTTCCTAAATTCCAACCCAAGGTAGCTATACAGTTTACTTCAGCTGTTAGCACTTCTGCTGGCTCCAGAAAGCATACAGAGAAGCAGAGAGGAAGTCTTTGGGCCTTATGACTATAATCTCAGGGAAAAAAGGCCAGGTCCACAAGTGGATTATACAAAACAGGGACATTCCCCCACTACCACGACATGGCAGGAAGAAGGACCCAAACCCTCTGCCCTATGCAATGAATTCTTCTCTGCAGGTAAAGAATATTCCACTTTCCCCTCCTAATTTGGAGAATCGGACAGATAATATCCACAGAACTCCGATTTCCTTAGAAAATGTATAAAGTGAAAATTTTTAGAATGAGGAGCTTCACCCAGTTCCCAGAACGACTTGATTTTATAGCCCTCTTTTCTCTTGTTCATAGTGTGGATTCTTTGACAGAGCAAGACCCCCCCAAGATGATATGAATGACCGGGAGCAATTGACAGATGAGAAAGCCGCAGAGGCATGAGAAGCAAAAACCCAAGCTCAAAACACGTGAACACTGGTCCTGTTCAAGGAAAAGAAGGAACACAAAGGTTCAATAAAGGTTTCCCTGTACTTGCCAGTAACCTAGGAAATGGAAGGGCCCCAGAAATATCACCTCATCTATGCTGCACTTTGGAGAAGCTGCCACAGAGCCCAGAGACACTTCTGGGCTACGTAACATCCGTCCTCAACACTGTGGAAACCATTAGCAATCATAGAAGACATCTTTTGCTTCAGTCGTTCTGTCTTTGGCAGATGCTCTGAAATGGGCATGGGACCTCAAGTTGCTTTCCAGGTAAATCCAACTCAAACCCCAGAGATGAACCGTTTGAATCACAATCAACTTTGGAAGGTGAACTAGGACCGAACCTTCCAACACTACTGCATCCAACGGAATATTCGACACCTCCCTATAGAAAAGAAACGTTTCTAATGAAGTTATGGCTCAGGGAGACAAGCATATGTTGTTGGTACTGTGAAAGTACTTTTGAAACGACAGAGATGATCTTGTAACTGAGGATAACAATTTATTTATTTATTTTCCATGTCTCTAGGCAGATGTTCTGGTCATCTAGAAGATTTGGACATTACAATTTGGTTAGCTGGTTTTCAAAATCACTCACTAAATTTCCTTCTAAGATAACCATCTTGTGCAGATAAATTAATGAGCTTCTTCAGCATTTAGACAGTGTTAAGGAAAAGCAGACAGTTTCACTTAATACCACGCCACCTGCTAACTGAAATCACTTTTATTCGCACTTTCCAGGAACTCACGTCTGCTTAACTTAGCTTTGCAAAAAGTTGTATTTATAGTTGCTTTTATAGAAAAAAATGTCTTCCCATTGACTTAATTAGCAATACACAAATTTCAAGGTACTCCTGAACCTGTCTGGTGGTTTAAAAGTAATGGTAAAATTTCTAGAGTCCATTAATAAAAAAGCAATTTTACAATATGGGTAAACATTATTTTTAATATCAGAAGCAACGCCAATATTTAGCTTGGGATTAAATACCTATTTTCCCTATTATACCTCAAATTTATATACACAGGGAAGACACGTTAAGCATACGTGGGGAAGAAATATAAAGTTACGCAGATGTGAGATGAACCCAGAAAAGGGATTCCTAAGAATTTTATTTACCATTGCCTATTCTAACTTTACTACTCATTTTTACTGCTAATCTTTATAGTACCTACCTTTGGAAAATAATCTTCAGTTAAGCTATTCTCCCGTCATCTAAAATTTAACAATCACAAAACATTGATATTTAAGACTCTTGTAAATAATCCATAACCGTGTGTACTGTCATCATTTTTGAGGTAAACTTGACCAGCCAAATTCGTATAATCTGCACAATTTTGTATCCTTTTTATGATAATGAAAAATTACTCCGAAGAAACGCTGAACAAATTTTATATTTATGTGCAATATTTTATAGACCTTTGTATCTAAAGCATGTTTACACTGGCATTAGTTATTTTTTTAATTAATATCCTGAATATTACATATAGTAGAGCAAGTGGACCAAAATCCTTCAGTTTACAAAGCAGTTGGAAAATTTGTATTCCCAATGTCAACAATCACGCTTTATTTGAAAGACGAGCCAAACTCAGACACTAAATTTTCTGTCCTGCCTTAACCTGGAGGCAAGCCATTTGGCTACAGTTGCAGAGCTTCATTGGAAACCAAATGCAAGGCACATGGAAGAAGACTCTGATGCAGTTCATATTTTTCCCACTTGTGAATTAAATCCTGTCATGGTAGCGGTTTCAAGTGTGTAAGGACTGAAGTCTGGCTCCCAGCGTGTATGGTTGACTGTGGGTGAGAACTGCAGGTGCTTCGGAGAGTTTGAGGGTCCCAAACCAGCCTCTGGGGGTCTTCCATGTTAGTCGTCTAGGTAGAATTGGTTTTACAGGGTGGTGGCTGTCTGTATACAATTGGAGGAATGCCCCCAAGTAATGCCCTAACTCTTGTCATCGTGCCTGACTTTGGGCCAACAAGGATTAGCTCCTCAGGATTTGGGGTCATAAAAGGTCCCTGAGAAAACATACCCACTGCCTTTTAAGCTAACATTTGTGAAGAAACTCAGAACTTCTAGGGCTCCATAAATGTAGGACCCCATGAACCGGGTCATACAGACAGCTGGAGAAAAGTAGAGATGCCAGGAACAAGACTGAGACGCAGAAGGAGCAGGGTCTGGGGGCTTCCTCACAGTCCCAGCCAAGAGTGGTCCTTTTTAGAGGGATAGGCACTGCTACCTACAGGCACTTGACAGAAGACCATCATGCACACAGTGGCCCCCTCTGCCTCCTCAGATGTGGAAGCAAATGGAGGAAAGGGGACACCTGAGGTCAGGTGAACCCACCAGTCATCAGTTCCTGATCATCCCTTCTGCTTGAGGAACACTCTATCAATGCACTGAGAGCATCTGCTTCCCATATAGTATCGCCAATCGCTTTCATAATTCACGTTGTACCATGCCTCTATGTAGAGTCTATGTATATTTTAGAAATCCCTATTGAAATTCTTGCAGCTGGTTTTGAAGATGTGGCAAAAATGGGCAAATCAAGTTTCATGCACTTGGGAGATTTTTATAGAGTAAACAAACAACATGGACTAGTCACCACCAAAACCCCACTCCTTCAACTCAACTCTTTTCTTTTTCTTCTTTTATTTAAATATATGTGTAGATATCTGTGAAGATTTTCACATACCTATTTACCTTGTCACTAATAAAATGAAAAAATAAAGACACGATGATGTACTTGTGGTTTGTTTTACATGCAATGTAAAGCTTTCCCACAATGGCAGAGATCAAAAGTTTCTGTCTTTATGCTTTGATTTTCTATTATTACAAAAACATTTAACGGAAGAAATTTGAAAGAGTGAGAATACAGCATTTCTTTGGGATGAAGAGAATGTCCTAAACTTAGATTGTGGTGATGTTTGCATAACTCCATGAACAGACCAAAAAAATATTGAATTGTACACTTTAAATGGGTGACTTTTATAATATGTGGATTAAATCTCAATAAAGATATTTTTAAAATTTTTTAAATTATTCCTAATACCTCCACCCTTATACAACGGATTATTTTTCTCTACCTTGCCTTTCAAATTTTGTCCATATAAAAATCTTAGCTCCTTTTGAAGCTTTCCCCTGTGTCTTCAGCCAACTTAACAGTTCCTCTTGCCCTCCAATAACATTTTGTGAATAACTCCTCTTTTCCATTTGTTTGCATGACTATCTTTCAGCTGGACTGACCTTTAATGAGAACAGGAAGCACACCTTTTCACTTTGTGTCTCCAGCACCTAGCACCAATATCTGCTATATAATCAGTGCTCTAAACATTTCCAGAATAAATGAATGAATACAACTATGTGCATAGTAATCTTGGGAAACACGTACTTTTGTTACCTGCTTTCATTACAAAGTCCCAGGGTCACACATTTTTACATCCTCCTATTGCTAGTGTCCGTACAATGTTATTATAATAGTTACCCCAAGTTCTATTCAATTAGTGGACCATCTTTTGTTTAACCATCCCCACTCCCATCAGCAACAGTTGTTCACAGATTCCTATATTAAGAATAACATTAAACTGAATACTTTCATACATGAGGCTTCTTTTGGTTACTTCAATGAATGAACTTCACATGTCTTTGCTTGGTCAAAGCATATGAAGACTTTTGTAGTTCTTAAAAACTTTGCTTCTTACAAGCACTAGATCAATTTGCATTAACGTAAATATACTATTTCCTTCCTAATTCTGTCAATATTTTAAAACATTTTGGTAATTGTTTTCAAGCAATACTTTAATTTGTATTTCACTAGAACTCAGTTATTTGTTGTACACATTTAATTTTGAGTTCTATTTATCAATCATTCAATATAGAGCAATTTACTGGTCATACCCTATAAGGTATTTAAATGTCTGTCACTTCTGGGGCGCCTGGGTGGCTCAGTTGGTGAAGCACTTGCCTTCGGCTCAGGTCATGATCTTGGAGTCCTGGGATCGAGTCCCTCATTGGGCTCGCTGCTCAGTGGGGAGCCTACTTCTCTCCCCCTACCGCTCCCCAACTTGTGTTTGCATGCACGCTCTCTCTCTCTCAAATAAGTAAATAAAATATTTTAAATAAATAAATATATACATACATACATACATACCTGCCACTTCTCTAGCCAGTAATCATGAATCCCAATGAGAAGAACCCCATATTTCCATGCTTTCTTTACAGCCTAAAGCAAGCAGTAGGATGAATCCTTCACTTCATGTTGTATGTCACTCACACTTCAAAGCCTAGATAGATCTAAAGGCTTATGGTGGTTCAAGGGTGCCTGTGTATCCCAAAACCCAATCTGAGATTCAGTCGTATTGGAGCTGACCATCAAAGCACCATCCCAGGACAAACTCGTCTGAGTGGGGCAAAACCACCAAAGCACACATAGAAGGATCTATTCTAGACCAGCCCCACTGGTGAAAACCTGCAAATGTTCACAGTGAGGGGAAAAAAACATCTTACTATGCCTGTTATTGTAATAAAAGGCTTTGTCGTTGTGTGTAGATGTGTGCAGCGAAATCTCAATCTTCCCAACAAATTCTGTTGATATCTTTGTCGCTTCCAGCCATTTTATATGTAGACACTCAACTGCATCAATACTTTCTAAACTCAATGCAGAATTCTGTGACAAGAAGGAATTCTCTCACGAGTCGTACACCTCCTCTGTGAAGTCTGTGCCACATTCACAGGATACCCCTAGAGGACGCGGCATCCTGGTGCCCTCCAGGAGAGCTAAACATGAAAACTTTGGCCTGATATCCATGAGTGCTAAGACATGACCTCCCCAAGGTCTGATGTTCTCTCCCCCAAATACAGCAGATTTTCTCCTTCAGAACTCTAATGACATGAGAAGATTGCTTTCTTTAGCATGAGAAGTTTAAAGCATTGCAACTTTAGACTCAGTTGGGAGCTGAGTAAAACCATAACCCCCAGGGTGCTGAAGTCAATGGCAAGTTCAGAACGGCCAGCATGTGTAAAGCACGACTCTGCTTTGCCATGTTAAACTCTCCCCGACCCCACCCCCGAAATACCATCTGCCTGACACACTGCCTTTTGGAATTGTTTATGAGCAAGTTCTCTGTTATTTATGATTGTTGGCCAAAATCCACATGGAAATGTAGCTTGATACTAGTGCCTCTTGACAACAAAAAGTCTTGAATTTAGCTTCTATCGGCACCATGATATGACACAGTATGAATGTTCTTAATATCTCTGTGCTGTTGCTTATTTTCATTGTGCACTGTGTTGTAGAAACAACCGGGTTACCAGCAAATTGCTGGGCTAGCCAACCTGTAAATGGGATTTTTTTTTTTAAGCAGTAACAGGGGACCTCCCTGGTTTTAGAATTTTGGATTTAACTTTTATTCACTTAATTCATTGTAGGGTCAGAGCATATTTAATAATTTTTGATTCTATAAGAATTTTTAATTATTAAAAACTCCACATTTCTTTTCTATATTAGCTTCCTGGGGTTTTCATAACAAAGTACCACAAACTGGGTGGCTTAAAGCAGCAGAAATTTACTGTCCCATATTTCTGTAGGCCAGAAGTCTTTAGGGTCCATCCCAATGACCTCATCTTAAAGACCCTATCTCCAAATCCAGGCACATCTCAGATAAGGGGAGGTTAGGACTCCAACACAGCTTTTTGGGAGGACACAATTCAAATCATAAAATCCTCTTTCAAAAATATCTATCACGTAGGATAGTTTGACAAGGTGACAAAGCACATGTGAATTAAAGATAGGCTGGAGAGTTTAAAGAGGGTGTCTTTGTATGAGTCTTTTGATTTCTAGCCACACAGGAAATATACTAGAGTTGTCAAGTACCTAATAGATGCATACATATTTATGTTTCCCCCCCACTGACTGCCTTCATGCACTATTAGAAATTAAAACAGTTGCACTTGTCATACAATTTACTCATCTGCTCTGCTTTGCGATTTTCTCCCACCACCACCAACACCAACACCCACATGCTCATCCCCCACTTTCCTCCTCTCTTGAAATAATCATCTTAGTCTCAGGACTAAGTGGATAGCTGTGAGCTTTGTGATATGAGAGACTAGATTCCCAGCTGGTTAGAAACAAAGAGTGCTGCTACTGAGTTAGAGAAGCTCAAGGGAAGCCTCTCCTGGGGATGTAGGGCTTGATCCCTAGCCACCCTGGTCAACACAGTTCTCAAATCTGCAATGACCCAGAGCTGAGAAAAACAGCTACCGTCATCGACGACAGAACCGAGGAAATAAAACAATGATAACCAGCATTCACTGGGCATGTGCTATGTGTGTCACTGAGCCACACGCCTGGTGGTAGGAGAGAGCTGACCCCCCCAAAAAAAGAGAAGGAAAAAAGAAAACGTGGGTCCCTCAGTTCCTGACAAGGGACATAAGTCTGGTCTCACAGTTTGGCCAATAGTCTAAAATCAGAATCCACTGAGAGGACTCAGTCTCTTGCTTCTGGTGCACCTGTCTGCTCTTCCCACCATCTTCCTTCCCAGTCCTTATCAGGGCATCTCCATCAGCATATATGTGGGGTACCAGAGATTTTCCTTTGAATGCTGGCCTCTCATGCCACACTCAGCTTCGGGAGCCTGTCCAAGCTGGCAAGCTCCAGGCATCAGCTGCTCTGGTAGGATTTCATCACTGAGAAAAGCTGCCAGAATAGGACAAGCCTCAAGCATGCAACGTGAAGAGGCTGGCTAATCTGGAGAAAAGAACATCTGGGGGATAATTATCTGATGGGAAGTCCCTGAAGGACTACTATGAGGAGAAGGAAGTAAAAGTAGGAAGGAGTTGGGATGGAATAGTAAAGGTATTAACAATGGAGGGGCACCTGGGTGGCTCAGTCAGTCAAGAGTCTGCCTTTAGCTCAGGTCATGATCTCGGGGTCCTGGGATCGAGCCCCACATCGGGCTCCCTGCTCAGCAGAGAATTTGCTTCTCCCTCTCCTTCCTCTTCTGCTTCTTCCCCTGCTTGTGCTCTCTCTGTTTCTCTCTAATAAATAAATAAAATTGTAAAAAAAAAAAGGTAATAACAATGGAAATGCACTAAGCTTGCACTCTGTGTCAAGCCCTCTGCTAAGTGCCTCCCGTGCATTTTTCATTCAATTCTCACAACCACCATATGAGGCAGATACTAGGATTATCCCTGTTTTCTGGATGAATTGAGGTCTAGAAGCAATAAGTAGCTTGATGGTCTACACCATAGCTGGTGGCAGAATTGAGATTCAAACCCAGGTCTGCCTAACTCCAGAAGCCAGACCCAAATTAAGAACACCTACTATACTCCATGCCGAGAATAGAGAGGGAAATATTTAAGGAACAGAGTTAAATGATTTTTCATGACCTCAACAATCCCTTTTAAATTCTCCTAGAACAGGGTACCCAGGTGGCTCAGTTGGTTAAGCATCTGACTTTAGATCTCAGGGTCCTAGGATTGAGTCCTGTGATGGGCTCCCTGTTCAGTGGGGAGTCTGCTCCTCCCTCTACCCACCCCCCACTCATGCTTTCTCTCTCAATCTCTCAAATAAATAATCTTTAAAAAAATTAAAAAAGAATAAATTTTCCCAGAACTTATTTTAAATTCTATATTTTATTTTAATTTTAAATTCTCCCAGAATTTATATTATTAAAAATAATAAGGGCTTCTGAGTACGAAAGTGTGGAGCTGAGTCCCCCATCTAGTTATAGAGTCCAGATGAGAACCACAGAACTCCTGTCCTCTTCTACTGCCCAAACTCTCTTTAGATTCATGCACATGAGGAGACATTCTCAACATCTTTCAACACCTAAAAAGTTAGATAGAAGTTATTTTATTTATATGGATAGAGAAACTCATTCTTTAGGTCATTCACGAAGATTGAAGCTGATTCCCAAAGCCACAGGGATTTCAGAGTTTGAGAACAGTGTGTTTTAAATAGTTTTCCTCACACTAAAAAGCTACTGGTTAGAAGCCTATATGGCGGAATAAACTTAGTTTGTCAGATCAAAATATCTAGACTTTTCCAGTTTCATTTTAGGAAACTCCGATCGGATATGATGTCCTGCCAAGGCCACAAACAATCGCTGTCTAGTGATCTCATTGCTTAGAAGACTAATCTGATGTTTTGTTTCCATCTTTTGGAAACCAGAGGTAATGAAGGATTAACCCCTGGCAAATAGAACTCCAGTTTAATCCTCAACCTAGGAGGTCTGCTAACTGCATCGGAATCAACGTCTGTTCCTATGTAATTCAGGTTCTGTGATGTTGAAATGTTATACTTTATTTTTAAATCAAGATGCTATGTGTACACTTGGAAGAACGAATCTCTTGTAACTCACTCCCCTGCTGGACAGACAGCAAGGAAGACCATGGTCCTTTTGATTTGAACCATGGGTCAAGAAAAGGTAATGCTGTGGCTTTGTCGCCTGCTGTGATGTGAAGCCATCACGGGGCCGGTGGGCAGCACTGCATTTGGGCTGGGTAGAAAACGAGGAATACAGAAGACATTGTAGTTTCTCTTTAAGTGTTTGGATCACACTATGCTCAAGAATTAGTTTTTATCCATAGGTGTTGGAAGGAATGTATGTGAGGTCTGAGTGTGTGTGTCTGTGTTATGAGAGAGACAGAGAGAGATAGGGAGAGACAGAGAATACGTGTGTGTAAAGAGGAGAATCTGCAATGCACACTGGTGGGAAATCCTCAAAGGGAGCTACACCAGGAAAGCAGAACGTGCTATTAAGCCTCCTAAGGAACCTTCTGCAAGCCTGGATGCTCAGACATGCAGACACATCGTGCTGTGGACAGGGATGGGCACCATCCGGAGCTCTGGTGAGGGAGAAGTGGCATTTCCTTCAAGACAGACTGAGACCTGCAGCGTGGGGATTACAAAAGGGAAGCTTTGTAGAGTGACCAAACTGAGGACCAGGGAGCAAGGAAGGAAACAGGAATCCCCTATAAGGAACGTCATTTCCTGGGCGCTGTGCCCAAGGACAATGGGAAAGTAAAGTTTAGCGTGAAGTTTGTAACTTCTTTCCCTCCTACGTTGCCTTTTGGGGATCCCATTTCAGTGGAATTTGATCCACCCTTCAACAGCAGACTGCATGAATGGCCCTAATTTTTCACTCCTCCCTACATCTATGCCCTTTGCCCTGTTGGCTTTGCTGTCCCTCCCATCAAATGCTGCCTATCCTTCTCTACCATGATTCTGAGTTGGGCCACATGACATGCTTTGGCCAGGGGGATGTTAGCAGATGGGAAGCTTGCAGGGGCGTCAGCAGATGCAGGCATATTAAAGCTTGCTGTCCATTAGCTGCCCCATCATCAGGAGAAGGACATGCCAGGGTTCACCTCCTTGTCCCAGGAGGAGGATGACAGACACCTGGAGCAGAACCGCCTGCCCCCAAGCCCAGTGTAGATCACCTGACCCCTGCTGACCTGTATACTCGAGAGAGACGGTATATATAATAATACAAGTAGCTTTCCTGAGAGAAAGGGAAGCTTGTGGGGACCCAAATCCGAGCCCACTCTTAAGCCCTATGCTGTGCAGTTCCCGTGGAGGATAAAGGTGCAAGGCAAATAAAAGGAAGTGTGACAGGCCCTGAAATCTTACCTTCACTATAGCTTGTATGCAGGGAGTAGCAACTATTGAGGGGGCCATGCCCAGGAGTCCCCAGTAATAAGCAGGGCCGATGGTGGCCTGGGAGCAGGGAAGATCTTCCTCCTTAACCCTCTGCTCTGCCACCCTACCCCTGGCCAGTCATACTCTAGGTCTTGAGATAACCACAGGATAATTCTACCTCTTCCTACTTTGAACTTCAGAACTTCTCCCAGTCAAGCAAACATGTATACTTACAAATACCACAAGCAGACACATGACATTTTGCATTTTGTTTTTACCTCTACAAGCTAAGAACATGTCAATTAATTAAAATAGTATTCTCTTGATCACACACAGATATGCTATTGGACTCCTCACCCTAGGCTTAGAATATGGGCATCCATATGGGCATCCAGCCCATAAATAGCTTTCTATATACAATTCAGGCCCATTTTGTGCTTGGTAATTTGTAAGTCCTAAGGGTTTTCTTGGGGGGGGGGGTTGTTTGTTTGTTGTTTTTTTTTTTTCAAAAATCTTATTTATTTATTTGAGAGGGATGTTTCTTGTCATCCTGTTATCACCACATGCAGAGTCAGGGAAGATGGCGGAGAAGGATCCTGAGCTCACCTTGTCCCACAGACATTCCAAGATAACATCTGTATTCATACAATGAACTCTGAAAACAACAAGAAGACTATGAACAATGCCAGAATGAGCCATTACATAGAGTTATTTCCTTAGCTGCCTAACCAGGATTTCTCTCTCTCTCCCTATCTCTAATCTCTCTCTCACTCACACACACACACAACTCTTCATCCTTAATACTATTGTCTGTGAAAGAGTCATTACTGATAAATTGTCCCTTTGAGTTTAGAACCAAGATTAGCAGCAATGCCCACAATAGTCAAACTGTGGAAGGAGTCGAGATGTCCTTCAACAGACGAATGGATAAAGAAGATGTGTCCATATATACAATGAAATATTACTCAGCCATCAGAAAGAACGATTACACAACATTTGCATGAACATGGATGGAACTGGAGGAGATTATGCTAAGTGAAATAAGTCAAGCAGAGAAAGACAATTATCATTTGGTTTCACTTATTTGTGGAACATAAGGAATAGCAGGGAGATCATTTGGAGAAGGAAGGGGAAAATGAAGGGGGGGATAACAGAGGGGGAGATGAACCATGAGAGACTATGTACTTTGGGAAACAAACTGAGGGTTTCAGAGGCAAGGGGGGTGGGGGTTTGGGATAGGCCGGTGGTGGGTATTAAGGAGGGCACGTGTTGCATGGAGCACTGGGTGTTATACGCAAACAATGAATCATGGAACTTTACATCAAAAACTAATGATGTACTGTATGGTGACTAACGTCATAATAATAAAAAACAAAATAAAATAATCCAAAAAAATAGAACCAAGATTTTCCCTTGATACACATTACTATATATTTTTTTAAAAATCTAGTCCTTTTGATCCCACTCTATCCTTTTTAACTCATAATACCATCACCCCTATATGTATATCCAAGGGGCAGGAGAAAAACCATACTCAACCACGTACTTATCACTGAAGTTGCAATTTCATGTCTCCTGCTTTTGAGTTCACATGAGAAAAAAAAAATCTCACTTAGTTGTGTTTTATTCAAGACACAAATTATGAGGAGGGAGAAGGAGTGAAGGCTTACATCTGGAGAGAGTTAAGTTCTGTGGCTCGAGGAGCAGCTGAGACGATGTAATGTGGCAGCCTCCTCCTGCAGCCATTCTGCCTTAGCTGGAAAATGCGTGGGGTTTTGAATGGTATGGGTTTTATTTGGATAGAAGGAATAGAGTGTGTTTTCAGAGAGGAAACTTAACAGTTTATTCATGCTCTTAAACCACTTTTTGCCCTAAATTTATTGACCAGGATGATACTATTAACTAAAATTGGGAGGTCTTGGGGAAACTCTAACTCTTGCTCAGCCGTTAATTCCTGGGCACTATGAGAGCTTTTGACAAGATGTTGTGGGGTGCCTTTTTTAAATGGTTCAAAAAGGTAAGGTGTTTTTTTTTTTTTTTTGGTTTTTTGTTTTGTTTTGTTTTGTTTTGATCTGTTCCTCTTTGATGCCCACGCTGCTCTTGCTTTACTTACTTCAGGACTAAGCAGCCTGATAATCCAAGCTGGTCGTCAAGGGCTAGTGACCAATGGCCTTGAATACTGCCAGCAGTGGTGTTCCTCAAATATCTGAGCCCTTTTTAAAAAGATTTTATTTATTTATTTATTTACTTACTTACTTACTTACTTATTTATTTATTTATTTATTTATTTAAGAGAGAGAGAGAGAGCATGAGAAGAAGCAGACTCCCCACTGAGCAGGGAGCTCTATTCTGGGCTCAATCCCAGGACCCTGGGATCATGACCTGAGCTGAAGGCAGACGCTTAACTGACAGCAGATAATTAACTGACAGCCAAGCAGGTGCCCCTCGAATATCTGTGCCTTTTTGGAATCACCTGAGAAGCTATCATCCCTTCTCTTCCTCTCTTGTCTGCCCACCCGCACCGTTTGATTAATGATAAAGAATACTTCTGCCACATAAAACCATTTTGAAATGGAGAAGTTTCCACCTGAGCACGAAACAGTGTTTTATCTACGCTAAAACATGACCTACTACAGAATTGCGGTCGCAAGTTGCTCAGAAGAAAAAATTTGTCAAATGTTTTAAATTTCTTCAGGTTTAATAAGAGAGAAGTGCTTAGAAATGCTCTTCTAGGGGCGCCTGGGTGGCGCAGTGGTTAAGCGTCTGCCTTCGGCTCAGGGCGTGATCCCGGTGATCTGGGATCGAGCCCCACATCAGGCTCCTCCGCTGTGAGCCTGCTTCTTCCTCTCCCACTCCCCCTGCTTGTGTTCCCTCTCTCGCCGGCTGTCTCTCTCTGTCAAATAAATAAATAAAATCTTTAAAAAAAAAAAAAAAAGAAAGAAATGTTCTTCTATGTGTAAATACATTAGGTTTCAAGAGGTGGTTTGCAAGTGGATTTGTTAATAAGTTCGAAGGTGGCAATTCCTGAGGCGTCCGTCGCCTCAAAGCAGAGCGAATAGGCTCTAGGACTCTTGAAAGCGGGGCAAGAACTTCTCCCACTTACTGAGAAATTCTCTCTCAGGAAATACCTCTCATTCCATGACATCCCTTCACGGCATGACCTCCCACAGGAGTTGTGCAGGGCTGACATCCACACTTCCCTGGCACCCCAGGGGTCGCCTGGTCCCTGGTGTTTTCCGTGAGGCCAAATCCAATGGCTCATCTCCAATTCTCAGCTGTCCGTGCTCAGCTGATCACCCCGCCCTTTTGGAAACAGTCTCTTCTCCAGTCTCTTTCTTCTCACTGACCACTCCTTTGTCTTTTTTGAGCTCTCCTTCTTCCACTCATTGCTCAACTTGTAAATCTTGGAGCTTTGTAGGGCTCCATGCTAGGCTCCCAGTGTGATACATTTACCCTCTCTCTGGATGACCTCTGCCAGTCCATGGTTTTAGATCCCATCTGTACGTATGACAATGACTCTGATTTTTACCTTCAGTTATGTCATGCAGGCTCACCCACCATCCAACTCCTATTCAACACCTCCGCTTAGACATCTAATGGGAATCTCACATTTAGTGTATTTAATTTTTTTTTCAAGTAGGCTCCATATCCAGCGGGGCTCAAACTCATGACGCTTAGCTCAAGATCTGAGTTGAGATTAAGAGTTGGACGCTCAATCTATTGAGCCATCCAGGTGCCCCTCAAATTTAGTGCAAATTCTATGATGAAATTATCTTGTTTGTTTTATGTTTATTCTTTGTTGTCTGTCTCCTGCCACCCACTTAAATAACAAGGACCAGGTCTGTTGTTACCACCATCATATCCTCACACATAAATCAAAGTTTAGCACATGCTAGGGGGTCAACAAATATTTAGATGAATGAATAAATCGTTTTGTAAAAAAGAACAGCTTCAAAAGGACAAATGGCTGTGTGATTACACTTATATGAGAAGTGTAACTTAGAATAACCAAATTCATACAGACAGAAAGCAGAATGGTGGTGGCCAGGGGCTGTGGGCAGGGAATGGGGAGTAAGTGTTAACTGGATGCAGAGTTTCCATTGGATATGATGAAAATTTTCTGGAGATGGATGGTCGGAATGGTCGCACAACCATATGAATACATTGACCTGTACACTTAAAAATGGTTAAAGTGGTAAATTGTACATTATATTTTATCACAATGAAGAAAAATAAAAGAACAGCTCCATCAATAATGAAAATCAGTTGAGGCAAATAAATCTCTTCACTGAGGACATTCACAAATGTCACAGCAAACTCCTTAATGGCTAGAACATTCATACTTTTGCCACCTCCTTACCCAAACAGGACTTGATCCACGGACATACCCACGGCTCGCCACAAAAGTATCCACAGGACTTCCACCGTGTATAATCCTTAAGTTCAACACATTGCTAGCCTTCTCTGAGAAGGTTAGGTTAATAAGCATCTATTTTATTGCTGAGTCCTGCAACCAGCACTCACCATGCTTCCCATTTTGTCAATTACTTCTCTTCCCTTCTTGCTAGTTTTGAAGATTGCACGGGCATGGACTTTTCACGTGTTACGAGATTCTCTCGTTCTTTTTCAGAACCATGCCTACCCTCAAAGAATTCATCGACTAGGTATGTGTGACTTCTGTCCTTTTCTGACCATATTCTCATGTTTTGTTTTCTCTAATATCTTCCTATCATAACTGCGGGCTTCCCTTGCTAGTGTTTTCAATGGTGTCACAGCTTTTGCATGCATTGGCTGTGTCAAGGTTAATAACGTCCCAAAACACATGACGATGAAGCACCAGCACAGTAAACACAACTAGACTAATGATCAAAGCGAGGCCTATGCCATCTGTTGAAGCAAGGGATGAATCCGTGTATTCTAGAAGGACAAACACAACGCGGCCTGCGGACATGACTTTTAAATTGTTTGTTTGGATTTATTTGGTCCATAAAGTACTTTTTTTTTTTAATTGTTTCCTATATGTAAAACTTTGGAGCTGCACATAAATATCCAGATTTATGGCTGTGTTTGAAAAACTAGAAGATCAGCAACTGGGTCTCCATTCTGCAGCAGGAAGCAGCTGGCCCTGAGCAGCAGGGCCCCTTCCGACCACTGTGGGCTCTCTAGTTAACCACGGTCCCCACCCAGCCCACTGCATCCGTGACCCACGTGGCCCCGACAAGCACTTGAATTGGTGAGTCCCCCCATGTGAACGGAAGGCAGGCTCACATCCAAGATGAAGCCTCCTAAGAGTCATCCACACAGAGAACATTTCGCTCTTTGATGTGGAATAACTCAGTGACAAATAGGCCTCAACTAATAAAACTGCCAATGTGTATAAAATCAAGTTGGTGAGTTTTTAAGAAATAGATTAATTAAATATGGATAAACCACAAGAAAACCAAACAAATTTTTTTAGTGAAGACAAATCATTAAAAAAAAATTTTATTGTGCTTTAAAAATGACCTCCTGGTAATATTTAGAACTCTTGCTAGCTAATGTTTTCAAATGACGAAAGAAGAACTTCTTTATGCTAAGCAATATTGTAATGTGGAGCACACAAAGACAGAAATGAGACTTGCCACAGCAAAATTCCATCATAGCGTACTGTCGTGCTGATACTCTCTTGACACTAATGGTCAGATAGATTCAATCTGACCACTTGTCTATACAGAGTTATAACTGGTGGTGTTTGGAATGAGCCTGCTTTAACACAGATCTTTTCAAAGATGAAGAAGTATTAGGCATGCTGAACACACACTCTATGATGAAAATATATGAAAGGAGTTTATTGGTCCATGTAGCAGAGAAATTCAAGAGCAGCTTGATCCAGGGATCCAATCTGTCTCCGTCTCTTGGCACTGAGCTCCTCACATTGTTTTCAGTTTTTGGCTCTCCACGGTGGTCAGATGGCTTCCCATATCTCCAGGGTTCAAAGCCCACAAGCCTCTCTTCCAAAGGTCCCAGAAAAAGTCTTTTACTCTTAATTGACTCACATATGTCCACCTCTTAAGTAAACTACCACCAGGAAAATGCAATGTTCCAGTTGGTCAGGTCTGAAATCACAAACTCACCTCTGATAGGAAGGAGGAAAACTTCCAGTTCTGCAAGTCAGAAGTCTGAAATGGGTCTTGTTGGGCTTAAATCAGTGTTAGGAGAATGATGCTCCATCTGGAAGCTCCCCGGGACAGCCAGTTACCTTGCCTTTGCCAGCTTCCAGAGGCCACCTCTCTTCCTTGGCTCGTGGCCCCTTCCTTCATCTTCAAAGCCAGCAGCCCAGCGTCTGCCAATCTCTCTCTGATTCTGATCTCCTCTTCCACCTTTTCTGTCACTTTAAAGGACCCTTGTGACTACACTGGATCCATTAGGATAATCCAGAATAATCTTACTTTAAGATCACCTGATTAGCATCCTTAGTTCCATCTGCATCCTTAATTTCCCCTTAACATGTAACACGGCATATTCACATGTTCCATGGACTCGAACATGGGCATGTGTGGGGTGGGGACTATTACTTATCGTCCACAAAGTCCAAACTGAATTACCTTCTGTAATCTCAAGGTGATCGAAGTCTACATTGTCTGCTCAGGATTTCTTCATTCTTCATGGCCCCTTCTGCTAAGTCCTTGCTTGTGAATTCATTCGCTTATGCATGATAGATAAGCATTAGTAGCTACTGTTAAATTAATTGAACAGGGAGGCCATTGGACTAAGGTGGCTCTGATGCTGTGGTGGCCTATGTAAGCAGACCCCACAATGTAGGTGTGGAAATGCTTCAAGGTCACAAGACTCAAATCTGAAGGACTCCTGAGTGGCTCAGTTGGCTGAGCATCCGACTCTTGGTTTCAGTTCAGGTCATGACCTCAGGGTCGTGAGATCGAGCCCCATGTCCAGCTCTGTGCTCAGCAGGGAGTCTGCTCGAGATTCTCTCTCCCCCTCACCCTCTGGCCCCCTCCCCTGTGCACACTCTCTCTCAAAATAAACAAATAAATAAATAAATGTTTTAAAAAGCCCCAAATCTGAGAACAACAAATCACAAACAGCCAACTAAGAATTAAGCTACAGACAATATCAAATAATTTCTTTCTTAGTATATAAGTCTTTTCCCTAGCTCCTGTCAGCTGAGTACTCCTAAACACTTCCGGTTTTTCACTACCCAATTAGAATCAATTTTTGCTCAAATAAACTCTTAGAATTTTTAATATGCCTCCATCGGTTTATCTTTCAGTGCTACCATAGGCAACACACTGAATATATGATGGTAAACAAAATGTTCCCCTCCCTCTTGGTGTTTATGGTCTCACAGATGAACAGACCATAAATAACCTGATGGAAAAGCAATAATTAAATAATTATTAGCAACCTGTTTCTATGGAGGCTTTATTTTTTTCCAAATTGACTTGAAAATAATGGCTATCTTCATGATGCTCCTGCTCTCTGTTTTTCTAACTGGACTCGGTCTTCACTCCCTCTGGGGGGTCTTCAGGACACGGAAGAGAGGATATGGCCTGTGTGAGATGCAGTGGACAGGAAGTGGCACTTCCTGCCAAGAGTCACAACCGAGACAGATGACCATGGCACGGAAACAGGGTGGCCGTGACTCTCTGTATAACATCTTTAAATGATAACACCTCCTGGACCCATGCTCCCCATAGCGGCCAGACAGCGGTTGAAGGGCATTTACATTTTAACCACTTCACATCTGACATCATGTTGGTTATATTAAGTAGTAAATGCATAGCTACTCAGGACAAACTGGGAGAAAAGGCACCGTTTCCATAGATCCAATGAATGAGAGACAAGAAGGAGAGAATCACAGTTATGTAGGATGGCTTCCTGCTCCTTAAATATTTTCTGCCTATAATTATTATTCGATCACGTAGGAGCTTTAACTTTTTAATTCAGTCTTTCTGTTGTATCATCTTGGCCAAGTCTATGCCATAGTGTTCTCATTTATAGGAAGTGGGTAAAAATGTGGCAGTCCTTCACACAGCTGTAATGAGGTTATTTTTAAAAGAGTTTTAAGGCCTGGGGCAAGTCTTAGTACACAGGTCAAAGGGTTTTGTATACAATCACTAAAAATTCTTTCAATGCTTCTGTAGCTCAAGCCGCATTTTATCCTTGTTATCTCCCCAGAATCATAGGTCCCTTAAAAACATGACCTTGAAAAAATCCTTTTAATTATGTGTTGACAGCAGCACTGCCTACTCCCTCCTTTTCCCGTTCACTTTCCTCCCCCAACAGAAATAACACAAATACTCACCCAAAAGATAGTTTCCTGCTACAGTACATGACTACGAACTTTAAATCTCAACTGAGCACTGAGCCCCTCATATTGTGGAAACAATCCGTTAACTTCTGCCCAAAATGAGCAACACCGTAAGAGTGGTCATCAACTAGAGGCTTTGTTCATTGTATTTCCTTAAAACCTGTAGATTTGGGGCCAGATTACTAACAAGCTATCACATGTGTCAGCCTTGGTTGCCTTCCTTTCACCTACAGCTTTGTCTTATAGTTTCATATTTGCATGCATTTTCTTTCCATGGCTATATTAATCAACGTCCCAGTAGGACACTTACTGAACATCGAAAGGATTACACCGAAGAGCATTAAAAGAATTATTTATGGAGGGCGAATCTATAGCCAGACAGAGAAAGAATCAGAGGGATGAATTCTCTGACCTCTCCTTCATCCCTGTCCTATCTCCTACCAATATGGCCAGCCCCAGACAGACGCCAGAAGGCAGGCAACCCTGGACAATGCTGGTGCTGGCGGTCAGTCTCCAGGGGCACAGAGTGTGTGTGACGGACTGGGGGCTGTGGTGTGGAGCCATGCGTGGGCCCAACGACACTGAATTTCCTTCCCCCACCACTGCAGGGTGGCCAGGCACTGCCATTCTATTGTGCCCTCATTCATTGGATCTTACCACAGTGTGAAGTAGGTACTATTATTACTCTTCCCATCTCTCAGACAAGGGAATTGAGATACAGAGAGGTTGAGTGACTTGGTCAAGGTCACACAGCTAGTAGGTGGCAGACTGAAGACTTGAATCCGGGCAGCCTGGCTTCAGGGACTGTGCTCTTCACCCATACCCGAGGCCGTCTCTCACTCTTACGTGACCTGAAGTAGACACTGGATTTCTATCCAGAATATAAGAAGGAATCCAAAAGCAGTAAGAAAAAATAAGAAGCCAATAGAAAAATGAGCTAAGGCTCTTTATAGGCAACTCACAGAAGAGAAATTAAAATGACCAATAAACATACAAACCATCACTGGTAATAAAGGAAATGCAATTTAAAAAAAAATGAGATGTGATTTTTCTTCACCCATTACATTAACAGAAATGGTCATTGCCATGAATTGGCAAGGAAACTGTTATTCGCGTAAGCTGGGTTGGAATACAAATTTGCAGAGCTTTTGTGGCGCTATGTAATAAAACATTAAATACCCATTAACTGATGACTCAGCCATGCCCATTGCTTAATGTCTACTGTAGAGAGAGAAGTGCGTATGTGTACCATGATATCACTGTCAAAGTGGCAATAGTAAAATTTTGGGAAGTACCTGTCGATTCACACTGATACTTTTCAAAAATGGTGGTAGCATCTACAAATCACTGGTCAATAGTTCAGAAGGAGAGGCACTTAGAGCATGGTGGATGAAGACTGCAGACTAGAGTCAGACCCGCAGGTATCCCCATCCAGTTACACCACTGTGTGAACAGCAAGCACTGATCCTCTCTGTGCCCCGAGGGCTTCATCTGAAAGTAAGACTTACAACAGCACCCACTTTGGTGTGAGAAGTCAGTCAGGCAGTACCTGTAAGTATCTCAGAACTGAGGGGCGCCTGGGTGGCTCAGTCGTTAAGCGTCTGCCTTCGGCTCAGGGCGTGATCCCGGCATTCTGGAATCAAGCCCCACATCGGGCTCCACCGCTGGAAGCCTGCTTCTTCCTCTCCCACTCCCCTTGCTTGTGTTCCCTCTCTCGCTGGCTGTCTCTATCTCTGTCAAATAAATAAATAAAATCTTTAAAAAAAGAACTGCGTCTGACACCTGCCAAGTGCTCCATTAACTGTTAGCGGTTGTTATAAGTCACATCGAAAGATCTCCTAGATACGTGGTTTTAAAAAAAAAAAATGCAGACACATGCACTCATGCACCACACAGATTACTGCAATTATATATATAAATATATGCATAAATAATATATGCATATACAGGGTAGAACATAAGCAATCACTTAAAAGTGATTTGTATAATTGTCTTTCATCCTTTTTGGAAGGATAAATGCTATATCCTTTTAAGGAGACATTTAAAGAAATTATTTTGGGGGGCACCTGGGTGGCTCTGTCGGTTGAGTGCCCAACTCTTGATTTCGGCTCAGGTCATGGTCTCAGGGTTATGAGATCAAGCCCCATGCTGGGCAGTGTGGAACCTGCTTAGGCTTCTCTCTCTCTGCCCCTTCCACCCCTCACAAGCACATGTGTGCACTCTCCCTCTCTCTCTCTCTCAAAAAACAAAACAACAAAAAAATGTAACTATTTCTCAAACTTCACATAGCAAAACAATTGGAAGAGAATACATCTGAATGTTCACAGTGATTGCTTTTGGAGAAAGAAATGATGAATTCATTTTGCTCCCTTTTCTCTTCCAGATTTGCCTTTGGGCTTATGTATTACCTTAATTCCAACATTTAAACAACTATGGTTTTAGGGAAACACGTTGCTAACATATTTTAATAGAAATGATGATGCCTGAGATGAAAGGCCTTTCCTCAGCACTGATGATTTTCATGTAGTTCAGATGAACTTCAGAAGTTTCCTTCTCTACATTTTTTTCCCAAAAGACAGGAGGGTCTGAAAACGAGGAGCAGAAATGACTCCCAGCAAAGAGGTCATGTGAATAAAGATGAAAGGCTTTGGAACAGTTTGATTTGGAAGGAAGAAGGTCCCAAACTCACAGCCACTCTTGTCGAGTGTGCGGCCTCCGGACGTGCGTCCATTAGACTAGGCTGGTTCACTCAGTTGTGACTCTGGAAGCCTTGACACAACACATGCTCCATTTTCTCAGGATCCCAACGCTTCTAATTGCCTTAGACCCTTCGGCAGCTTTTATTTATGATCCTTGCCTGGTCCCTACAAGCATGTGAGCCTGCAACGCCCAAGGAAGCCCTCGGTTCAGAACCGAAAGGGAACTGAGAACACGTCAAGAGACTGTGATTAAACACAAAGAAATAGTATTCAGCTTTACATCAAAGAGAGCTTCCTCAGGCCCGTTCCTGATGAACTCTGATGGCAGGCTATTTAACTGTGTGTCTCAGATGATTTTGTACACTTTCCTGGAGATCAGGCATTAAAATACCACTGGAGGTCCTGTAATACAGCAGCTCTCTGGCGGGTGCGGGAGTCCACGTCACCTAGAGTGTCCAAAACACGATTTCTGAAGCCATCCCACCCCCACTGCACCACTGAGGAGCTGGCTCAGTAGGTGATACTAATGAGGGAAGCTTTGACCTCATTTCAAGAAACAGCATCGTGGTAGATGCCTCAAGAGATGCCCGGGAAGCCCTCACCCCCCTTCTCCACAGGGTGCGCCCGCGCAGTCCACAGCTAGTGTGTAGAGGCCCCTGCTCAGGCCATAGCAGACTGGCACAGGGAGGGACATGTGCCCCAAGGTGGAACTGTCGGACTCTCTATCCTGACGATTCCAATTCGGAATTCAGCGAGGCTAATAATCTCTCCTCATTATCCAACTGGAAGGAGGTGGGGATATGCAAAGTTAAGGGGGGCTATCTTCTGCCTCCTGGATACAGAAGCAAAGAAAGCTAATCTTTTAAGGAAATGAAGCAGCAGTGCTGAGAAAAACAAAATTGGAAGATTATGCGGTCCTGTATGAAGGTACAGTAACTGCTGTGAAAAACAGCCCCAAAGTCCAAGGATTTTAACACAATAAAATTTTATTTCTTGCTCATGTAACAGTCTATGGTGGCATCTTTTGGTCAGTAACAGTATTTCTGTCCTGTGGCTCTGCCCTCCCTGAGGTCCCTGGAGGTTTGCGTTCAGCCAGTAGAGGGGATCAGCATATAGGAAGTTTTTCTGGGCCAGGCCTGGGAGCACCACATAGATTCGGTTGGCCAGAAGTCAGCCACATGGCCCTGCTTAAAGACAAGACATGCTTGGAAATGCTGTTTAGCCACGTACTCCAAAGAAAAAGGGAAATGGAGTTTGGTGAACACAGAGCAGTCTCTGCCACAAGCTCCAAAGAGAGAAACGTTAGAAACACAGTTGCCAAACTATTAAAAGCAAACGAACGGGGGCACCAGGGTGGCTCAGTTGGTTAAGCGTCCGACTCGTGATTTCAGCTCAGGTCATGATCTCAGGGCCCTGAGATCAACCCCGTGTCAGGCTCTGTGCTGAGTGTGGAGTCTGCTGGACATTCTCTCCCTCTGCCCCTCCCACTTATGTGCGCTCTCTCTCTCAAAGAAGTAAATTTAAAAATCTTTAAAAAAACGAACAATCAAAAAACAGAAAACAAGTAACAGTAAGGATATGGAGAGATTGGAGCCCTCATGCATTGTCGGTGGGAATGTAAAATGGTGCAGCCACTATGGAAAACAGTACGGAAAAAATTAAACACGGAATTCTCTAGGATCCGGAAACCCATGTACCCAGAGGAATTGAAAAAGGGAATCGAACAGGTACTTGCACACCCCTGTTCATAGCAGCATTATTCACAAGAGTCGAAAGATGGAAACAACCTGAATATTAACAGATGAATGGATATACAATATGTGGTTTGTCCATACGGTGGAATACCATTCAGCCTCAAAAAGGAAGGAAATTCAGGGGTGCCTGGGTGGCTCTGTTGGTTAAGCATCTGCCTTCAGCTCTGGTCGTGATCCCAGGGTTCTGGGATTGAGCCCCATATTGGGCTCCCTGCTCAGCGGGGAGCCTGCTTCTCCCTCTGCCCCTGCTTGTGGGCTGTGTTTGCGTGTCAAATAAATCAATAAGATCTTTCAAAAAAAAAAAAAAAGGAAGGAAATTCTGACATATACTATAACACCACAAAAGTAAAAATACTGTATGAGTCCACCAATACAAACTTTCTAGAGTAATGACAATCATAGAGATAGAGAATGGAATAGTGGTTAAAGGGGCTGGAGGGAGGAAGGAATGTCTATACGGCAGGTTTATTCCTGAGCTACAGACATGAATGCAAAAAAAAAAACAAACAAAAACCACCCAAACAAACAAAAAACCTGTACACTCAGGTTCCACACATCCTATTTGAACACATCATCACCCTCCACTCTCCAGAATCTGCTCCCCAGCTCCTGCTTCTCCATTCTCCGTCTCACCCAATAGCTCTGCTTTCAGCTGCCCAAACATCCAAGTAATCATTCTAGATGCTCTCTCTCTCCATGCCCGCCATCAAAACCATCTGTTCAGCCAGAAGCATCTTTCCCATCCTTTGTGTCGCTGCTCCAGCCCAGGCCTGCTTTATTCTCCACGTTCATCATGAACAACTTGCTGACTGCTTTCAGTACCTTCAATCTCTTCCCATCCTTTGCCCGCCATTCCCCAAACAGACCATTCCACAGTACTCGTCTGACTGCAGGTCGCCTGCCCTCCACCCTGACTCGTCCACCCACTTCTCACCCTCCAGACGATGGCCTGTGAGACTCTTCACAGCACTGGCATTGCCCTTTTCCTCCTGGACACCCCCTCTCCCACAGCGCCCACTCACTCTGAGCACGGGGCTACTTCTCAGGCTCCCATGATGTCTCAATGCTATCCCCCCCCCCCCCCCCCACCGCCCGCCTTGAGTACCTTTCTCATTCCCTCCTTCACTTCTCGATCAAGAGTCAGGTCAGACATCACCACTTCCTGAAAGCCTTCTGTGACTCCCCATCCCTCGTCTGGGTTAGCTGCCCCTCTGATGTTTCCTCCCAACCTCACAGCTGCTCCTTGTACGTTCATTTCTCCATCCACCCAGCTGCCAGCTCTTAGGTCAGGGACTCTGGGCCACCAGAGCCCATCACTATATCTGGCAATGTGTAGACGCTCAACGGATGTCCGTGGTCCCCACTAAGGGGGACCCATTATTTCCTGGGAAAAGTTATAAAGACAAGGAGCCGGTGAAAAAAACAAAACAAACACCAGACGTATACTGGTGCGCTCATTACACATTCAATCAAATCTTGATTGGGGAAGATTAGTTTCTTCGGACTACTGACCATCATGCAAGGTATCGCCCTATGCTAGGGGAGCGAAACTGAAAGCAGCACTTTTCCCATCCCTGAGTCCGTCCCCGAACTGACTGTATTCAGGAATGCAGACACCAAAAACAATAAAACACAACTGGAAGCTAATGAAATACTCATTTGTACTCGTCCTGGCCACGCTTCTACATGGGAGTAATTCCGTTTACATCTCTAAAAAGAAAATCTGGGTTTCATTTTGTAAATTTGGAGCAGACATAAGGTGCCTAAAGACATCATGACACTCCAGCAGTGTTCTAGAGAATTCCACATATTGCACATTTGCTGATGACACCACCACTCAGAAATGTGCCATTTTCTTCTTACAAAGGAGAAGCTCTACTTTGTCCATAATTTGGCAAGTCACTTCCGAGAGCTGAGGTTAGGGCTGATTTGCTCCAAATTCCCAGAAGAACACAGTCATGCAATTTCTATTTATAGGTTAAATCTAGTCACTACAAAAATGCACAATAACAAAAGATCGTTACACCCCTAGGGAATAACCTACTTAAAGAAAACCACTGGTCTCTAGGAAAGCGCAGACCACAGAAGGCTTCCCCCAGGCTGGCTTCAGTGGAATTGGACCTGTGTAACCACGTCCTTTCCTCACATAACGGTTCTCCAGCAGCACTTCTCTGCGGGCTTAATCCAAACCTTGCTTGCTGCCTATCCCGATCCATTTCAGGCACTTGGTATTTTGTGGGACTGGATTGGGTTAAGTGAGCTAGACAGTTTCAGTGGCGAGCAGCATGAATATATGAATAAAGGCATGGTGAATTCAAGCGCTCTGACTTTAAGAAAGGAGAGGCACGGGGCCCGGGTAAGGTACAAGGGTAAAATCCCTCTCCCCTTGGCCTGAAAAATAATGAAAAGAATTTCATGGCATGCGTAAACAACATCTCATTCCTTCTGTAGATGAACATTTCACACAATGTTCTAGTCCCCAACGTTCATGCTTGCAGTCCTTCTTTTCTCACATTCTTATTTTAAGAGTAATAGATCAGCTTAGCTATCCCAATTTTAGGAATGTGGAAATCTTCCTCTCTCAGAGATCACGTTGGTACTGAGGATGAATGAGAATGACAACAGGGTTCAAAATCATGTCATTCTTTTTCTGGCCCTCGCTCACCATAATCCTTGCCCTCCACTATTGTCAGTCTCCAGAAGATACATCCCTAATTTCTAGAACCCACTCCCCACTGTTACAAAAACCACAGTACAGAGGCACTGCTAGAGGTCTGAGCCAGCTCAGAGACCCAGAGGCTCTGCAAGCACCCTCAAATCTGATACCATCCCCCCCGTCTTGAGGATTTCTAAAAGAACACACCACTCCAGGGTGTTCAGATCTGCTCTGGTCGCCAGCATCCCAAGCATCTCCCAGGACTACAGGTGGTTATGATTCCTTTCCTCCTTCCAGGGTCACAAGGTTAGGGCCACATTAACTAAAAATGGCACAGAACTCACACAGGAAAGACAGATCAATGGAGAAGAATGAAGCGTCCAGAGACTAGATGTAAGCATGAACACACACATGCTCACAAATTTATTACATGATACAAATATTTAAAATTGGTGATTCACAGAGAAAAGACTATTACCAAATACTGTTGAAATAATGAACTCCTAGCTGGGTAGGGGGGGGATGAAGATTGATCCTTATCTTCCATTCTATTTCCAGAGAAGTTCTGAATAGATTAAGGTTCAAATGTTTAAAAAAAAAAAATCCCATAAAATAGCCAGGGAAAAGATTGATAGGTTTAAACTTTTCTATGGTTTAAAAAAAAAAAAAAAAGACATAAGACATGTTTCTAGGTAAATCAATGCATCTTTGCACTGCATCTTTTTAAAGGTGAATATAGAAAGGCATCTTACAAATCAGTAAGGGAAAGAGGGATTTTTCACACACACAAAAAAAATGGGCATAAAACAAGAAGGCAGTTCACAAAGGTAGAAATACAAATACCACGAAACGCTGGTAGAGATGAAAGAAAGTCGCATTAAACAACAATGATATATCATATTTCACCTATCAGATTGGCAAACACTGAAAAGAGTGATCCTACCTGGGGTTGACTAGGCAATAGCCAAGGGAAATAAGGTCCTGCTTGTGGGAGTGGAAATTGATACCCTTTTGAGAACACAGTCTGGCACTGGGCATCTAATTTCAAAATACGTGTATCATTTGACCGGCAATTCCACTTCTGGGAATCTATTCTGGAGGAACAGTCAGCCAGGTATGGGAAGAGGAAGGCACACACGCGGTGAGGCACTACTGGGAGGATAGGAATGCAGCAAAGGGATGTACGACAGGTCCCGGGGACTACGGAGGACAGAGGAGAGGACACTGGGCCAATTTCCTAGAGGAGGGGATGCTGGAGGTGAGTCTGGGAAGACAGGCAGAAGGAGGAAGAGAAGGGATGGGAGGACAGAGGTAAGACACAGCGAGAGCTCTGTGCACCCGGTGATGTAAGCAGGGCCTTGGAGCTGGGGGCAGGGAAAGAGGAGGAGGGGAGTCAGTAACAAGAATACCAATGAGGGCTACTCGTGATGCCCACTTTATGGATGACAAAACTGAGGTTTAGTTACACAGCTCAGGCAGACAGAGCTGCTCACATAACTTGTAATGATAGAGCGGGAATTTGAGCCAAGGCTCATCTGATTGTGGAGCCCAGGCTATGGTGGGGAATTTGGGCTCTCCCCTGCTGGCCACAGGCCACTGTGAAAGGCATTTGGGAGGCATGCAGAAGGGGTGGATTCTCCTTCCCCAAGTTGGCTCTGGTGGAAGTGTGGAGAGCAGATCGGAGGCCTCCCAGGAGGAAAAGAGGGCGACCAGGTAGGTGTTGGTTGCAAGACGAAGAGTGAGGACAGAAAGAGTAGGCATGGAACGGTGGGGGATTTGAGAGAGAAAACCCACAGGACTTGAGAACCTGCTGAGCGAAAGGGGTAGGAGGCAGAGGAGAAGTCCAGACTGACTCCTCCTGTCCACCTGACATTCCACGATGAGTGAGTGCTAATACACAAACAATTGCTCTCGCTTCTCGGACACACCTCTGTCCACATCTTCGCTCTCAGCCTTCCCTCCCTCGAAACATCATCCCCAATTGCCTTCAAGGTGAAATCCCATCCTTCAAAGCCTGTCTTCAATGCCACCCTTGAAGTCACAGAAAACTCTTCCTCCACCCCATTTAGAGAGTGAGTCTTGGGGCATTTTGTGTTGGCCTTTATCTGCCTGACAGTTAATCAGTTGTGCAGATACCTTGTTTTCCTCTCTTGTTCGCCTCCTGATGGCAAGGGTGACATGGCCACATCGTGCCCCTTCCCACATGTTTTGCAGTACAAAGCAGAGGCTCTTGGGCATGGTAGACATTTAAACAGTTGAAATAAAGAAAACAAAGAGCTCTCCCCCTCTTTCCACTCTTAGATTTTGCTTTCTCAGCTTTTAGCAAAGAGACTGCTTAACTGTATCTTGCTCCAGAAACCAAGAGAGTTGGAAGGAAGTTTTGGAATGCCTGCGGGAGATTTTCTTAATCCTTAACTGGCTGATAACACTGCAGGAAACTAGCTCAAGGAAAACAGTGATGAAACAGTAACGTCCTATTACCCCTATTACCGCTTCCCTGCTATACTGAACAGGACATTTTGAGAGTAATTTCCAGTGGAATGTCTTCCAAATGTATATAAATAGTCACGGTCAGCCCGGTGAAAGTGTGTGTTTCCAAGATGAACTGATAAACTAAGCAAGATAAAAGAGGTCAAGTGGACAAGATGGATTGCACAGGACATTTATAGACGAAGTTGGCACATTTTGCTGGAAAGCAAGTGCATAAGAGCTCAGACACTCTATGAGTCTGCCTCATTTTAGAGAGCATAGTGCAAAACTTTAATCTCAAAAAAAAGGATAAATAAATAAACAAGGGGAGACTGTTTATAGAACCAAAATATTCCAAACTCTACAGTAGGTCAGACACAAACAGATATTCAAGCAAGAAATCAGGCTGGTTCTTGGTAAAAATGGGTCAACTCAAAACCCTTTACCATGTAATGCTTTGGCCATTGTAGTGACACTAGAGCTGTCTTTCCTTTCATCCAGTCCATATACCAAATCAGAATTTTCCAAAGTGTGTTGCCTGGAATGCTAACCCCAGAAAATTTTCCATCAAGGGGGTTCCATGGTCAAAGACATTTAGGAAATGTTCAACGTCATAACATCTCTTGGACAATCACCATGCACCTTGGCATCATGGAGGCACTGAAAAGTTTTTTATAAATAAACTCTCACTCTTCTTAAGCATGTGTCTCCCAATTATTTGGTCATGGAAACTTCTAAGAGGAACAAAACTAAGACTATAGCACTAGGTTGAAACAGTGTTCCCCAAAGCCCAGCTAGGAACCTCAAGATCTTACCATCTCTGGTTTTCCTTCCTTCTCCTGAACCTCACCTCTTCCCTTCAGAAGTCAATGGACACATTGCTCTTTTCCTCAGAGCCCAGAGAGGTGACTAGAAAACATGAATATTTCGTTTAATTCATTTGTGGATAATGACTTTTTTATTACCTCTCCCTGGGAGCATTTACATTTTTACTGAAGCCTTCTGAAATATAACTGCTACATTCAAAGGAATAGTGCAAATGCCAAGATTCTCGTGCCTCTGTGTCACATCAGAAAAGTCAGCTCTTCTTTCCATGGATAGGCTCCCCACCAGGAAGACTAGGGAAGTTACACTCCCTCTTCTTGCCATCAAAGCAACCACAACAACAACAAAACACCATGTGTTCTAACATTCACCCTCATCTTTACCTTGTCATGCTTTAAGGACCCAAAATAAGTATTGCTTCCTCCTCCCTGACCCCTGGACTAGAATAACAAATGGGACTATCCATGTTCATAAAACCCAGGACGTCCCCCTGCCCTGCCCCCATAGCATTTATCACTCTGTATGCCACAGTGACTCACTTCTCTGTCTCAACCACCAGCTCTCTCTGTCTCTTCTTCTGTGTGCCCAGGGCCTGGTCCAGGACATGGTACATACCAGGAAATCAATAACCTAACAAATGGAGAAATGCGTTTGTTGGTTGGCTTTTAATCCTACGGGACTAACAATCCCTTTTCCAAGAAGAAATATTATTTTTATTTATTTATTTATTTTTTAATGATTTTTTATTATATTATGTTAGTCACCATACAGTACATCCCCGGTTTCCGATGTAAGGCTCGATGATTCATTAGTTGTGTATAACACCCAGTGCACCATGCAATACGTGCCCTCCTTACTACCCATCACCGGTCTATCCCATTCCCCCACCCCCCTCCCCTCTGAGGCCCTCAGTTTGTTTCTCATAGTCCATAGTCTCTCATGTTTCATTCCCCCTCCAAGAAGAAATTTTAAAAGGAGAAGATGAATGTATGAGACAACACTGGTGAGAGTCTAATGATTGCATTCCGCCACTCATACTACTTGAGCATTGTCATATAAGGCATTATAGAAGAAACAACAGAAAAAATAAAAGATTTGTAAGATCCAATTCCTGCCTTCAAGGAAGTTAAAATAATGAAGGAACAATCATAACCCTTCTACTGGCCTGCAACATGGCTGACACAGGAGAGCACTGCGGAGAACTAAGAGTGTCCTGAACACCCTCTCCATCTCCATACTAAGAACACAAACATTTATTAGATTGAAAGTTTCACCCTGGCCCCCAGTGCCAACAGCTTAAAATCAGGTAGCTTCCTGGTGCCAGGAGGTTGTCCACAGGATGCCTAACAGACTTAGTGCGTTTCTGCTACTCAATCCATTGTAGGCTCTAGCACAGCAGACAAAAGATGCAAGGGACCAGGCGCAAGGAGGCGGGGGGAGGAAGTCGGGGTGGAGCTGTGCAGCTTTGCTGGTGTGTGTGATAGCAGCCGAATGGGGAACATCTGTGTCCTGTCAGAGTTTCCTAGAGGTCTTCTCTAACTGCAGTGTGAGCAAATTAAGATTGATAAATTGTAGGGCTCTTTCTGGCTTTAAAGATCCCAGATGCTCTGCGAAATTAATGGATGCTCTATCTCCACTCAATCTGACACCAAAACAGAACTTTGAAAACATACCAGACCCCCGCTCCCCCAACACCCAGGGCAGCGCTCCTTCTTTCAGCTCGGATTCCAGGGCGCACACCCATATATTTAATTGGTGACTGTGTGTGTGTGTGCATACATGTGCACACACATGCATTTTCAGACTAGAACTTATCTTCACTATAGGGCATGTGTACACAGTCTTGACCAACAAATGTACTTCTGTTAACACAAATTGCCCAACTAAGTTCCTTAAACACCAAACTGTCCATTATAGAGTAATTCCAAGAAAGATGAGATCACTTGTGTCATTTGGAAACTATTGTTTTACTCAAACACAACACATTGCTAATAATAATACCTAAGATTGTCCTGTTCTTATTCTCCAGCACTGAGTTCACTAACCCAGTTCTCTACATGGCCAACAGCATGTTTTATTTCTATCAGTAGAAAATAATCATATGCAGCTTGAGGAAAAGTATCCGAGGCACTTAACCAAAACGATTCTGTTTCTGTGAGATTCTGAAAATCAGATACATTTGGAGAATGGCCTCTTGGTGGCCACCCAAGTAAGCACACAACCCCAAATAAAGTATCTGTAACAATGGTAGTTCCCTTAGAAAAGGAACTGACTAGAAAGCAATATCCCTAACAAAGGAAAAGCATCCTAGGAAGGTACCAAAGCCAAAAAGAAAAAGAAATGGCCTACAAAATTCAGACCACTGGGTCATTCTGATAAAGACCACTGTATCATCTACTTCCACATTCTTTTTCCAATTAGGGCATCAAAGGGAATTAAATAGACTTTATCCTTTATGACATCATCCTCAGAAGTTTAAAATGTTCCTAAACATCCCTATCCCTAAATTCCCTCTCAAGGCTTGGTAAGAAGACTTAGAACAATGATTTGGGGTGTTCAAGCTCTTTTAAGCAAAGCATGCCTGGACACGGGTCCCAGGTCATCGGCCTCAGCATGGGAACCACACTGGCTTCTTCAGCTGCTTGTTATCTGGTTTTCAAATTTCTCCCATTTCCAGAGCCCAGGGATCATATCAGCAAGCCAGCTTCATTCATGCCCTCATTCATTCATTCATTCATTCATTCAGCAAGTCCTTATGGAGCATTTACGATTCCACAACCTAGGGTACATTGGTGCGTAATAAAACCATGGTCCTCAAAATCTGGGGCTGGGAGCAGCAGCATCAGCAGGGAACTTATTAGAAATACAAATTCTTGGGCTCTACCTCAGACCTACCACAAACTCGGGGGTGGGGGAATATATGGCTAGCAATCTGGTTTTTTAGCAAGCCCCCCAGGAAATCTGGAAGCGCATTTAAGTTGGGGAACCTCTGGCACTGACGAAGTCCCCACCTTCAGAGAGCTCACCCTCTCGTGGAGGAGATGAAGGCACTAATAAATAACAAATGTGTGCTATAACGCGAGGCAAAAATTTTGAACGGTTTTATTTTTTTTAAGTAAATCAAGAAAAAAGGAAGAGAGTAATGGGGTGCTATGTCAGATAGGAGGGTCAGGGAAGGAAAGCCTCCCTTCTGAGCAGAGCACGAAGCCAGGGCACGGGACACACACAGCCAGCCCAGCATCATCGCTGCATCCTGTCTCCCTTCAGAGCTCCTGATAAACATCAGACCACACTGTAGAGACGCTTGTCTTACTGGCCATTCCAGAATGCCCATGGGAATTTGAATCTTGAGGAAAAGTAAAAAAACCTAGTACCTGCTCCAAAACTCCAACTAAGTTTTGAAATCAGAAGATTACAAAATAGCCAAAAGCCTCAATGATTTCACTTACCATTTGGAATAGACATAAGAGAGACCTTCCTGACAGCAAAGACTATGAAAATATAGAATAGGGTGCCAAAGAAGACACAGGAATGCTTTCCTGAAGGAAAGATTATTCCCCAACACTCACGGTTCATGTGCAATTCTGGTGGGATACAAGCCTGAAACAGATGACCCTTTGGGGTCACATTTATACCTGAGATCATAAACATCTGTTATGTCATTTTTCCAATGCTTTTAATAAAAATCCTCAAATATATGGAAGAACAGGGTGATGATCACACATAAACATGCCATTTAGAATCCAAAATGTTAACTTTTTGCCATATTTGTTTTACATAGATAGATAATAAATAGATATTACAAGTCATTGGAAAATAAATGATATTGTCACTTTACCCTTAAATATATAATCATGCATCTCCTAAAAATCTATTTTTTCCTACAGAATCATGGTGTTATTATCACTCCTAAGAAAATTATTAACAGTTTTCTGGTATCTAATAATGTCTAATCCATACTCAAGTTTCAAAGGTTTCCTTTAATTACTTATTTAGGTGATAATTACAATATGCTCATCTTTGTTGGATAGAGATTTGAGCTTCATCTGGTTCTAAATACAGACACAGATGTAGACACTGAAATTATACCAAAAATTTAAGATGATGATGAGCACAAACCCAATGGTTATAATAAACAATTTGTGGAGAAATGTTAGAAAAGGAAGTGGGGATCCCAGACAAAGAGACTGAGCCTGCTATTGACCTAATGTGTCTCCCCAAAATTCATACGTTGAAATCCTCAAACTCCGCCTTGACCATGCGATGGCATTAGGGAGTGAAGCCTTTGAGAGATAATTAGATCATGAAGGTGGAGCCCTCATTAAATGATTAGTACCTTTAAAAGAATAATAATTAGAGAGCTTGCTTCCTCTTTCTTTCTCTCCATCCTGTGAGGATAGAGCAAGAAATCGACAGACTCTAAAGCAGGAAGTGAGCCCTCACCAGACACCAGACCTGCCAGCACCTTCATCTTGGACCTCCAGCCTCCGGAACTGTGTGAAAATAAAAGTTTGCTATTTAAGCCACTCAGTCTGTGATAATTTGTTACTGCAGCCTGAACTGACAAAGACAGAGCCTGAATACGTTCACTCATTTATTCAGCAAGTAGGCTGCTTGTCAGACCTGCAGAGATGTGTACAAGACAGACACTATCCCTGTGTTCTGGGGGTCAGTTCAGTCAGTAGAGGAGAAGTCAGAGGCGAGGAGAAATGGCTACCATGTAATGGGAATCCCTTCGTTGGCTCAGGACCTACCTATCCCCTACATCTTTTATCTTATTGCCCATCCTGAAAAATCCTTTTTACTTATAGAATGGGATTTTTTTTTTTAAGATTTTATTTATTTGTTTGACAGAGAGAGAGTACACAAGAGAGCACAAGCAGGGGGAGTGAAGGAGAAGCAGGCTCCCCACTGAGCAGGGAGCCCTAAATATTTGAGATAGTACCCTGGGATCATGACCGGAGCTGAAGGCAGACACTTAACCGACTAAGCCACCAGGCGCCCCTAAAATGGGATTTTAAATTTTCAGTGGACTCAGTCATGGTTTAGAGGGCCCTGTGTCTCAGGGAGGTAACTTATACATCTAAGATCAGAGTGCCAAGCAGATGGACGCTGGATGACCAGTCAAGATCATCTCGGATGGAGATACAAATAGAGGAACCAGAGGAATGTCAGGTCAAAAAGTATCCGGGCCACACTGAATGAATCTTTGGCTTCTTTAGCATTTGAATGGAGGGGGGAAGGAGGGATATCTCTCCTACATTCCTTTTTTACAGGGTTTGTCTAAAATCTGGCAAATGCAAGACATAAAGCTTGACTCTCAGTGACAAGTAATCTGTAATACCATAATCTTTAAACAGAATGCTAGAAATTTAAGAGAATATGAGGTCTATTCATTGAAAAAACGTTTATGGAACATCTATTAGACAGAAGAATTAGACAATTTAAGAGACTCAGACAATCAGGTGCTAGTGCTGCTCTTCACAAGGTTACAGTGGAAGGAATGTACCGGTGACTTTCGGAGGACACACAGCTATTGTGGTGGTACAGTTAGGTTTAAAGCATAGGTTTCTTTCTTTACCATCCGAGGCTGCCTCCAGCAGCCAATAAAGGCCTTGATTTAATATTTCACGAGTCCTTTCTTAGTATTATTACATGTAAGTTTCAGGAGGGCAGACACTTCATTTTGTTCATTGATGGCATTCCCCCCACGGCGCTGAGCACATGTGCTACCTCTCATAGTAGGAGCACAATATATTTTTTAACTAAATGAACATGCATACCTGAGGTCGTGCAATATGTTACAACATCGCCTCCCATTGTGTACTGAACACTTTTACTTTGTGTGTAACTTGCTTCACCTCCCACACTTCACAAGGTAACAAGGGCAATGATGATGATTTAAATAGGCCAGGATATTTTGTTTTCCTCAGATCTGATCTTACTTTTCAGAAGCGCTTTATTCTAATTTTAGTCTTACATAATGAAAACCACGCCAGCAGAAGCTATTTTATTCCACTCTTTGAGGGGAAAAAAATCAACACTATTGCAACGATAATACAGGTTATTGGTGTAACTTCGACACTAACTCATTGATCTTCTTCCCATTCTATGAAAGCAGGGAGAACTACATCAGAGATTTTCTATGACTTAAGAAGAAACCAAAGCTCTGTCTAGCTAACTTCAGTCGTTCATGTATCACTTGGACGGTAGCCTAATTGGCATTGAACCCAAAGCAGTGTTCTCGATAGCAAATACCTTTTAGAGACAATTTCCATGGCTCCTGAGACCCTTTGGCAACCTCTCACTGCTCCTCAACAGAAAGTAGGCTTAATCTTTAACCCTGATTGAATTTCCTGATACCAAATGGCTGTCTTCTCTCACTTAGAAATTTGCCAGTCATTAGAGATAAACAGTTAATAATTATCAAGACTTTGGAATTCTTCACAGTCTGTGAGGTAACTTTTGTAAGTTTAATAACCATGCAGGCAGCTCCTATTAACATTCTCAGTGCTTCCTGGAAATTGGAGGCATCCTCCAAACCTCACCAATTGCTTTCTTAATTCTATTTGCAATTACTTGAACACTCTATGAAGATGGCATCTCTCTGTGGAGGTGGGATACCTACCAACAATGGCCAAAATCTTCCACCTGGTGTTTCTCAGGCTCAGTTAGAAACCCCAGCTGAGCTTCTGCTCCTGGCTAGGAAGCAGCAGAGCTGCCTCCCATGGTGCCATTTTATTAACTTGCTCCAGGAAACAATGTGGTGACAAGTAGACATTGTGCTTCGGTTGGCTGCTGATCAGCTTTGGTGGGAAGGGAATGATCGCTTGGACAGACCACAGAGAGTACAAAGAAGGTCCTGCAATGCATGGTCTTCCGATTTAGTTTTTCAGAGAACTAGGCAGTGGATAGAGTATCACTTCACCTCAGCTCATTGGAGCCACACTAAGTATGTGTCATGCTCGCTTCAAAAAACAATACAGATCGCCCTGTACAAAGATGACATGCAAATTCCTGGAGCATACTTTTAAATGTGATGCTATGTGAATTTTACCCCAGTAAACAAATATATAGACAAGCAAATAAGTGCCTCCTGGACACTGGAAAATCAGCCAGGAGATATACATATCAAGTGGCCCTTCAGCTATATCCTAGGAAGCACTACCTGTCAAATGGACAGTGAATGTCACCAAGGGCAGTCTTCACTCTCTATAGCTACTGTTCTAGAACAGAAAACAAGGAAAAGGAAAAACAAAAACAAAAACAAAAACAAAAAAAAAACACAAGAAAGCAGGACAGGAGAAAGGGAATTGTTTTAGAAAGGAAACCTCTCAGAAAATAATTTAATATGGTAAACAGAAGAAAATTCAAATAATCTCCCAGAATGCAGAGAAAAGTTGAAAAGAAGGAGAGAGAGATGACAGAGAAGACAGTGTTTTAACCTTAAAAATTGCAGTAGCTCCTGAAAAAGAAAACAAAATATTTGAGATAGAAGCGATAACTTAAATAAATTTCCCTGAGTGTGTAGATCAAAAGAAACCTCCAAACAAAATCAGTTAATATAAATCCATAATTAGATACCCTTTTGGAAAAAAAAGTGGATTACAAGAATGCCTCAGTCAATGTGTTGAAAAGTAGGTTAACAGTCCATCTGTGGGGAGGGTACAGGAGAATCTCACAGAGGTCCACTAATGGCAGTATAGCTGGGTTTCTGGGAAAAAATAATCATTATCAGGAGTTTTTCTCTCTACCCCCACCCCCCAACAATTCAACTTCACTCCATGACTGTTTCATCCAAATTTCTCCATGAACTGATTGGCCTGCTTATTTGCTTACACATAGCTCAAAATGGCGGCTCTTCAATGAAACATCAGCACTTGAGTTCGCATTATCTTTGAGTTTAAATTTCAACAGCTAAAAAAACTCAGTCCCTGCTCTCCACCTACAAGTTTCTGGATAAGATTACCGATGGACCAAGCTTTGGAGAGTTGTCCACTCATGGTCCAATTACCTGTAGCCGAAAAAGCAGGGCCATACTGTAATTACAGCTGCTCCATCTACAGCAAGTTCCCTAGGAAGGGGTTATGGAATTGGAGGAAATTATTGAAACCTCCAGCCCAGTGGATTAAGAAAAAAATTCTACAACCACCCAGGCAGGAAAAATATTTGTAGACTATGGAACAAAAACTAGTGTGGTCTTCAGTGACTCTGCAACATTAACTACCCAAAGACAAAGAAGCACAGTCCACTGGGTTTTGAGTGGGGAAAGGTCACAAATTTTGTATTCAACCAATACAAACATATTCTTTCCAACTGAAAGATATTCTCAGAACCACGTGAGATTTTTTTTAAAAAATACGTTCCACAAGACACAGTCCAGCTAACCAAATGGAGAGGCAGGTACGACCAACCTTATGCCATGTGGAAATCTTGAATGAAGCAACAGAAGAGCATAGGCATGAAGCTCTACCTACGGTTTGAATGGAAGTGCCTTTCAGTGGATCAGTGAGGGAGAACAGACACCCACCTCAGCACAGCCTCACTAGCAGCTACTCTGCTCCATGTACTGGGCTTTGGCAGTGCAGGCAAGGGCAGCTGCTACCTGGCAGCCAAGTCCTAACACCAAAGTGGGAGTGGTTGGGGCAGGACTGTTCACTCTATCACCACAGTCTGCTAAACACATCTGATTCCTACACATGTGAAAAGAAGTGATTAGGGCCCTGAACTGGGTGCAACTGGACTTTCTATTACCTGTACTGGAAGCTTGGAATCCAACTCTGAGATTGAGGCATATTATTTTATACACAAAGCTATAAACAAGTGCTCCCTGGTTACAGAGGAGATTAATAACAATTAATAACTGTAAGTATTGATAAGTCAGTAGACTGAGTACTGAATACTCAGTATTTCACACTAAGATTTCTGTGTATTTATAGTACTAACCCATATCTGGTTGATGAATAATGAGCACATCAAGGGGACATACATGCTGGCAAATCTACTCTGTCACTGTCATTGACAAGGAAAGGAAACGTCTGGGTTTGCTACATGAACAAGAGATGTCATTCTGGTTAAATCATTAATGGATTAATAAATATGTAATAAATAAAACCTTAACAAAGGAAAGCCTGAAACAATAATAATGGTGATTTTACTTAGCACTCAACTGTATACAAGATGAATGTGAAATACGTTCTTTGCATTACGTCCTTGTGATCCTTCCATAAGCCAACTGAGATATATGTCACTATTCCCATTTCAGAGATCATTATTGCAGCTCACAGAAATTAAAGAACTTATCCACACTTGTGTGACCAGGACCAAGCTGAGGGCCACACTCAAATCTGTCTGATTCCAAAGCTTGTGCTTTTAATCACTTCTAGTTTATCCTCTTCTGAAAGTCAGTTACTAGGAAAGGCTGGCTAGGAAGGATCCTCTTACACCAGGTCAGTTAGTCTGAAAATTGTAAACCAATTTCCAGCTTCCAAAAAGCTAAACAAAATAAAACAAAAACCCCAAAACATGGATAGGTAGATACACAAAGCAGATACATTGAAATAGTAGAGACCAAATAAATATCATTTCCACCAAAAAGGAGTATTTTGAAGTTTAAAAAGTCAGTCTGAATTTTTTCTTTAAACATCAGAGAAAGGATATGCCAAAGAATGAACTAGAAGGATTGTTGCAAATTTTGCCCTTCTGATAAATGTCCCATGTTGAAACAATAGGTTTCAGAAATTTTTTTGAAAGACTATGCTTAACATAAATGTTTTGAGATTTTCCTTTGTTTTCACACATAGTTTATGATAAGTGAATCAGAGAAGAATGAGTTATACAGTCATTTAAGTTAGTGAAATATTTATAGCATGGGAAATGCCAATATTTCACATGATGCCATGTGAAAACACCAGGATACAAATTTTATACAGTATAAACTCCAGTATATAAAAAATGCATAGAAAATCAACATTAAGGACATACACCAAAAGGTTGAGAATTTGGGGGTTTGGTTGAACCAGTTATGGAGTAATATTGTTCCTTCTTGTTCCTTCTTTTTTTTTTCCAAATTTTTTAGAACGTGTACAATTTCATCATCAAAAATATAAACTTTATTTTTTAAGAACTGTGACCTAGCCCACAACTTTGTTAGTGTCATTGGCTCAGTGCAAAGAGCACTAGATTCAGGAGACCTGAATGTTCTAAGGGGAAAATCAACTCCATCAGCCATGGTTGTTCAAAAATGAAGTTACCAGCACTACATGCCCAAGTCTCTTCACGTCCAAAATGAAACGGTTGGGACAATGATCTCCAGTGTCCCTTCTAATTCTACGGAAGATCATACTACCATTATGCACACTCCATTCGGTAACTGGTAGCCATGAGAATTTGTCATGCAAACTTGCCACTAGAGGAAGTGTAATTGACTGAGAGGTCCAGCTGCATGCTCTGAAAGCCACCATCACCTTAGCATCAGGGTCACATTTCCCACAGGCTTCTCCCAGCCCATGGCTGAGCACAGCAAGGCATACCTGGGAGGCACATACCCTCTCAGACACAGTACCTGGCTTTGGCTCAAGGACTCCCTAGCAGCCTTGCTGAATGTTCCTTGAACCACATGGCAATCTTGGATGTTTCCACCCAACCTTCTTCCTTCTCTCCTTCACTCGGGGTCGGAATTACATTTTGGTCTGATGGCCCTCTTTCCCCTCCTGGCTCGCCCTGCATTTTTTTCTCACACAGATGTTTCCCCTATAGAAACCGTTGTGTACTAATCTCATCTTGGCATCTACTTCTCAGAGGAGCCAGACTAACCCAGCATACTGGAATGTCCACAAACTACACCTGTATTACAGTCCAGAAAGAGTCGTATTCTATTGCCTGTAGACAAAAAGCAAAAACTTTTTTTCAATAAGTCTTTCTGGGGTTTATTTTAAATTTGCTTGTTTCTTCCTCCCTATCAGCCATATGTATCTCTTCAGCAACTTCTGGCTCCCTACTTCAGATCAGATAATAAAGTTCGTTCTTTATTTCTGTCATCTACAGCATTACAGGAATCTTCCTGTGAGATTTCAAGTATAATTAATCATTTTCATCCCAATGTGACCCCCTCTGGATGACTAAGGGACCCTTTCTCACTAAAGTCCTCTGTTTTTTAATGGAGTAGCTTCCACCTTTCATGGTTGGTTGTCAGTCCATCATGGTTATTTGTCAGTCTTTGTCTGTCTTAGTAACTCCTTTGAAGATGTCAACAATTCAGCATTCCCTGACTCTTCTGTCTACTTCTTCCAGGTTGAGGATATTGAAATCCAAAGGTGTCCCTGCTGTGCTATTTAGACTCTTGTTTGCCAGCTAAATGAGGCAGCCTCCCAGATTTAAATTCAGAATTCCACATCAACATTTCAGAAAAGACACCCTTGCGCTTTGTTTTGGTAATTAGGAAGAAAAACAAGCAACTCTCCAGGGAAGTAGAGTCCTTTCTTTGATGAGCTCTCAGTAATCTAGGGACTCCATGGGAGACATTTCCTCCTCTGGGTGAGGGGCAGGGGTCCTGGACAGGGTCACCACCTAGGATGCAGCCAGTGTCCTCTTGAGTCCCCCGGCAATGGGTTCTGTGTCTGTGGGCCTTGCACAGGGAGCGTTTCATCTTCTTGGTGATGTCAGATTTGGCTCAGATTCATGGATTCTTGTGGTGGCTGTTGTGCCTGTGCCAAAACCCTCACAGAGTGATGCTCAAAGAGATTAGGGAGGAGAGAGCCCCCTGCCTGTGCACAGACAAGGTCATGCATTGTGATGAAAGGTGCTTTGATTTTGACCCTTTCTCTCCCTCAGCCAAGACTCCAGAGCTGTCTGGACACCAGAAATCCTCGGGTTGCAGCAGGTAAGATGAACTGGAGGCCTGGCCAAAGTAGGAGGGCACTGCCAAGTTCCTCAGAGAGAGACCCGGTCCAGCCTCGGAAGCGCAGGATGGTCTCACCCCACCAGACAGAACAATCTGACTCCTGGGTCCTAGGGCACTGAATGAGCCTACTCCCTTGTTGGATCAAAACAACTAAATAGAAGGCTTTACTCAGCGAACAAATACCAGATTTTTTTTCCTACCTCTTATTCCTGTTTCTACTTTATTGTCCTCAGGGAATGTAGAAAAAGCAAATATTATCTGCAGCGATTTCCTCTTCTCAGAGACCACATGCATGAGGCTTTATGTCCCCAAAGAATTTGTAACCTTTCTCTAATATCCTCTCTTAGGTTATTTATTGTGACATTTCCAAAACAAATAACTAGACAACTGAAACATGGCCTTGGACAAAGAGGCTTAGGGACACGTTATTGGTTTAGGGCAGCAGGCAGGACATCTGCCTGGGAAGAGAGGAGCCCGTCCCTTCAGCCTGTTAAACTCTGTTGGATTTCTCCAATCACCCGTGAGTGCCTCAAGAATACATACTACTCCCCCTCTCCTCCCTGCTGAGGGGAGGGCACTTTGCAACAGAGAAACTCCAATATCTGGACATAAATCTCCTGCTAATACCCACATTCCTCACACACTGCCTAGACAAGATTTGGGATTTTCTTAGTGTACTTGGACTGAAACTTCAAGATTTGTTGTTAATCAACTTTAATCCCAGGTTACAAATAGTCTCACTAAGAAGTAAAGAATTCTATCCCCATCGGTATGGGTGCAATTCCCTTCCTTCCATAAGTATTCTTGCTAAATCTAAACGCTATTACAAATTCCCTAAAATGGAAGAAATGAAGTGGTGGGTGTCAGGGGGAGGGAACATCCTAGAGTCAGTAGCTAAAAGCATAACAAAACAGACCAAGGCTTTTGGGACTATGAAAATGTCATGAATTTAGCAAAAGAATGAGAAAGAAGACACTCCTAACCACATTTGGGGATTTGGGATACATTCTATATTATGGACGTCCCTCCAAAAGAATTCTCTTTAGATACATTTACCTTGGAGCGCCTGGGTGGTTCAGTTGGTTAAGCATCTGCCTTTGGCTCAGGTCCTGATCCCAGAACCCTGGGATTGAGCCCCACATCTAACTCCTGCTCAGCAGGGAGTCTGCTTCTCCCTCTGCCCCTCCCCTCACTCATGCTCTCTCTCTCTCTTTCAAATAAATAAATAAAATCTTTAAAATAAATAAACAAATACCTCACTCATGTACAACTCCAGAGAACATTTCAGAAATGATTTGATGGGGACACCTGGGCAGCTCGGTCGGTTAAGTATCTGCCTTTGATTCAGGTCATGATCCCAGGGTCCTGAGATGGAGCTCCATGTCGGGCTCCCTGCTTGGCGGGGAGCCTGCTTCTCCCTCTCCCTCTGCCTTCTGCTCCTCCTGCTTGTACTCACTCTCTCTGTCAAATAAATAAATAAAATATTTTTTAAAAAATGATTTGATGTTGTACAGGTGAACTAAAAGCTATACCCATCCCTGAGAAGCTAAATTCTTTAAGCAGGACAATACAGTGAAACCAGATGGTCCAGTGGAATAAATTAATGTGAAGCTATTGTGTCAATAGCTCAATTGCTTTCTTAAAATCTTAACTGAAGGTGATTGTAAAGTAAGTAAGAAAATACATCATGTGATTTTCTTAAGAAATTGGGTTGGTGATACATGAACAATGAACTCATTTGAGGACAGTGTTACAGCTGAGCAAGGGCATCTTTGTTAATGACCTGGAAGTTGACCAGTGGCTGTCTCAGTCAACAAAGCATGTGACTCTGGATCTCCGGGCCATGAGTTCGAGCCCCACACTGGGTACAGAGATTACTTTTAAAAAAAGAGTGGAAAAAGTAAACAGAATTTGAAGGAAACCCAGAGAGAAGTAAAACAGAATTACAGGTGTGAGGTCTTATCCCAGGAAAAATTCCTCTTCCAGCAGAAAATTACCCAAAATTCAGACCTCTAAAAGTACGAGGACCAGACAGAGAACCTGAGGAGGGTGTGGAAAACACATGCCTGAATTCATGCTGTGTAATAGAGAAACCAAAGGCCAGCATTTTGTAGGGATGAATGATGCTGCTTTTCCTAAGAAAAGATGATTTTTCCACTCCCTGCAAATTGGTTAATTTTCATCTCCAATTCTGTAAAACAGAATAACTAAATTCCAACGACCTGAGGGAAATAGAAATTTGGGTTGTATTTAGTACGATAGGAATTGGGACCAAGGTTCTCACTTTCCTTCGGGACAGTAATCCCTATAACTCCAGAAATTCTGTAGTTGCATATTTGAGTTCGTGATGTTAGCACATCTACATGGTTACTTGAATCCATGCATAATGACCATGACCTAAGGAAAATATTTAAAAACTGCATGTGTGGGTTTTGCCTGAAATGGCAGTGGGGAAGAATGGAGTGGGGGCATCACTGTAACTCAGGTGGAAATGCTCGCACATGAGAGAAGGCAGGAGTTTGGGTGAGGGGGATATTACAGTGGCACTTAAAGGAAACAGAAGAACCCCGCTCCCAAGAGTGACTGTATTAGGAGAAAAGCTTCCAAGATGAATAGTTTAAGCCACTTTATCCTGCCCATTCAATGCCAGAACAGACAGCCCCCTGAGGTTGTTAGGAATATCCTAGAGCAACTCTGAAGAGGGAAACCGGAGCTACATTCGTAGAACTGACTCCAGTCTTCTTCAGTGCTGGAAAATGCAGAATTAGGCAAACTAAAAATGTTTATTGAGAATTGTTATGGACTTAAGACTGTTGGGAATACTTTAAACACATTAAAGTAGTATGTAATAGAATTATCTTTTTGGGGCGCCTGGGTGGCTCAGTTAGTTGGGCCACTGCCTTCAGCTCAGGTTGTGGTCCTGGGATCCTGGGATGGAGTCTCCCATCGGGCTCCCTGCTCTGCCGGGGAGCCTGCTTCTCCCTCTCCCTCTGTCTACTGCTCCCCTGCTTGTGCTCTCTATCTCTCTCTCTGTGAAATAAATAAATAAAATCTTTAAAAAAAAAATTATCTTTTTTTTTTTCTAATTTGGAATCCCATGACTTGAAAACAATTAGTGGGTAATAGAAGTCAGTGTAAAATTATATTAAGTTCTTGGGTTTCATCATGAAGCCCCAGAGAATTTCATAGGAGAGTGAGAGCAGAAGCAACCATGGAGACGTCCCAAAAAATGTGGTTTTGAAGGCTACGTCAGATGTGAATGTGCAGCAAAGAAGGAAAAGGATATTCTATAAAATAATAAAATAAAATAAAAGAGTAAAGTAAAATAAAATAAGAGAGTAAAGTAAAATAAAATAAATAAAAAAGAAACGAAAAAAAAGACAAGACCACAAACATGGCTTGAGGGGACAGCAGACGGCCCCAGAGGGACTGTGATGAGGAACTCCATATGACGCATTCTCAGAGGGCGAGTGTGGGGTCAAATGAGGAAGAATAGCTGAGCAAGACAGGGATATGTGTTCTCTGTAATAAGAAAATAAGGAGCCACTTAGTTTCTGAGCAGGGAGTCAGGCGGTTTAGCTAATAAGACTCGTGCGGAAATCCAAGCATGGGTCATGAGTCTAGAGTAAAAAGTGGTGGTTGTAGCAACATAGACAGGGGAAGAGAAAAGAAACATTCCAAATAAAAGATGAGAGAGACATTTCAAAGGCACAGTCCTGAGGACTTGGTGGCTAACCTCCTGACCCAGATCTCCAGGGGGCAGCCTCTGACGGCCAGCTACCAGGAGTCAACTGCCATCATTAGAGGAGGACACCATGTGTAACTCGTTTCCCAAAAATACTCCTTGCTGGGGGTGGGTGGAGAGAAGAATCTGTACTCTGTCACCTCATAGGCAATGTCTAAATATTGGGGATGAAGACCACAGTATATGTTGCCAAGAAGAAAACACACATTGAGAAGAAGATGGAATGTGGAGCAATGTGGCTGTTACAGGAGCCACAAGCCCCCAGATGTCCACACTGAGGTCCCCCCATCAGCAACATCACTAGTGCCCAATGAGAAAGTGGTAAGGCAGATGGGTGGCCAAAAATACAAAAACACTAATTCAAAGGGATACATGCACCCCTATGCTTATAGAAGCATTATTTACAATAGCCAACATATGGAAACAGCCCAAGTGTCCACTGACTGATGAATGGATAAAGAAGATGTGGTATATATGTATATATATATATGTATATATATATATGTATATATATATATAATGGAATATCACTCAGCCATAAAAAAGAATGGAATCTTGCCGTTTGCAATGATGTGGATTGAGCTAGCGAGTATAATGTGAAGCAAAATAAGTCAGTCAAGAGGAAGACAAATACCTTATGATCTCACTCATGTGGAATTTAAGAGACAAAACAAATAAGCAAAGGAAAAAAGAGAGAGAAACAAACCAAGAAACAGACACGTAACTATAGAGAAGGGATGGTTACCAAATGGGAGGTGGAAGGGGAATGGGTGAAACACATGATGGGAATTAATGAGTGCATGGGTCACGATGAGCACTGGGTGATGTACAGAGTATTGACTCACTGAATTGTACACCTGAAACTAATATAACACCATATGTTAGCCACACTGGAATTAAAATTAAAACTTAGTTTAGGGACACCTGGGTGGCTCAGTCAGTTAAACGTCTGCCTTTGGCTCAGGTCATGATCTCAGGGTCCTGGGATGGAGCACCACATTGGGCTCCGTTCTCAGCGGGGAGTCTGCTTCTCCCTCTGCCTCTCTCCCTCTGCCCTTTCCCTCCATCCGTGTGCTGCACACACGTTCTCTCTCTCAAATAAAGAAACACTTAGTTTTAAAAAAAAGAACTATTTGCCCTTACACTGAAAAAAAAAAAAGACAAATGGGTGATAGGGTCCCTTCCTTAAGAAAAGGGAAGAAGGATGGTTCACACAATGGTATTCCCACCATTCCCTACTCCAGTACCGACACCCCAAATCCATTGGTGTCTCACGCTCTGGGATTTACAGTGGCAGCCCCCACAACAGTCTATCTATCCCACTCCTGAGCCTTTCTACACAGGAGCCCCTTCGGGAGCTCTAACTTTTTATCTCAGGCTTCAGCCCCACTCACATATTCAGGGCACGGATGGAGCAGATCAACGCTGTATCTCCTCTGCCTGTAACCAATTACTGCAAGTCGAGGGGGAAGGCTGGTTAAGACACCTCACTGACTTTAAGATTACCCATTGTCTCTGCTTCCCGGCTTCCTGATCGTCTGTTCTAGAACATTAAGCAGAAAGTCATAAACGTTTAACTGCAGTCAGATGACTAACAGGGACAGCAAAGAAGCAGTTACTGGAAGGCAAAGCAGTGAAGATTCCCCCTAACCCTCAGTCCCTGCTCGAGGCCAGGCCAGTTTGGCAATGACTCCCAGGTCTCTGGGAGTATAATTCTCCACTGAATCAGCATTCACCAGACTGCTCTGAATACATTTCCTTACACTCATTTTTATTACTTATTTTAATAGTCAATTGTGTCAGTAAAATCTCATCTAAAATGAACAGACTAAACATACAACAATTTGTTAGGGCAAGCCAAATGAAACAAAAACAGTATAAATGACATTCATGTAGGAAATTATAGAGAAATTGTCTCTGAAAATGTGTGTTTCATGGAGATTTTGTAGTAAAATGTCAATGCAAGCATCATTCAGTTGTAGCTGTGAATTGTTGTTTTCAGGTAATATCCGTGGACATTTTAACCCTAGGCTGGCTCACCTCACCATGTAGTCTGTCTGGGGGCCTCTTCCCCTCATGCTCAGTCTCTATGTGCTCAAAGGTAACACAATTACCAGATTGAACTAAACAAACATAATTGTGAAGACCAATACTGAAAAAGAAATTCTATCATGGATTGTTTGCTCCTTGCTACTTCTCTGCTCCTTCTGCCTGGAATATCCTTCCCCTTGCTCTCCAACAAGTGCAGCAAACCCCTGATCTTCCAGAATTCACATCAGGCTTAGCTTTCTTGGAAATACTGTTCTTGCTGCTAGCCCACTCCCCTTCTACCAAGAAGAACACATCAAGCTTCTCTCTTGTGAGCCATCATAGACTTTCTGTTCACTCACATGACAGCACTTTTTCCTGGTCTCTCCTGTCCTGCTCCAGCCTTCCTCATTTAGAAAGTAGATAAGGTCCTACTTTTTGCAAGGAATGTTGCATCTAAATACCCTGCCTCTTAATTGTACCCTTTTGACTTCTCTTTTGTGTCCCTGATTGTTCTAATCATCATTCTATTAGTGTCTTACATCACGTTATCTGTATTTACAGCAAACCTCCACTACAACCTAGATTGGTGAGATGTGGATTTGCTTATATGTCAGAGCCTGGGGGTACAAAAGGGCAAGATGAGGTAGAAGGAAAGGACAGTCAGCTCAGAGGAAGCGAGTTTCCCTACCATTTCAGCAACAAATATTACACCTAAAAATGCTCAGATCGATTAGTGATCTCCTGCAGCATCTGATCATCAATCATTAATGCAGTGTGAGTTCTCTGTTCCCTGGGGCAGCTGCCATTGCCTCATGCTTGAGAAAAAGTCTCCCGTGATTTGTTAAGACATCTGTGATCCTCCTGAAAGAGTTTCCACTTTAAGACCAGGAACTTGAAGCAAACATTTTAGAGCAAGAAAAAGAAAAATGAGTTTCAGGCATGCAAAGAGAAGAGACACATATGTAGAAAACAGAGTTAAACTTCCTTGTCAATTCATCCATTCAACAAATGCTTGTTGAGATGATTCTATGCTGGTTTCTGAGTCTTCTCTCTTTTTTTCTTAGTTAATGTAGTTAAAAGCATTACCAGTTTTGGTTTTTTGGGGTTTTTTGTTGTTGTTTTATCTTTTTGAAAAACTGGTCATTACTTTCAATGTTATGGTATGGTTTATTCTGGTCTCTATTTATTTCTGATTTTTCTTTGTTATTTACTTCCTCTCCTAAATTTCAGCTAAGTTTCTTCTTCTAGTTCCTTGTGGCATAATGTTAAGTTGTTTATTTAAACTTTTTTTCTTAATACAAGCATTTATAGAATAAATTTCACTCTAACATCTGCTTTTGCTGCATCCCGTAGGTTTTAGAATATTGTGTTTTCCTTTTCTTTTGTTCTGAGACATATTTTGATTTGCCATTTGATTTCTTATTTGGCCCATTGCTTGTGCAGTAGTGTGCTGTTTAATATTTACATATTAAATATTCAATATTTACATTGTAGATTTTTCAGCTTTGTTTTATTGTTGATCTTAAGTTTTGTACCATTGTGGTTGGAAAATATACTTGGTATGATTTCAGTCTTCTTAAATTTGAAATATTTCTTATGTCTCTTTTTATGTGATTTAACCAGGGGATTCTTCTGTGTGTACTTGAAGAAAATGTGTATTCTATTTTTCTTGGATGGAATGTTATACATACATCTTTTAGAACTACACATTTTTTTTTGAAAGAGAGAGCACGTGAGCATGTGAGTGGGGGGAGGGGCAGAGGGAGCGAGAGAAAGAGAGAGAGAGAGAAAGATCTCCAGCATATTCCCCACTGAGTGTAGAGTCTGACACAGGGCTGGATCCCATGACCCTGAGATCATGACCTGAGCTGCAATCAAGAGTCGGCCACTTAATTGACTGAGCGGCACAGGCACCCCTAGAACTAGGCATTCTAAAGTATGCTTCAAGTATAAAATGTTCCTGTTGAAAAAAAAAACAACAACAAACTTTAACTTAGGGTACTCAGTTTAAAGCTTACTGAGGGGGGTGGGTGGGAGGATGGATGAAATAGGTAAAGGGGATTAAGAGCACACTTATGGGGGCGCCTGGGTAGTGCAGTCGTTAAGCGTCTGCCTTTGGCTCAGGGCATGATCCCGGCGTTCCGGGATCGAGTCCCACATCGGGCTCCTCTGCTGGAAGCCTGCTTCTTCCTCTCCCACTCCCCCTGCTGTGTTCCCTCTCTCGCTGGCTGTCTCTCTGTCAAATAAATAAATAAAATCTTTAAAAAAAAAAAAAAAAAAAGAGCCCACTTATGATAAGCACTGAGTAATGATGTATAGAATTCTTGAATCACTATATTCTACACCTGAAACTAATATAACACTGTATGTTAACTATACTGGAATTAAAATAAATTTTTTTAAAAAGACTATAAATATATTGTTCTTCATTACATCTTTTAACTTCTTTAAAAGGCATAAGATTATATAAAGCAATGATTATGATACTTTGTTGTGTTTATAATAAATATAAATGTATACAGATGATCATAGTGGCACAAAAGGAAGAAATGAAGTTATATTGAAACAATGTTTCTAAATTTTACTGGAATTAAATATTATTCTGAAATAAACTGTGATACTTCAAATGCATACTATAATCCCTGGGGTAACCACTAAGAAAATAACTAAAAATTTTATGTTGAAAAAATCAACAAATGATTTGAAATAGTATGCTAAAGATACATAAAAAGAGACAATAAAGGAAGAAGTGGAACAAAAAGATATGAAACAAATAGAAAAAAAAGTGGCCACTCAGAAATCCACCCATATCAATAATTATATTAAATGTAAATGGACAAGATGCTCCATTCAAAAAACAGGGACTGACAAATTGGGTAAAAGAACAGGACTGAACTATGTGCGGTCTGCAGGAAACGCACTTATATTCATTGACATGAAGACATTCAAAATAAAAGGATAGAAAAAAAGATATACCATACAAAAAATGACCATAAGAGAATTGGATGGCTATATTAACAACAGACGAAATATTAATGGACAAAGAGGGGTTTCATGATGATAAAAGGGTCAATTCATCTGGAAGATATAATAACTATTGATGTATATGTACCTAACAATAGTGTACTCATTTTCATTTTGTTCAGATAAATGAACAGAAGACCAGAGGATGAAAAATTTCCCACATCTGGATATGCACATATAGTAAAAAATTAAAAATCACATAGATGACTCCCAAAGAGAAGGCTATAAGAATAAATGACTTATTCTGAAGTTCTAGGTTCAGTGGTTTCTAAGTAATGAACTTAAGAGTAAACAAGAAAACAATTTCTAATCATGTGGCAGTCAGAGTGGCATTCAAAATTTTATTTACATTTTAAGAGCATTTTTTTCTCCAAGCATCTTATGTTTGTTTGTCCTAAAGAAATCACCATCATCAAAAATCTGGGGGTCTGTCTGTATTTAGCAGTTGTATGTTGGAGTAATACATGCATGCCTATTGGTTGTGTGGAGGTATGTAACCATTGATGGAGTCCATAAAGCTGGGGAAACAGAACAGTGGTGGCTAATGACAGATGCCAACTTTATATTCCTGTGCTGGCATTCAGGAAGTCTCAATATTTCTATGTGTATTTGAGTCTCCTGCTTGTTTTAATTACATTCATCTAATTCTAAGTGATGCATGATATCAAGCATGACCGGGAATGGAAATATTTCTTTGTGGAATTTTTTAAATCTTGATTGCTGCAAGGAAAAGACCTTTAAGAAAACACAGAATCTTTCCAAACATAGAAGAGATTCCTGTAACTAAGACCATTCCCAAAATGAAATAGTATTACTGCTGGCCTATTTTCCCCACTCCTGTTAGTCATGATGATACACCCCCAAAAAGGACAGAAATCAAAGAGAATGCAAGCAAAAGGTGCAGAAAACAGGACCTGAAAAGCAGCAAGTGGGACCACAGAAGTATTTTTCATGCCTTGGTTTGTGAGAGGAAAGAGCTGTTTATTCAAATGCTCCTTCAGGGGACAGGAAAACAGAGAGGAGAACACTGACCTAGTGACCTCCACGAATTACTGGCGGTAGCTCGGCCTCCCAGCCTTGTCTGCAGGAAGCCAGTCATCCAGACTCTGAACTTCCAGTCCTAATCAGAAGGGGTGATGGGGCAGGCCTCGAGTGAGAAAGTCATGAGAATACTATTAGCCACATTCAAAGTTCAGGGCAACTGTTTCCTCCTGGAGCATTCTGAGAGTAGCAGGCAGAAGTTCTGCGGCTAAGGGGCCAAGGCTGCTGCTTCAAGGACTGGGAAGCAGAGGATGCTGCTTTTCTCCCAGGGGAGTTAGATGACAGTGGGTGGTCAGCTTTGGCTCCAAGTCCTGGATTAACAGGAAATCCTTTCCTCTGGGTCACTGAGTCACTGTGTCTTGGGATCACTAACCAGACAGGAATCCTACAGTCTCTTCAGCCCTCAGGTAAGACCACCTTGCCCAGTCTATGATGTTAGCAGGACATGATAGCCTCCATGGTCTGTGCTGTATCGCCCCCTGCTGACCACCCTGGTGAGACACCCGGAAAAATGGCTGTGATACAGATAAGCTATCCTATGAGATGTCAATGGCTGTGATACAGATAAGCTATCCTATGAGATGTCAAGTCACTATCAGTAGGACATGTGTTTCATTAGACTTTTCCTGTGGTTGAGACTATTTTGCCCTTATCCATTGGCACTCTGTTTTAATATCCACGGTGACTTGCCCATGAGAACCTACCTGGACCATATGGCACAAGCTATTTTTGGGAACAAAGGGAATATCCCGTCCAATCGTGCCGTTAGCTATACAAAGAATCACAGACAAAAGATTAACTAAATCTTAAAGGACACTGAATTCCAGTGTGTATCCAGTACTCAAGCCCCCTCTACACCTTTCCTGGCAAGGGTCCATTCAACTTGCGTTCAAATATCTTCAAGGATACAGTCTTTTTCCTTTTAAGCCTGTTACTCCTGCTTGAAAAGTCTTGATGTTAAGCTGAAATCAATTTCCCCGTGACTTCCACTGGACAGTTAAGTTCTACAGTGAGGAAACCATTTCTATCTTATAAGGGTTGTATTTCACCACATTCTTCCATTTCATCCATGGGAATATCATGAGCAATCTCATCAAATATTTTGTTAAAATCTAAAGCACAGTATCATTCCCTGAGCTAGAAGCCCACAGACCCTGCCACTGAAAGAAGTTCCTTCAATGTATTTTTTGGATTTCATAATACATGATCAACTTGCTCTTATGGAACATTGCTAAGTACCACTTCCTTCTTTGAGAACACACAAGTCATTTTTTAAATAATCCACTCTAAATTCTTCCCCAACTTTGGCATAAAGCTCACTGGCTTCAGTCTCAGGATTTCTAAGAATTATGAATCACTCCTAACACCTACTTCAACATCATCATTCTACTAAGGAGCCAAACATTTCCATCATCAGAGTCATTTCTTTGGCATAATTTGGGGTAAATTATCTGGGAAGCAATCTGGAAATACATAGCCAAAGTCTGTTGCAAACTATTCTTCTTCTCAGGTCAAGACACAAAGACCTTCACTTGAGTCTACCTTTACAGGTCCCCAAATTGCCCCAAGGGAGACTGACCTCCAAATAAAGACTTGCAGATATTGATAGTAATGTCTATGACTGCATACTTCATGAGAGGGAAAACTGAAAACAATCTAATGCTCAACATTGAATGCATGATTAAATAAGGAAATACTATCAATCACTAAAAAAGTGGTTTTGAAAATAATTTTTGACAGCATGATCCATATTGTATAAATCCCAAATTGTATATGATCACAAATGGGGTGCCTGGGCGGCTCAGCTGGTTGAGACTCTGATTTTTTTATTTCAGTTCAGGGCGTGATCTTGGGGTTGTGAGATTGAGCCCCTAGTGGGACTCCATGCTCAGCCCCTCTCCCTCCTACTCCCCACAACCCCCCCCCACTTGCTCCCTCACGTGCTCTCTCTCTCTCTCCCTCCACCTTTCTCCCTAAATAAAAATCTTTGTAAAAAAGAAAAAGAAAATCATTTTATGCAAAAAATTATTGCTGAGAAACAGACTGTTTCTACTTTTTAAATATTTTCCAACTTTTCAGACTTCAAAATTTTTTAATATCAGACTTTTTATCTTTTTTTAATCATATTTTTTATTATATTATGTTAGTCACTATACAGTACATCCCTGGTTTTTGATGTAAAGTTCGATGATTCATTAGTTGCGTATAACACCCAGTGCACCATGCAATACGTGCCCTCCTTACTACCCATCACCAGCCTATCCCATTCCCTCCTCCCCCGCCGAAGCTCTCAGTTTGTTTCTCAGAGTCCATAGTCTCTCATGCTTCATTCCCCTTTCTGATTACCCCCCCTTTCTTTATCCCAGACTTTTTATCTTCTTAACTCATTTCTTAAGGATACAGCACTCTAGGATTGTACACATATGGCTATATCAAAGGGGATTGGAGTCCAACAGTATCTCTCATTAAAAGCCGTATGAAATTTGAAGGTATTCGCTTCTGTGGAGTTGTTTGGAGAGGAATAAAAATGGAGGTTGAGGCACGGGACCACTGTTTTTGTTACAAGCCTTCTAGCTTTCAAACAATGCATATACAACATCTATTAACAATAAATTAAATGTTAAGTTAAAATTATTTTTAAAAATAAAACAACATGCTTTGTGGAAATCACTTTTAAAAAGTCATGAAAGAAAGGAAGAAAAGCTCTCCAAGGTTATTGGCATTTTCATTAAGTATCAAAGAGAAAGGGAGAATTACATTTAAAGAATAGTTTTCTGTTAGGCATTCTATCAGAATCTTCCTAGAATGGAAACAGAAGGCCTTTACACGTAGGTTCTCTCAGACAAAGGTGAAAATAAGTACATAAAATAAACAAAATAAAAGTTAACATATGATAGTACCATAAATGACATATTTTTAAACATCTTTAAATTCATTAATTAACATAATGCATTATTAGTTTCAGATGTAGAGTTCAGAGATTCGTCAGTCTTATATAATACCCAGCGCTAATTACATCTCGTGCCCTCCTTAATGTCCATCACCCAGTTATTCCATCCCCCTACGCCCCTCTTCTCCAGCAACCCTCAGTTTGTTTCCCATGATTTGTCTCCCTCTCTGATTTTGTCTTGTTTTATTTTTCCCTCTCTTCCCTGATGATCCTCTGTTTCGTTTCTTAAATTCCACATATTGAGTGAGATCATATGATAATTGTCTTTCTCTGATTGACTTATTTCACTCAGCATAATACCCTCTAGTTCCATTCATGTCATTGCAAATGGCAAGATTTCATTTTTTCATGTCTGACTAGTATTCCATTGTAAACATGTACCACATCTTCTTTATCCATTCATCTGTCGATGGACATCTGGGCTTGTTCCATAGTTTGGCTATTGTGGACATTGCTGCTATGAACATTGGGGTGCAGGTGCCCCTTCAAATCACTATGTTTGTATCCTTTGGATAAATACCCAGTAGTGCAATTGCTGGGTCATAGGGTAGCTCTATTTTCAACTTTTTGAGGAACCTCCATACTGTTTTCCAAAGTGGCTGCACCAGCTTGCATTCCCACACTGTTGGTGGGACATATTTTTAACAATGTTATACAGTTGGAAATAAAAAGAATTTTTAACAATGTTATACAGTTGGAAATAAAAAGAAAGAGTATGTTGAAGGTGTCAGAAACTGCTGTGAGGGAATTGCATTGGAAGTTGAAAGATACCTATGACTTAGGCAGGAAGAGAAGTGAGATAGAGGACCCTCAGTCTGAAGGCAGAGCAGGAGCAAAGGCCAGAGACAAGAATGAATGGAGTCCACATGGAATGACCTTGGCCATTGGGGTGGGAGGGCTGGGATCCCAAAGAGTCACACTGACAAGTTATCACCCATGCTGGGTCCATAAATCTAGGGGATAGTAAATGTTTTTGAGCCAGAAAGTAGTATAACCACAGTTGTGCTTCAGAAAGATTAGTCTGGCAAATTCTACAGGGAAAATAAAGAGCAGACATCGGAGACCAAGCAAAAAGATGTAGAAAAATCCTGAACTGCAGAGAGGCATTTTCTTGGGTCTTCACTGGCAGGAGCATTCATGTATGTGCAAATATGTTTCAAAACTGCCCCAATATCTTTCTCTCTAGTTTCTCCTCCCTACATCATCTTCTCTTATTCTCCATTCATTTCCTCCTCTCTTCCCTTCCTGAAGGGCCAAGGAGTCCCCTAACTTCCCTAAGGCCAAGGAGCCATTCATTCATTCTGTGCACATTTCATTTGCTCCCATGAGGAGCCCAATCTGAGACATGGGCCTCCCCTCAAAGAGCAGAAATGAGTTCCTGGAATCTTTGTAGAGGTCCTCCCTCAACCAGGAGGCAGTTGGGATGGCAGCATCTTGACCAGGCCATGTGTGCAATGTTCAGACATCAGTTTGTTATTTCATTGTCCTTATTTTGTTTTCTGGTTTTTGTTTTTTGAGAAAGCTTGAGAGCAAGCAGGGAAGGGGGGGAGGCTGAGGAAGAGGGAGATAGGAAGCAGACTCCCCGCTGAGAATGGAGCCCCTACGTGCCAGGGGCTCAATCCCACGACCCTGAGATCATGATGTGAGTCGAAATCAAGAGTCAGATGCTCAACTGACTGAGCCATCCAGGTGCCCCTCATAGACCTTATTTTGAATAAAACATTTTTCAAAATTGAAACAATCGGTTCATATAACTCTAGAGAGTGTCTCTTAAAAACTTCTAGTTTAAAGGTTATGTTAAGTGGCTTTTAGGGCAAAAAAATAATAAAATCACAGGAAAGGTACTGGATCTCCATACAACTATTGTTTGATTAAGGAAATTACAGTAAGGGAGGCTTCCTTCATAAAACACAGAATTATGAAAACTTCCTTAACTTTAACAAATATAAATTGAGTGGCCTCATAGACTCCAGACATAATCTATCATCTGATCTCCCATGACTCAGTTGATGTTAGGATCCCTCACAAAATGGAGGAATGTTAAATGTTAATATAGAAAGTGACATAAAAAGATGTGTGCTAAGAAATGATCAAGAATATTCTTCTTAGATAAATAAATACAGGGAAATGTTTTCCCTCATGAGGTCAGTCACAAACTTTACAATGCAATTTAGCAGAAGTGAAAAGTAGCTCAGGAAAGATTCACAGTTAATCTCAAAATGTCCTTCTAGCCCTAACAGTAAGTAGTTTCCCAATAACTCAAGGCTGAGCTCGGGATTATAACCCCAAAACATTCCTTCAGTATGAAGCACCAACTGAATCCCTGTTAAATGGAACTCTTCTCCATTCTATATGTTTCCACATAGAGGGACCCCCATCAGAGGAACACTGCTGATCTCTTACATCATCCTTTTTCAGTCCTCTTTGCAGTAAAAGGTGCATATTTATGTGTGACAGACATCGGTCCACATTTCCTAATTAAGGAGAGCTCTTCTACAGTAAGACTATAAGCACAGAGGAATCCATCTCTTTTTTTTCTCAGTCACGTCTTCCCCTGGTTAAAGTACCTGATCAGTGAATTTGGAAGAAGGAACTAAGCATCCCACCCCATGACCTTCACTTCCTATCTAGAAACTTGTGTTCTATTCTTCTTTCTGGTAAAGGGAAATAATCTAACCCTGTGTGAGAGGTCTCATTGTGGAGCTGTGTCAGAGCTCTGCAAAAAAGTACACCTAATTCCAGGTGAAGCTTAGTGATTCCCATTTGACTACAGACCCAAGCCACTTTCTGCCAACAACTTCCTCCAACAATAAAGGGGTAAATATTTTATGTATACCCACCTGACTACTGAGTCTATCTTATAATCAGAGCAGAGAGAAGAACTAATTACTAACTCCCTATAGTCTCAATGCACAGGTAGTAGAAACATTTTTATTGTATAAACATTAATTGACAGGTGTGGAGAAGGAAAGCAGTTCTTACAGAGATATGGCCCTAAAAGTCTTCATAGTAAGAGCTCACCAAGGATATCTTTGTTTGTTTGTAATGTCAATTTAGATCAACAATTCATTGACTATTTACTGCATGCAGGATCTTCAGTGCAAATAGGAGCTGTGTGCCATGAAGAAGAGAGGGTTATACAGAGATAAGCAAGAAGTCCATAATCTACTGGGAGCACAGAGATACATACAAATAACTGGAATACAAAGCAAACCGTGATAAGTGATATAATAGATGTAATAACATTACAGACAAAACACTATGAGATTTTCAACAAGGTGATGGAACAGCTGAATATCCACATGTAAAAGAATGAAGTTGGAAACAAACTGAGGGTTGCTGGAAGGGAGGGGGGTGGGGGGATAGGGTAACTGGGTGATGGACATTAAGGAGGCCCCGTGAGGGGCGCCTGGGTGGCACAGCGGTTAAGCGTCTGCCTTCGGCTCAGGGCGTGATCCTGGCGTTATGGGATCGAGCCCCACATCAGGCTCTTCTGCTATGAGCCTGCTTCTTCCTCTCCCACTCCCCCTGCTTGTGTTCCCTCTCTTGCTGGCTGTCTCTATCTCTGTCAAATAAATAAATAAAATCTTTAAAAAAAAAAAAAAAAAGGAGGCCCCGTGGTGTAATGAGCACTGGATATTATATAAGACTCATGAATCACAGACCTGTAGTCCTGAAACAAATTAATTGAATTTAAATAAAAAAGAATGAAGTTGGACCCCTTTGTCACACCATACACAAAAATTAACTCAAAATGAATCAAAGATCTAAAACTTTTAGAAGAAAACATAGATGTAAATCTTTTTGACCTTGGATAAGGCAATGGCTTCCTTCTTTACTGTGGTAAAATAGACACAACATAATATTTATCACTTTACCTATTTTAAGGTAGGGGTACAATTCAGTGGCGTTTAGTACATTCAAAATGTTATGCAACCATCACCACTATCTAGTTCTAGAATATTTGCATCAGGCAATGGCTTTTTAAATATAACACCAAACATACAAGTGACCAAAGAAAAAAAATAAACTAGACTTCATCAAAATTTAAAACTTTTGTGCATCAAAGGACACTATTAAAAGAGTGAAGACAGCCAGCCCACAGAATGTGATAAAATATTTGCAAATCATGTGTCTGATAAGGGTCTAGTATTCACAATACGTAAAGAACAATTAAAACTCAACAATAAAAAGATAAAACAAGTTTTTCAGTGAGCAAAGGACTTAAATAGACATTCTTCCAAAGAATATATACAAATAGCCAAGGAGCACATGTGAAGATACTTAACATCATCAAGGAAATGCAAATCAAAACCACAATGAGATACCACCTCACACCCACTGAGATCGCTATACACAAAAGAGAGATAATAACAAGTGTTGACAGGGATGTGGAAATATTGGAACCCTCCTGCATTGCTGCTGGGGGTATAAAATGGTGCAGTCACAATGGAAACATTTGGGCAGTTCCTCAAACAGTTAAACATAGAATTACCATATGACCCAGTAATTCTACTCCCAGGTATATACTAAGAGAATTGGAAACATACATCTACACAAAAATTTATACATGAATGTTTACCCCAGCATTATTTATAATAACCAAAAAGTGGAAACAATCCAAATATCCATCAACTGATGAATGGATACACAAAATATAATATATCCACGTGATGGAATATTATTCAGCCATAAAAGAAATGAAGTACTGATTTAGGCTATAATATGGATTAATCTTGAAAACATTACGCTATGTCAGACACAAATATGTCAGACACAAAATGCCTATTTTTTTTTATTTCATTTACATGACATATCCAGAATAGACAAATCAATAGAGACAGAAAGTAAAGTTTTGGTTGCAAGGGGATAGAGGAGGGTGGGATGGGGAGTGACTGCTGACGGTAACAGGGTTTCTTTTGGGGGATGGCGAAAATGTTTTAAAGACAAATAGTGATGATGAGTGCACAACTTTGTGACTATACCAAAAATTGCTGAATTGTGCACTTTTAATTAATTTTTTCTTAATGCCATGAGGGAACAAAAGAAGGAAAGAGAAACAAAGCTGAGTAAAACACAAACAATTTCCAATGCCTAGAGGCCAGAAGCAAAAAAAGCATAAATTAAAACCAAACATATTATAATGATTATACGGATATTCATCACTAATAAACTCTCCATGTTTGGAACTTTATTCTAATATTAGCTGTTTTTCTTCTCAAAAGATCCTCCACAAATGAGTGAGACTTTCTACTCCCAAATATCAACATACTTCCATCTACTATATGACCAACTACTATTTAGGTAATTAAAAAAACATATACTCATAAATGTAATCAACAGAATAAAAATTGTAAATTACGCAGAAGTCTAATTCATTCATACGCAGTACATATGCTCTCGTGGCCACTTTAACCCGATCACACTTTGGATAATTTATACCCCAGAACTGTATAGTTTTATACTCTACAATGCACCTTCACATTCATCATCTCGTTGAGTTCTCGCCATGATTCTGTGAGGTGGGCAAGGCTGGAATCAATATCCCCTTTTGACAGATAAGAAAAGTCAATCTCAGGAGAATTAAAGTGTTTTGCCCAATGTCCCACAGCTCACTGGCAGAGCCATGACTGTAAGTCAAGTCTGCTAAGTCCTACACTGATGCTTCTGGCAGGGCTCCCACCTCCGGCTAGGTCGCATTTCCGGGGATGACCTGTCTCCATAACCCATGTGGTCTGGCCATTCCCAGACTGGCTGGTCAACAAAGCAGCCTGGACTGGACTCACACAGCACAAGCTGACCACACCACAAACGACAGAAATGCTGCTTCGGTCTGTCCGAGACCAAATTCCCTGACAACACCCCAAACACAATCCAACCTGGAGTCCAAAGGCCTTATTGGGGGTCCAGCCAGAGGAAGAGAACTCAGTAATGAGTGGAGAGTAGGAGGAGCTTTTGACACTAGTAAGTTGGGAAATGACACACTGGGCAGCCCTTTCTCATAACCACAAAAATGCCATGACAACAAAATATCTTCCAAAAAAGATGCAAAAAAAGAAAAGAAAACAATTCTATCAACACAGGGACAATGCACTGGGGGAAAGAGTGAAAAATTCAATCACTTTATTTCATTAAATACTCAAATGAATTCCACAAATACCTTGAAATTTCTGGAAAGCTTCTTTTTAAATCTCCAAATCTGTGTAGTAGAGTGAATTTTTGTTTTTCATTTAGATATTTTAACTTCATGTAAAGTAAGTCAATATAAAAAGGCAATTTTTTCAAATTTAAATTCTATGAGATGTATATATAATGAAAAATCTTTGCTACATAGAACAGCTTGGTCAAATGCTTCATTTTCTGCTGTCTTTTTAGAGGAGAAGAGAGAAGGTGATTTTTGCCAGTCTGGGGACATTCTAGAGAGGTGACAGCTCTGATAACAAACCCAGCTACAAAATATTCCACTGCACTTAACAGACTAAGACCAGAAGCTAGGTAGATGCTATTCATAAAAGCAGAAGAAAGTAAGTAACGAATGAACTTTTGAAATACTCCCTAGATTTATTACAGATTATCAAGGATTAGACAACAGTTTATATAAACTCACTGATTCTCAAAGGGTCAAGAAACAGGAAATTGAAAATTAGTAAAAAAAAAAAAAAAAAAAAAAGTAGAGGTGGGCCAGAGATCTTGATACGTATGTGTGAATAGTTGATGGGAAAACACAGTCTAACTTTATTTTTTTTTTTTTAAAGATTTTATTTATTTATTTAACAGAGATAGCCAGCGAGAGAGGGAACACAAGCAGGGGGAGTGGGAGAGGAAGAAGCAGGCTCGTAGTGAAGGAGCCTGATGTGAGGCTCGATCCCATAACGCCGGGATCACGCCCTGAGCCAAAGGCAGGCGCTTAACCTCTGTGCCACCCAGGCGCCCCCACAGTCTAACTTTAAACAATGTGGAATAAAGTGCGGGAAATGAATGTTGACCAACCTACTCAAATATTACTTGTCTTCTAGGACATGACTTCATACAACAGATAATTCCCAAAAGATTTCTTGAAAATTAAATAAAAATTTTAAAGCACTGCAAGGTTATGAAAACAACGTGACACAAAATTATATATAAAGCATGGCCTAAATTTTGTAATTATATACATATGTAAAGAAAGACTGAAGGAAGTAAACCAAAATTGTGTAGTGCTTATCTCTGGAAATTGGGATTGCTGGTGGTATTTATTCTTTTCTTGTTATTTTCAGAATTTTAAAAAATATCCTACATAAGTATGTGCTATCATGGTAAATACATGCAATCAATACTATAGAAAGAAAATAGCATTGTGGGTTCCTGCTATTTATTTGAACCCCACAATCAACACATTTATAAAGATAATTTTTTGTGTGTAGAACATAACAAACTTTCTCGTACTTATATGAAATAGTGAGTTTAGACTTTGACTTCATTTCCAGCCACTTTTACTTAAAGCAGATAAATTGTCTACAGTGAAGATGCAATGAGTGCTAGACTTAACACTTTTTCTTTACAATTACTAAATATGAAGGAAGAGGGATATCTAAATGTCTCACCTCCATGTTATGCATTTTATCAAAGTAAGTATCAGGTGTAAGATATGCTTATAGAGGTATACTTTCTATACGGTCCTCAAATAAAAATGCAATGGTAGGATGATTTAAATAACAGGCATTATTTAAAACTAACAAAATGACAAAATGTCATTAAGAATCCTCCTGAACTCTTTAAGTAATTTTCCTTACAGGAATCATTCATTTTACAACCGAAGGATCCCTTCAATTCCAACTGAGGTCAGCGATTTGCATCTTTTTCGTTCAAGACAGAGAACCACGGGGAAAAATTCATTTAGCTGTCTTTGCAGTGTCAGCCTGTCCAGACACAGAAGAAGATCACCCAACCAAATTAGATCAGGAAGGGAGCAGCATATACTTTCAAAGATTTTTCAAAGGTCTCTTAATTTTACATCAGAGGTGAATGATGGAATGCAGAAAGACTGCCCGACACTTTCTTGGGATAACAACTATTTTCCAAATAAAGACATCGTGAACTAGAATCAGGTATTTGTAGTTTGACTGCTGTCACAGAGAGAACAAATGAACAGACCAGGCCTGGTCTAAAAGCAAAGTGCCCACCCCTCTGTGTTCCCCAAAGAGACGGCAGTCCCATTCACTAATAAACAGATGGCTCTCTGAGGGGCCAGTAGGGTCCCTTGGTGCACCTGCAGATGACTTCAGTCCTACCTCATGAGCAGCAGTTTACAGGGCTACCCTTCACTCCAGGAGACAGGCACAGAGATTTGTCTGCTGATTTACATTAGGTTCTGCTCTCAAAACAAGACATAAGGCAGCTGTTTGGGAGAAGGCCCTATCTGAGGAGGAACTGTGATGCACAGTGTTGGTGTTGGCACCGCAAAGAATAAAACATGAATCCAGTGCAGTTATCATAACAAGCAGAGAATCAGGGCCTGGAAATCAGGCCAAGAGAAAGGCAAATCCTTTGATTTCTGTCCACCCTTCCCCTAGCTGTCACAAAGGCTCATAAAAGTAATTCATCTTGGGTTGTGCATCCCTTCTGATAGTGTTTCTGGTCCCTACGAGAGATGACACTTGGGCATTTTCAAACCTTTCGGGAGTGACTTTTTCTCTCACATTTTTCAGATTTCTGCTCCACTCTGCTCCATGGCATACCTGCTCATGTCTGAACGTTCTCCCTGGCCCTTTTGGTTCCCCTAAAATAAATATGACTTGTCCTCATTCTGTCCTCCTTCTTCCTTCCGGGATATGGCTGGCTGCCATAAAGTCAAGGGTTGAGATCAAAGGGAGGTTGCTCCTACGCAAGAGAAAACACAGATTGTCAGCTGTACTCTCTCCTGATCTACTAGACCATGTTATTCAGAAGAAGGGGGCAGCGAGGATTTAGGGATGTTTCCCACCTCTTAATGGTCTGAGTAAATGAGGCTGGCTGCCAACAGAGGAAAGGAAATTATTTTCTATTGAGATTTATGATCTGAGTCTTGCACAGCCTTCTGGAAAATTACTAAAACACTGGGTGTGAATCTCCCCCTCAGAGATTTCTATATTTCCTTTTGATAAACAAACAAACAAAAAATCAGAAACTCAATCCCACAGGATCCCCCTCATTACACCTCCGTAGCAAAACAAGAAGCAATAAAGCACTTAAAAGAGTCCTTCCCAAAGCCACTGAGATCCCCAGTCTTGTGTATAACTATCTTTTTTTTTTTAAGATTTTATTTATTTATTTGACAGAGATAGAGACAGCCAGCGAGAGAGGGAACACAAGCAGGGGGAGTGGGAGAGGAAGAAGCAGGCTCATAGCAGAAGAGCCCGATGTGGGGCTCGATCCCACAACGCCGAGACCACGCACTGAGCCGAAGGCAGACGCCCAACCGCTATGCCACCCAGGTGGCCCTGTGTATAACTATCTTATCTGTAGGAGTTCCACTTTTTCTGTAAAAGGACCTCACCCAGAGGTCTCTTCTAAATCACATGTGCCTTAATTTTAGGAGCTGGGAGACCATACCCATTTTGGCAACAGAAGAGTGTTCTCTGTCCTACATCTAAGGCAAAGCATTTATTTCCCTCGGCCTTCTTAAGTTTAAGAATCTTGAAGGAGGGAGAGAGAAAGTAAGGGAGGGAAGAAGGGAGAGAGACAGATGGGAGACAAATCAATACACAAAAATACTGAACAATCATGATCCATGTTTACTCAAAATTAGCCCAAATTTAGGAAGCCACAACACTTGCCGTGTGCAGAGAGATACTGTTAAAACAAAGACACATTTGAGGGCATGAAATAAAACTAACTCATGCTTCCACCTCAATTTGGAAGAGCAACTTCTCCAAACTATCTTCCCGTCTCTTACTGACTTACTTTATAGTCAATTGTCAACCGTGTTTCTAAAGCAATGTTGTGGGGAAATAAAAGTATCAATCCTCATTGAAAAACAAGGAAGTAACAGCTTCAAATAGATAATTTGTCTCAGCTAAATAACCTAAGGATATCTTAGTCCTTTCGATTGTTTAACCGACAGCCACTACTCAAGATATCAGGGATACTGGTGATGCTGCTGTTGCTGTTACACATAAGTGAAAAGACAGCTTATTCTCAGCTATGTATCTCTGGCTGTTTCTATACTGAACAAACATATACAATTGGAATTGAACATAAAGCTTTACGCTAACAGATCAAACAAATATTGGCAACACTGACCCCTATATTCTTTAGAGCTTGAGTATATCAATCAAAATTTCATATTCACTAATGGTTAGACATACATACGTTGCCCTGTTGCACTGTGAGCTGGTAACCTTTCCTACTTGCATAGGACTGGCTTTTGTCCAGAAAACAGGCTTATTTTATAAAACCAAAATTTTTATTTTCAGACAAGTTTCTTAAGCCACTCATGGGCTTCTTCTTTTTTTTTTTTTAAGATGTTATTCATTTAGCGAGTGAGAGAGTGAGTGAGCAGGGGGAGGGGGAGAATCTCAAGCAGACTCCACACTGAGCACTGAGCCCGACACAGGTCTTGATGCCACAACCCTGACCTGAGATCATGACCTGAGCTGAAATCAAGAGTCAGATGCTTAACTGACTGAGCCACCCAGGCACCCCCACTCATGGGTTTCTTATTCGCAGTGCCTAGGTCAGTATTGGTGTATAGAGGAACCTAATTTCGTAACAACTGGTAGTCCTTAGGACATAATAGTTAGATAACTGTTAAAAACAAGTGGTATATTTGTTGTCTTTTTTAAAAATTTATTTTCAGTAAAAAAATGTTTTAATTAAAAATGATCTGGAGGTGCCCGGGTTTCTCAGGTCATGATCTCAGGGTCCTGGGATCAGTCCCACGTTGGGCTCTCTGCTTAGTGGGGAGTCTGCTTCTCCCTTTCCCTCTGACCCACCCCCCTTTTGTGTTTTCTCTCTCTCTCTCTGACAAATAAATAAAATCTTTAAAAAATGATCTATTAACTGTAAACATATTTTGTAAATAGCTACCATTTAATTCATCTTAAAATGTGGGGAAAAAAAAACAATTTTGAAGTTAAAAAAATTTTCAAATTCAATGATGAATTTATTCCATGAACAGGAATACTTCTCCTTGTCATGTCATTTCTACACTATGCTCATTTCATGTTTAAAATTTTATTGCGTTGTGATAAAATACACGTAATATAAAATTTGCCATTTATTATTTTAAGTGTACAATTCAGTGACATTTGGTACATTCACAGTGCTGGACAACCATCACCACTACCTAGTTCCAGAATACTTTCATCACCTCAAAAGGAAACCCCATTCTCATTAAATAGTCATTCCCCATGTCCCCCATCCCGCAGGCCCTGGCAAACACTAATCCGCTGTCTGTCTCTGTGGACTTGTCTATTCCGGACATTTCGTATAAATGGAGTCATGTGCTATATGGCCTTTGATGTCTGGCATAAAAGCAGAATGTACATATTTCAGTCTTGACAGTGAGCATCACTATCATTTTTGCCTTCACACTGAAATTCTAGATTTGACTTCCTCTATGAATTAGAATCTTTTCTTGATTCCTGATATTTAATATAGAACTTAAAAATTTTTGACAGGTTTCCAACTCATACCAGAGCCAAGAACAATTTTGCTCAAGGTTTCAGAGCACAGGACTTCCTGCTTCCACATGTAATATTACACCTAGATCTGTGCTTAGACCTATTAGAATGCTTTTCAGTTGCAAGCTGCAGAAAATCACCTAACTCGGTACATTAAACAATAAGTGGCTTATTATCCCCTATCACAAACAGAAATCCAAAAGCAAGGTGGATTCAGGACAGTTCCGGATTTCAGTGTATGATTTTAACTTTCTGCTTGTCATCCTCAGCTTGTTGGGACCCCCCATCCATCCTTCTCCTCCCACCAATGGTGACCATGGCTGCCAAAGTCACCTCTTCACAGAGCTTGTCCAGAAGCAGAAAAGGACAGTTATTCCTCTCATCTCAATTTCTATTAGGCTGGAAGAACTTTCTCAAAATCCTCCCAGCAGATTCCCTCTCAAGTCCCAATGACCAGTTATGTCACAAGACCATACCTCTACCTGTGGTGGGCAAGAGCAGTGGACTGGCCATGCCAACACTTACTCCTGGGACAGGGAAGGACCCGCAAAGCACATGGCCACCAAATACCTCAACATAATGGGGTTCAGTTAATGAGGAAGGCTAGGGAAATGATAAACTGATAGGCTACCTACATTGTCTGCTTTGGTATTTGTGTTGGTTTTCTTTTTTTTTCTTTTTTTCTTTTTTTTGGAAGATTTATTTATTTATTTTAGAGAGCGAGAACAGGCATGCACACATGGCAGCGAGGGGCAGACGGAGAAGAAAGCGGGGAGCCTCGACCAGGACTCGATCTCACGACACTAAGATCATGATCTGAGCCCAAATCAAGAGGCTGATGCTCAACTGACTGAGGCAGCCAGGCACTCCTAATGTATGTATTCTTATACTATTTTTATTATTATTAACATATAATGTATTATTTGTTTCGGGGGTACAGGTCTGTGATTCATCTGTCTTATAAAATACACAGAGCTCCACACACCACATACCCTCCCCAATGTCCATCACCCAGCCACCCCTTCCCTCCCATCCCCCTCCACTCCAGCAACCCTCAGTTTGTTTGCTGAGATTAAGAGTCTCTTATGGTTTGTCTCCCTCTCTGGTTTCGTCTTGTTGGGTTGGTCTTAAATCAACTACTTTTCCATTCTCATGATCTGAATGTTTCCTTGAGGTTGTATAGTCTATGACATCAGATCTGAGTAACTTGGCTGACCAGGCATTCCTTAAAAGGCTTGTTAAGGATGAACTCTTAAAACTCACATTTCTGGGGCACCTGGGGGGCACAGCGGTTAAGCGTCTGCCTTCGGCTCAGGGCATGATCCCGGCGTTCTGGGATTGAGCCCCACATCAGGCTCCTCCACTATGAGCCTGCTTCTTCCTCTCCCATTCCCCCTACTTGTGTTCCCTCTCTCGCTGTCTGTCTCTATCTCTGTCAAATAAATAAATAAAATCTTTAAAAAAAAAAACACTCACATTTCTTAGCCTGATAGCTGGTTAACAGAAAATAACAGACATTTTTGCTACATCAACTTGGCAGAAACAAGACTAGAATTGTTATGTCATAGCACTATGTGGTAGAAAAGGCGATATTTTGGAAAGGAAACTTTCCATAACACTGTTGCACAGGTTCTCTGGTATTTACCATTCAGAGGTTACTCTAACAGGTTGTATTCAACTGATCATCAACTGGATCAAGTTTTCACCACCCAGTTCACTACTTTCGTCAGGAACTAGAGCAAACCCACCAGTTAGTGTCATGTAGATAGAGACCTAAGGGAACTAATAAATCTAGAAGCCCATCAATTACAGTGATGGTTACGAAGGAGAAGAGCATAGATCACTCACAATTCAAAGGAAAAAACAAAGCACAACCCAGAATGGGAGTTGTCCTCTTCCTCTTCATCCTGCGGGGAGAGGAAAGCCTTAGGAAACTTGAGGAACTCTTTAGCCAAGAGAATAATGAGGCATAAATCCTGCAGATAGATAGTGAGAAGCCTGGCTCAGGAAGTAATGCCATTAACCAAAGGACCCTCCAGTGCTGGGGACAGTGATTAATGGTCTAAACTTGACACCGTGACTTGGAAAGGGTTTGCACCATTGGTTTCCACTCTTAGGGTGAGTGATTTGCAAAAACTGGAGACAATTTTGGTGGCCATTGTCACCATCTTGCCAGTTTCCTTTGCACAGCAGCTAGCTCAGGGAGCAAAAAGAGAGTTGTTTATAACCTCTTCTCTCCAGACTTGAGAACCTGGGACTGTTATCTATGCAGTTGGTGTATGCTGGCTTCCCTCTAAAACTGGAGGATGGGTTGTTAATGTTACAATTTATGGAGTGCTTATCAACATACTTCAGCTTGCAGATGGCTCCAGGCAAAGAACTTCACTCTTATCGGAGACAATTCTCTTAGGCTGTCATTTGTTGGTCTTGGATATTAACACAGGCAGAGCACCATTGTCATGCACTTGGAATGAGAACAACAAAAATCTTGCAGACTGCCTTTTGGAAGCTGAGCTTCTGTCACCTCTTCAGAAGTCTGTCACGTCTCTTTATCACTAAGCTTTACATCTCACATATTTCCCAGAACACAGGAGAATTAAATAGGAAGACCAGTCACTCTTTAGGACTCACAGAGCCCTCAATGAGGAATGCAGGAGTTTTTTTCCCTCAGTCTAAAATAGAGAAGTACAGAAAGGGCAGGAATCCATTGGTTAGTCAGTAACCTGTTAGGGCACAAATAGGTAAGTAGTTTGGTTGCTGGAAGAGGAAGACAGAGGGGAAGCTGTGAATAGCTCCAGCGACACTGTCCATGGACACATTTTCTGCATTTTTGTGACTTTTTAAAAATATGCATCCCAGAGGTCCACTGTGTCCCAATGATTTCTTTAAAGTAGTTATCAAAAAACTACAATCATTCCAGTGTTGCTGCCATACTTAAAACATTTTTGGAAATGTCCCCTCAGAACCACCTACACGTAGGAAAATTAGGCTCATTACTTTATACCTGTATTTCATTTAAGGAATAAAAGAGAATTCTTCACTTCATACACTCACTTTATTTACTGGTCTTGTTCCTGAATGACATTGCTCCACCAGCAGAACCTTTGAAAGGCCAATATTTAACTCATAAAGAACATTCGATTAGCATAGTTGTTGTGCGCTGTTTCTAAATGAGTTCTCAAGGTGTTCTCAACTATAGGAAGAGTGCAGAAAATGTTTAAAAAGAAACAACAGGCCCCAAATGCAGTCGCTTGTGCTAAACCCCATGCCAGCAAGCCAAGACTTAATACTTAATCTAACTGCAATCTCAGCTTCTCCCAGAGGTGGAATTTTAAACCAGTCTGGAATTTTCTGATCAACAAACACTACAGTGAGGTCCTCTGCATGATAGACCCCAGACCTTTCCCCAAAGGAAGGTGACCCTGCCTGAAATAATCCTTTCTGTTGTTTATGACTTCCCTGTCCCTGCCCCCTTCTGCCTACAAAAGCTTTCTATTTTGTGCCACTTCTGGTAGCTCCTTTCTACTTGTTAGATGGGAAACTGTCCCATTCATGAATCTTTGAATAAGGCCAATTAGATCGTCAATTTTACTCAGCTGGATTTTGTTTTTTTAACAGATTAAAGACACAGTGCTAATTTTTAAATACATGTTTAAAAAAACATCAATTCATTGCTATATCATGACACCACTGAGTTATATTAAGAGGCTAACTGCTATTAATATCACTACATCATACACCTGAGATTAATATAACACTGTATGTTAATTGAAATTAAAAATTTTTTAAAAACCTCTCACTGCTACCAACTGTCCCCATCCCCTCCATCAGAAACAAACCAAAGTCAAATATTTCTACATGTTGACAATACTGATGAAATCACTCTACTATTAGAATTTTTCCCAACTTCTTGCTTGTAAGCGTCTTCACATTAACAAGGAACTTGCAAGTGCTAGGTAAAAACAGCATTAACAATAGCTGAACCAGAGAAAGAAGCTATTAGGAAAACCACAAAAAGCCCATTGGTTTTAAACATTTGCATAAATATGCAGTAGAGTCGTTGAGACTTGGGAGTCTACCAGTCAGACATTCAATCCCGACTCTGCCACCACTAGATGCGGAAACGTTGCCAAGTCACTAAGTCTCTCTAAGTGTTAATTTCCTCACCTACAAAATGGAGATAAAAGCAAGTAGTTCTCCCAACCCCATACTGAGAGGACTATGTGCAACATTGCACGTAGAGCCCCTGCATCATCTGGGCACATGAATGCTCAAGACATCTTACTTATTCTTCTATTGGTCCACAAAAATCTGAAATTCTGAATGGAACACCCTTCTGATAGACGACTGTTTCCCTTACTAGCCTATACTGTGGTAAACTGAGTTATAAAATCAAAATTCAAGAAATCTGGAAAGAGATTTCTTAATCTTGCTGAAGACTCTGCTTTCCTCCTAGAAATTCCCTTTCAACCAACTAAAGTAGTTGCCAGCACAAAAGAGCACTTTCTTTGCGTGCGATGCACTATTTCTCATGCCCATTCAATCCAGGAGCCAGTCTAGTTTACAATATGAACTTGTCAAACACGAGAAGATGAATCCACAGGGACGTCTAAATCATCATAAAGAAATAGAAACGTCACTTACTATTGGTCACTAGCTGCTTAGATGATACAGAAATCAAATAACACTGAAATAGTGTGACATTAAAATCTACTACTTGTGTTGAAATCACCATAGGAATACACATGGAATATGTGTCGCAAAGAAAAGCGAGAGAGGATGCTGTACTCTCCAGCCAAAAGAAGAACCATAGTATGCATCCATTCTAACCTAAGATTGTTAGGACATGGGTTTGGCTGTTCTAAGAAAGAGGTCCAAAACAACGACAGCTTTAAAAAGCTAGTAGATTAGGGGCGCCTGGGTGGCTCAGTCAGTTCAGCGTCTGACTCTTGATTTCAGCTCAGGTCCTGATCTCAGGGTTTTTTAAAGATTTTATTTATTAATTTGACAGAGAGAGAATACAAGCAGGGGAAGTGGTAGGCAGAGAGAGAAGGAGAAGCAGGCTCCCGGCTGAGCAGGGAGCCCAATGTGGGACTTGATCCCAAGACCCTGGGATCATGACCTGAGCTGAAGGCAGATGCTTAACTGACTGAGCCACCCAGGCGCCACAATATTGAAAATTAAATCAATTTGAGTAATAGAATGCTTTACCAAACTCACAAGGAAGTTAGCACTTATTCTATATATATGTATATTCTTATTTTGATTTTTTTTGTTTAAACCCTGTTATTTTTTGTTAAACTTTGACACCAGTACCCCCAAACACTGCTGCAACCACAGTCTTGCTGGTGAAGCCCTCACGTGAGGCCTGCACTTCTTTTTACCCTTCTCAATGGACCAGCATTCAGCCCACACCCTGCCCTGGTTTCTATTTAATTTACTGGCCCTTGGGGCGCCTGGGTGGCTCAGTCGGTTAAGTGTCCAACTCTTGATTTCAGCTCAAGTCATGATCTCAGGGTCCAGAGTTCAAGCCCTACATCGGGCTCCGTGCTGAGCATGGAGCCTACTTGAGATTCTCTCCCTCCTTCTCCCTCTGCCCTTTGTCCCCATCCACCCACTCTCCTGTGTTCCCTCCCCTCCTCTCTCAACAACAAAAAACATTTACTGCCCATCTTCACAGGTCATTTCAAGAATCTGGGAATTGTTGGCCCTAAATTTGAAAGAAGAGAGTGCTGTTTCTGAAAGCTGAGTGTGGAGCCAGTTGCTACTCTAGCATCTGTGAATGACCCTGAATTTGCTTTCAGTACTCAAAGCAGATTTTGAATGGTGTCAAGCTGGGATTCCATACAATCACATCAAGCTGAAATGGCCAAGAGGCTAAAACACTGTTCTCTTCTTCCTAGGGGGAAAAAAAGGCTGAAATCGTTTTAGTAATCTTCCTCTATGCCAATCTCCTTCGAAAAAAAGAAAGAAAGAAAGAAAGAAAGAAAGAAAGAAAGAAAGAAAGAAAGAAAGAAAGAAAGAAAGAAAGAAAGAAAAAGGAAGGAAGGAAGGAAGGAAGGAAGGAAGGAAGGAAGGAAGGAAGGAAGGAAGGAAGGAAGGAAGGGGCATCTGGTGGCTAAGTCAAGTAAGCAGCAAAATCAACTCGGCTCAGGTCAGAAACTGAGGATCGTGAGATTAAGTCTCTCTTCGGACTCCATGCTTAGTGTGGAGCTTGCTTAAGATTCTCTCTCTCCCTCTCCCTCTGTGCCTCCCCACCAACACTCGCTTGCACACTCTCTCTCTCTAAAAAAATGAATTAATTTTTTTAAAAGATTCAAATCTAAATAGAGGTAAGAGATTAATGGCTTTGTAGGGGAGTGTAGGGATGGGGGGGAGATTTGACAGAAGGCAGTAGAGCCTTGGGGGCGGTGACCTAATATACAAGAATGATTGGTTTGTCTAACAGTTATTTAAATATGGTTGATTTCAAATACAGAAACACATTTCCAGGGAGGAATGACCCCAAGTTGACCTCCATTTTCCACACCTTGCATCTACACTTTGATCACCCAGGGAAATCCAGATCTCCCAGAAACTTTGATGAAGGGCTCTTTGCATTCACATCAAAAAAATTACAGCAGTGGTATTAGTAACATACCTTAGTACTCCCTTGACCCTGTAGCTGAAGGAGGGAGGGGTTGGACCCAGCCTAGATGTTCACACTCAAGTGGGGTACAGGAAAATGCATAAAATGGTCTTTTAAATCCAATTTAAGGTGCATTTTATCGTATTCCATAGTCCACAAAGGGAGGTGGGAGATCTGAGAATGCCTTTTTTCACTCTTTCCCACAAGCTTCCTCTCCTCCCACCTTTTCCGCTGGCACTCACGGTAAGAGGCCTTCTCACAACTCCTGGGGTTCTGACTCCTGGGGTATAGCTCCTCTACCTTATTAGTATCTGTACCACTGCTATTGTTACTACTACTGTGACTTCTGCTGCTATACTACAGTCTTTATCATTCACTCTTACATTCTGCTGCAGTCCCGGTGCTAAGCTCTGCACTTACATTACCTCCTTTAATCCTCACAAATCCCTGTAAGTGGGTTCTGTTAGTACTCCCATTCGTCATGTGATGATATTGGTGCCAGAGGACTGAATGAACTTGCACGAGGTCATGCAGCTGATAAGGGGCAGAACTGGGATATGACAAATCTGAGGGGCTCCGCAAACATCCTGTAGGAAAGGAACTGGCGAGGCTCAGACTCAGATGTGTGTAACTGTTCTGTCGCGGAGAACGTTAAGGAGAGCCCTTTCCCTTGCTTAAAACTCCTTGTCACCTACCGTGCCCTGATGACACTCAACTCTCTCATGTTGTTTACAAAGGCTTGCGTGATCGGACCCCTGCGGCTCCGTCTAGCCAGACCTCCCAACACTCCCTGCCTCATCTTTGGGCTCTAGCTACATTTGGGCAAATCTGCCAAAAGTCCACCTGCTGGGAGCACTGGCTGACCTGTTGGCTTTGCACTTTTAAGTAGGCTCCATGCCCAGCATGGAGCCCAACATGGGGCTTGAGCTCACGACCCTGAGATGGGCTGAGTCGGACACCAACTGACTGAGCCACCCGGGCACCCAGCTTTGCACTTCTATGTGCAGCCCTTCCATCAAATAGATTGCAAACTCCTAGAAAGCACAGAATATGCCTTCAGTCAATAAACTCATCAGTTACTAGTCTGATGGCAGCAGAGGGGACACAGGGATGAGGAACTTGTGATGAGGTACTCAGACCCTCTGAGTAATAATCTGATGCCATCGGTGATGGAGGAAGTGGCAGTTGCTAAGGCAGCAACTAAGAGGGGCCCCTCACACAGGCTTAGAAGACCCAGAAGGGCCTCTCTGAAGAAGGAATGAGTGAACAGAGACTTTTCAGCTGTATTACAGTCAGTCAGACTAAGGACAGTGGGGGCCAGAAGCAGGGGGCAGTGTTCTGGCTAAGGAAGAGCACATGGCAAGAATGGAGGTCGGGTAGAGTGTGGCTGGCAGTGGAAACTCAAAGCAGTTCAATGAGGCTGGAATTACCAGGGGAGGCCTGTGGGGTGTGGATTAGTGCGACTGGAAAAGTAAGCAGGGGAAGAACATGAATGTCCTCAAACCAGAGTCTGTACCTTATCTAGTCAGCAGTGGGCCACTGCTAATATTAAAATGTCTCAAGCAGAGGAGTTACATGACCAAATGGGCATTTTTGAACAATCACCACGTTCTTTACTTCTTTTGCATTTTCCTCAGTACAGTTCTCTGTATACGGAATCAAATCCACAGATGCTTAACACACTGAGATTTCCCAAGGAAGATTAAATTTTGTTAATTTTTTTCCTCAGCTCTGGGCAGAAAGAGGCCAGAAAGTCACATCCACCCCTATGGACGAAATCCTCTCCTGGGTCAGGAAAGGCTGCCAGAAGTTAGGGCACCTGCCCTTAGGATACCATATTGTCTGTGAGGCAAAAACAATTGGTTCATTTGTGTTTAGGTTGAGTACGGAAGGCAGCAGGGGTGGGTCCGGCTCTGAAGACACTGGCTTCAACAGGGTAGGATAATGACCTTATTGTAGGTGGTCCTTAATCAACCTTTTAAGTAAGGGTGCCAGAAAAGGGGGGGGGGGGGGATCCCGGAGGAGGGAGATATGTAAATAACAGCCAACACTCACATAGAACTTACTATGTGCCAGGACTCTACATATATAAGGACTACGTACACACTAGCTCAGTTAATCCTAACAACCCTGTGACAGAGGAACCTTTATGAACTCCATTGTCTAGATAAAGAAACTAATGCACAGAGAGGTTAAATAACTTGCCCAGGTCACCCAGCTGATGAGTAGGAGTGCTGGTGATGTAGTTTTAGAATATAGGTGAGGTTCAGTGGGGTGGAGTCTGGAGCTGAGGACCAAGAAAGAATTCTTGAGATGTCTTTGGTGCAAAATGGTGGTTTATGAAAACACGGAGACAGGACCCAAGGGCAGAAAGAGCTGCTGCCTTGGGGTTGTGAGGGGTGGCTGATTATATACTATGGGGTTGGGGGAGGTAGGAAAAACGGAGGTTTCAAAAGGATTTTCATATGTTAAAGAAGACTCAAGGATACCTGAGGCCTTGCCATTGTCAAGTTAAGGTTGTTTTTCCCTCTAGCAAGGCATTAACATGAAGATAGTTGGGAACTTCTGGGAGGAACATTACACTCTGCCTGCTTCAAGTATCTGTCAATGGGGGGCAGATTATAAGGTCATTTAATTGTATCTACATTTCCTTCTGGAAGCTACTTTATTGACAGAAATGCTTTGTTCTTGTAAATTGCTGAAAGATTTGTAAACTGGGGGAGACTCAGGTCTTGCAGGATTATGATCTCTATAAGTTAACTATTTGATTTTCCTTTCCTTAGCTTTAGGGCAGCCAGGGGTGCACGAGGAATGTCACATACATCCCATCTGGGAGGGGGGGTTATGGGGTGTCAGATTCTGCTTTGTCCTTAGCTTGCCTTCTGTTCCCTCATCACTGCTGGGATTCAAGGCTATATACTTCCAGAGCCAACTGTACCTCTTCTATCCCCAGCCTGGAGGCACTGCTGCCCCTTCACTCCCTCTCAGATGAAGCCTTGCAGAGCCACACCTCTAACATTCAGCCCCCCACCCCCAAAGGGACCAAAGTAGAGAATCTCTAATTCCCTGGTCTCTCTGTGATTCCAGAAGTAAGGCTGTGGTCCCAGCTCCCAAGACAAACAGCATCCTGAGCTGGAGGAAAAGAAAAACATTCCCCAGTTTTACTGATAAATTATTCATCTGACTTGTTCACCCCTTATTCCAGGTTCTCTGTTCAAATGTCACTTCCTCCTAGCAGCCTTCCCTGGCTGCTTATCTAAAATACACACACACACACACACACACACACACACACACACAGAGGCATTACTCTTTATTTCCTGACCCTGTTTTACTTTATTTCACAGCACCTATCACTAGCTTAATTTACATGATCTATCTATTTGTTTAATTGATTACTTGGTTATTGTCTCTCTTACTGTAATATTATATATATAATTTGTATAATATATGTAAATGCCATAATTTACACAATTATTTATTGTATATTTATTATATATTATATATAATATACATAATAACTTATATATTAGTTTTTATTTATATAATAATTTATATTATTTATATAATATAATAATTTATATAAATAATAACACATGCACACGCACATGTGTGTGTATATAAATATAAATTCCATGATGGCAGGGACTTGGTCTTTTACTACCGTAGTCCTACTTCTAGAACACAGTCTGGCAACAAAAGGGGGCCACTCAAAAAAAATGTGTAAGTAATTAAGTAATTGAAAGGTGAATAAAATTATTATTGACCAACTTTGCAGCCTCACCTCTGCTGGGACTGCTTTCACCATGGAAACACCTCTCACCTCATCCCTTCTCAACTTTTTCTCTTACTTCCACACCCAGAAGCTCTACTGGTGGGAAAAAGAAAAAAATGAAGTTTGGGGTTTTGGGGTGTTTTTTATTTCCTCCTATGCAATGTTCCTCCTCCCTCTTTATTTCTAGGAGTCTGTGCTGGTTTCCCAGGGCAAACTTCTTCCTGTGTCAGGGGAGGGGAGCGTGTCCATTTTGGCAGGACTGGTTTTGTGATACCCTGCATATCTCCGTGGAACGGACTCCCAACACTTGGCAGACTTCCATCCCAGAAGTGAGCTCTGTGATTCCAGCACCATGAGGCAGAGCAATGAACTCTATCATTTGGAGTTCTGTCCAGCTCATTGTTGAGAGTTTGTCTAACACTAAGTCAAGAGATTTGGGGAGGACACAAATAGATGAGTGCAAACCCCGAGGGAAAACAACTCTTCAGACATCTGTGAGAGTGAAAACAAACCTCTATGGGATCTGGCCGCAGAGGCTCCGTGTCCTGTGGTGAATGAAACACAACTTCCCTGGGCAGGAGAGGGTCTCCTCCTTCACCCTGCTGCGCACCTCACCCCCCACTCTCTGTCCACTGTCTTCTTGGTTCCTTCAGCCCAAGCAGAATTGCAGGAGCCCAAACAAGGCCAGAAAGGTTGGCCAGCTGGACTTTGTCCACAAAGGGAAATTTGGTGCAAAGTTCTAAAGTAAGGGAGGTATGCTTTTCAAACTGTCATTGTTTTTCTCATTCTGGACTCTCCTACAACAAATCTTGCTCCCTCAAAATGAAAAAACAGCAATGTGTTCTGTTCATGTAAATACTGGAACAAACGAGATGTTCCCTAGAAAACAGAATCCCAATGGAAGAATTCAACCTGAAGGTGCTTCTTCAAGAATATTCAACGTGAGCATTTGGCAATCACCTATAACACAGGCTGGATGTGAATCACGGAACATTTTACATAAATACAATGTTAATTAAGGTAAATTTTTATTTCTACCTCAAATGTTTTAGTCCAGAATTAACCAAATTATTTGCTCTGATCATCACTTCAGATGTTTACTGCATACTTGGGGAAAATATTTTAACCCTATTACTGATAATGTCAAAAAAATGTTCTAAAGTCATTTAAGACATTTGGGCATGTTGCCTCACAATCGTTCTTCATACACAAAATCTATTTTCTCCATCATAAGCTTTTTGTCAGGTGACCAGCTGGCTCAGTCGGTTAAGCATCTGCCTTCAGCTCAGGTCATGATCCCAGGGTTCTGGGATCAAGTCCTGTGTTGGGCTCCTTGCTCAGCGGGGAGCCAGCTTCTCCCTCTCCTTCTGCCTGTCCCCCTGCTTATGCACTTTCTCCCTCTGTCAAATAAATATATAAAAATCTTAAAAATAAAAATAAGCTTTCTGTCACCAACAATATCTACTGAGCACTTCACTGTGCAGAGTCACCTGCTAAATACTTTCATCTCAGGTAACAACTGCTGAGGTCAGTGTGTCATGGAAGCCTCAACTTGACATAAAAATCCCCTTACGCGTTGGGTTCTCTTGGTTTGCGTCTCAGAATATTTTTATTTTGATTTATTTTGTATCACATGCCCTTGAAACACCAGATTTTCCCCAAAGCTTCAGCATGTCTCCAGTCTGGAATCCTTTCTCCATTTCCAAAGCTTTTTTAAATAACACAAAAGGGACCCCACTAAGAAATATTAAAATTGTCAACACCCTTTCAAAAGTGTGTCTTCAAAATGGAGTGAATTAAGCAATCATCCTCATTCAAATTCAAAGTATATAAATATAAAATAGAAAAGTTTCCTTATACTGCATTTTTTAAATATCAGCATTTCATGAAAGTATTTGTGTCTAGAGATCTTATACAACTGGGACTTATTTAGATATAGCAGGAACGCTCACGTTTCCTCTCAACTCATAGCAGCCTCGGCAGAGCTTCCGTGTCTAGACACAACAGAATCATCGTTCTGTTCAATCTTAGGTACTTTTTCCCCTGAAGTCATTTGTCAACAAGACGTGAAAAGGAGTTGGTTGCAAGCTCAGACAAACCATTCTGAGGGTTTCCATCTATCTTTTATTTTACAACCAAGTGGCACAAATATAGGACATCTGATTCACCTACCACACTAATTTCTGGCACCCATCCTGCACCAGCTGCCCACTGCTGCTTTTGGCGAGAGTACAGATGAGCTCTGTATACCCAGGGTTGAGAAGGATACATAGAAACACGAATGACTACTTAACCATGCTTTAGATAGGACCTCTTTAAAATTCTGGTCAGTGAAGTGTTTAAAACTATGATGATCACAGACCAATTCTTTTGAAAATAAAATCATTTTGAACTTTGGGGTGAAGGGGGTATTTTTTTAAAAGATTTTATTTATTTACTTATTTGAGAGAGAGAGCATGAGAGAGAGAGAGAGAGAGAGAGAGAGATTATGAGCAGGGGAGAGGGGTAAAGGAAGAAGCAGACTCCTGGCTAAGCAGGGAGTCCGATGTGGGACTCAATCCCAGGACCCTGGGATCAAGACTTGAGCAAAAGGCAGACACTTAACCCACCAGGTCACCCAGGCACCCCTGGGGGTTATTTTAAATGAGGAAAAAGAAAAACTAAGGAAGCTAAATAGACACAATAAAACAAGAGTGTGGGGAAAAAAGGTTTTTGGGTTTTTTTATCCTATTGTACAATTTGAGTTTCTTTTTATCACATGCATGTGTTCCCAGGTGAAAAAGGACTAAAACTTTTAAGTCAACAATTTATCTTAATTGTTTTTGTTCAAGGGTTAGCAAAACAGAGCACACGTGTCCGAATGGTCCGTGAGAGGATGCTATTGGTGCAACCAAAGGCCAGCACTGCCTTGGTTGTGAGGTCTGTGTCCCTCGAAACCCCCATTGTGACACCTTGTTCATACCCTCCTGTCCCCCCCCCAGACCCACACCCCCTCACATGCCTCCATCTCTAGCCCAGATCTCCTTCTTGCTCTCAGCTGTCAACTAATCCCTATAGAAGTGTTCAATGTCTTAAATATGTAAGTGTACGTTTAGAGCAATAGTTAATTCCAGAGGGGCGCCCCATTTAAGGCACCAAATCAGTCCATTCCTCACCCTCCTGATGTGTGAATCGGAGGCAGGGCAAAGAGAGCCAGTGACCACACGTGTGTGTATCAGAACAAAATAAGGATGGCAAATAGAGCTCCTCAACTACGATTTGTTATTCATTTAATCAGACAACAACATGTTATGTGTCAGGCTAGGAGTCAAGATGACAATATATATATATAATGTATCTTTTTTTTTTTGAGGGAAGGTCTCGTCCTAGAGAAGTTCATATGCTCCTATGAAAGGTAGGCACAACAATAAATCATTGCTGTTCCATATGATAAACAGCTAAAATAGAGGGATATACAAAATGCCACAGAATCCCTGAAGAGACTATGTCCTTGAAGGATTTTAAACAGAAAAGCTATGTGGTCATAAATACCTGTCCGGCATTACCATGGAAGACCAGAAACTGGGAGACCAGAGGGGAGGCTCTGACACAGGCCATACCAAGGCTGATAAGGGTGGTGGGAACAGGCAGTAAGAGGCCAATCCTCCCCCAGAGTAAGTTATCTCGGACATAATCAGATAATGTCCATCTCATATGGAGAAGAAGAGAGCATCTGCCACCCTCTGGTGGCTAACCCCCAAGATGAAATAATTCATATTATAATGTATGTGTGTTATCGGTATATTGTTAACCACTATCCTAAAAGATGAGTCTGCTGAAGGTGCTATTAATGTTCAAGTGTGTCAGTGAAAAAGCACAAAAAAATTATTGTAATGCAGCCTCACATCTGAAGTCTGTGTTCTGATCCGTGGCCATAAACACACTATCGTATTCATTGACAACTCTGTCAGGTTTTACCTGCTGTCCTTAATACCTAACAAGTCATCAGAATGTATAGAAAAGGGTCTCAGAATCAGGACTGCTTGGCTCTACCTCCTTCCAGGATATTAAACTGGTCATTTACCCCCTTTCACCCTGATTTTCCCAACGATAAATGATTCTAAGGCTACTGAGTTCTAACTTGTTATGCATAAGCTGGCACATCCAATTGGTCTTTCTTCTCCACCTGATGGAAATGCGCCCATTCAGTAAGTGTGCCCTTTGCCTCCTTATTTCTCCACATCTATCAGTTGTGTGTAATATAGATTGCTTACAGGCTAGTGAGCCTGCTGTGTTCAAGGATGGTTCATAACCACTATCTGCGAAACTCTTCAACAATTTAGCAATTATAGCTTCAGAAAGCCCAACATTTAATCATAAAAAAGTTACTACCTCCATCCTGCAAAATATTTTCTTTGTGTGTCCACACATACTCTTTTATCAGTCTCAAAGTAGAAAATAGTATATCTTCATCAATCAACCATCTAATTATTTACTGATCAATATTTAAATTGTTTTTAAAGGATAGTTCAATCAAGTGAATTTAAACAATAATAAAGACAATCAAAATGGTTTGTTTTTAAACTATGGCAAACAATGACTCAAATAATGCTCCCCAGTCCTTCAAAATGTATTTACATATAGGAAAAATTGCCATCATAGAGCAAAAAGTAAGAATTTTGCTGGGATTAACACACACCTCCTCTGCTCAACCACACCTGGCTTTATGAAGGGAATTTGTACTGCACGTGCATGTTTACTCACCAAACACCAATCCAAGGCTAACAAACATAATAGAGAGCTTTTCCCCTTCCCTGTTTCTGTTTGCAGTGATCATTTGAAATCCCTTAGACACTTAGACTAAGAGTGAAAAATGCCAGATTCCCCTCAAGTTTTATGACTTTGTATCAAATTAAACCAGGAGCCTTCTCTTTTCTCTTTTCTGTTTCACTCAGTTTCTCAAATTCAGTTCCTCCGTCCAGAATTTTTATTTTATTTTTTTAAAGTAGGCTCCATGCCCAGCTTGGAGGACAATGCGAGGCTTGAGCTCACAACCGTGAGATGGAGACCTGAACTGGGATCAAGAGTCAGTCGTTTAACCCACTGAGCCACCCAGGCACCCCCCTTCATCCAGAATTTAAAGAGAAAGAAGAATAAATCAGAAAATTTCAACAATACTATAAACCTCTTTTTTTCCATGTAACATATTGTTCACCAAGACCATGAATTTTAGAGAGTAAGAATGATAGTATCATTTACTTTGCCCTACTCCTTTACTTTCACTCTACTTGTTTTGCCTTCTCCTACTTCAGCCAAATAGCCTGGAAACATGGAAAGATATCTAGCTTACTTTTTAGTAATTCAACAGAACAAGAAGAGAGAATTTTGAAGGTTTCTGAACTCCAACTCTGAAAGTACTGGATGGATGAAAAATCAAATTAGATTACAAATTGGAGAAGGAACAGGGACCTGCAGGGATCTGAAGTACATGGAAAGTTGTTTGGGGTTAGAAGTTTTTTTTTTTTTTAAGATTTTATTTATTAATTAATTAATTAATTTATTTATTTATTTAAGAGAGCGAGCAAGAGAGCAGGAATTGGGAGGGACTGGGGGATGGCAAGCAGAAGGAGAGGGAGAAGCAGACTTCCAGCTGAGCAGGAAGCCCAGCACAGGGCCCAATCCCCAGACTCCAGAATCATGACCTAAGCCAAAGGCAGACACTTAACCGACAGCCGCCCAGGTGCCCCAGAAGTTATTATTTAGAGGCAGTGAATGTCTCAACCGAATGACTCCCCTCCAAGATTGTTATCAAATTCAGCTAAAGGGAGAAGTGAAAAATCACATAGACCATGCCCTGAGAATGCCGTTTCTCATTGTGTGAACTGTGACCTTAGCCCTTGCAAGGAAGCCTGATTCCTTGACTAGATAGAGATCCTGAAAGGATGAACAGGAGCACTTTGTGAACTATGTGGCAAAACATCTGAACATAAACCTGATCACGATGTGACATCAGTTTTCAGAAAATAGGGAGACAAAGGAGCATGTGACACAATCAGCAAAATCCAGACTATGGGAAACTCTATAGGACACACAATCCAGTTTTTCAATAAATAAGTATCAAGAGGGGAGGTAAAGACATGAGGGAAGGAATCCATAGATTAAAAGCTATTTAAAAGATACATCGACAATCGCAGCTTATGCCTCTTACTTTGGGCAGCGAGTCAAACAAAACATAAAAATGTTAGGAGAAAATTGTGAAAATTGGAACCCTGACTGGTTATTGATATGCTTAAGGAATGGCTGTTATTTTTTTTTTTAAGTGTGAACATAGTATCGAGGTTATGTTCAAAAGAAAGAATTCTTGCCTTTTAGAGTAATATCCTGGAATGATAAGACTTGCTTCAAATAATCAGGGAGGAGTGTGTGGGTGGATGAGGGAACAGAATTCAAGATAAACCATGAGTTAGTAATTGTTGAAACTGAATGACAGGAACATAAAAGTTCATTATTCTATTTTTGTAGATTTTTGAAAATTTCAATAAGAAAAAAGTAAAAAATAAGAAGAAGAATAAACAGCAATGAGACTGACAGTGTTGGGAAGGATGATGAGCAGCTGGTGGTCCTGAAGACAGTATGAGGAGGAAATGTTGCCATGACTTTGAAGAGCTATTGGGCATTGTGAAGTAAAGTGCAATGTGTGTACACCTACAACCCCACCGTCTCACTCCTAGGTACTTAGAAAACAAACTCAGAGAGGCTGAATTACGCTCTAAATGGCTTTTTAACCCCCCGGTCCATTGCTTTCTAATATTTTTAAATCATTGACTCCTATAAGAAATTGCACAAACTACACTGAATGAGGGAATCTGAAGCTCAACTGGCTGCTGTGACTTTAGGTTTTGTTGTTGTTATGAAATACTTCAGGTGCATAAAACATATAGATTTAAAGGACTATTTCACATATAACCGAGAATGTGTGTTCTCTGTAATAGTGGAAAACTGGAAGTGATATAAATATGCATCAATAGATGAATGGTTTGGACAAAGTGTGGATAACTCGCTCAATGTGCAAATGTAAAAGTGACGAATAAACTAGACATCAGTTCGGAGAGTTTTCCAAAACATAATGTTGAATGAAGAAAAGCAAGCTGCAAACAGACAAAATCAGTATGATAGATGACAAAGACACGAATAGGAAAACTGAACTCCAAATACTAGGGAGGAGGACCATGAATGCACTTGGGAATGATACATAGAGTTCAAGGGTATCCTTGATGTATCTGTTCTTAAGCTGAGTGAAGGTTCATATATGTTTGTTATTTTATTATCTATCCTATCTTGTGTCCCTGAAATAGTTAATAAAAGAATAAATTGAACGAGATGATGCTTATCAGCTAACTCCAGTGATGGGCCTGGGGTCAGCAGGAAAACTGTTGCAGCCAGCCAGCTCGTCACACATTATTCACTCATTACAGTGAGTTCATCTTACTTCTTACAGTGTGGATGATTTTTTAAAAATCAAAAAGCAGTTTTTTGGGAGTAAAAATCCAATTTTCAGAGTAACATGATTTCTCCAAATTTTGTTGTTTTACGTGTGAAAAGAACAGTAAAGGATTTGTCCTTTACTTTATCCACCCATCTGAATTGTAAGACCTGGAGAGAAAATCCCAGCAGAATTTCAGATGAGGAGTATTAAAGATAAATGCCCAACGAATGGATCTTTTCACAATATCCCTATTTACTCAAAGCACAGAATTTTAAAGAGTTTAAAAGAAAATGACACTCAGAATTCTTAGTTGGTACCTACTTAGAACTCGCTTAAGAGATCAGGGTTTCCTTCCCAACACGTTCTATGCCCATCCTGTTTCTGATTAGTGTCTGGGAAAGCAACAATTCTGAAATTGAACCGAAAAGACAGTGTAGCAGCGCCATCTACCGAACCCTAGACAATTTCACACAGAAACTTGGGAAATATCCTAAGGCGTAGGAAAAAAGTGGGCTTTTAATCAAACAGGAAATATAACTGCAATGCCTCAGAACTTTTAAAATTAACGTATTTATTTTATTCTTAACACTAACTTAAGTATTAAAGTGGAACATCTAACATAGCAATGCCGTAAAGGTTGCATTTCAAAAGGTGAGGTTTGGTTTTGTTTTTAAGACCCCACTCTACTCTCTACTATTAATAACAAAAGTCTCTAGCCAAACCACGTGAGATCTCATCCAAATCTTACCTCTCGGGCCCAGCCACTGACACCTAGGGCCAAAACACCCAGGCCACTGGGGGAAACAGGGCCTTCTTGGCACTCCTTATGTCAGTAACGAATGCACATGTCAGGACTGTGCAGAACTTCCAATATGTCAGGTGGAATACCTGGTCCCAGACATGACCTGTCAGAAGCCACGAAGTGTCTCCCACCAAATCCCTGGGACTTCAGCATCCTGGTGAAGCGCAGCTATGAGGGGAGCATTGAATTCAGGAGGAATGTGCCGTGCACACTCTTAATCACCCACAACCAGAGGTGACAGGAACAGGAAAGCACCCCTGGAATGAAGAAGCAATGTCCCCCTGCTCCACCCCCCCACCCCTCCGCATGACAAGTGAGCACATAGGCAGGTTCCCTGAGGCGTTCCTAGGCTTTGAAAATATTAAAGCTGTATGTCTTTGCCTCACAACCCCTCAGCACAAAAGAAAAGTTACCTCTCTCCTTCCGGGGCCTCAGGTGATCTTGGGGGAATATCTCGGGAGATCGCAGTTCAAATCTCGTGAGAGCTCCTCCAAATCTCACGAGATCTCAGGCCCAGCCATTGAGGTCTAGGGCCAAAACCCCTTGGATCTGTGGCCAATCGACTGGGCCCTTGGGAGCTTCTGGAGCTGTCTAGCGGAGCCTAAATTGCAATCCTTATGTTGGTAGGAATGGATGGCTCATGCCGTGATGTGGGAGAACTTGAATAGTTCCAGTACTCTAACTGGTCCCAGACACGACCTGCAGGGAAGACACGAGGTGCCTCACCCCAAATACATGGTGTTTCAAAATCCTGGGTGAAGACTATGTATGAAGGGAGCATTGAAGTCAGATGAATGGGCATGGTGGATTCTTAGTGACCATCAGCCAGAGGTGATAGAAACAGGGGAGCAGAGTAGGAGTGGTAGGAAGAAGCAAGGGGACCCCAAGCAGGACAAATGAGCACAAAGGCATGCTCTCTGGGGCTTTCCCAGGCTCTCAACTTGTTAAGGCTGTCTGTATTAGCATAACAACACCCAAGAAATTAAAGAAAATAGACCTCTTTCTAGAGCCAGACCTCACCCCATCTTGGGGAAAATCTCAAGAGGTCTGGGTCCAAATCTCGGGAGATCTCATCCAAATCCCCCAAGATCTAGGTCCAAATCCCACGAGACCCCATCCAAATCTCATGAGATCTCATGCCCAGGGACTGAAATCTAGAGCTAAACCCCAATGGGTTTGTGGCCAAACTTGAAGGCCCTTGGGAGGATCTGGCCCTCCCTAGCAGAGCCTGACTGGAGCTCTTGATGTCGGTAGGGGATGCACATGCCAGGATTGGGGAGAACTTCCAATTGAACCGGTTTCCTAATGGATCCCAGACATAACCTGCAAGGAGACCAAGGGTATCTTATCTACCTAAATCCCTGGTGTTTCGGCATCCTGGGTGAAGAGCAGTTAAGAAGGCAGCATTGAACTCAGCATGAATCGTCCTTGTGGACACTTGTTCACACTAAACCAGAAGAGATAGAAACAGGAGGAGAAGAGGAAAAGGCAGAAGAAATGTGCCCTGGAAAAGGACATGTGAACACACAGGCAGGCTCCCTGGGGCCATTCCCAGTCTTTGAACATGTTAAGTTCTCTGTGTTTACCTCACAACATCCCAGGATAAAAAGAAAAGATAACTCTTTCTTTAGCGGGATCTCAGGGAATCTGGGGCCAATCTCAGAATTCTCTGGCTGTCTCTCAGGAATCCTCGTCCTAAATCTCAGGAGTACTCTGACAAATCTGGTGAGATCAAGTCCACTCCATGGAAATGGGCCAAAATCCCCTGAGATGTCGGGGCATGTCTCTCTCCCAAGATCTATAACTAAATCCCATGAGACCAGGGTGGGAAATGCCTAACCTTGATGGTTGTGCAGCATAATAGCTAGCCATTGGATATTCCTGTCTGGGGGATCATGGGAACACCTGGCATCCCACAAAGCCTACAGATGCCATTCAGATGTTGGGGTCCAAACCCAGCCCTGAAATAGGGATGAATGGGCTCGAGGTCCCTTACTGACATTATGTGAGAAGGGAGAGACACGGGAAGACATTAGTTACAGGAATAGGCCAGGAGCCTGGGAGCTGGCTCTTCTGGACACACAGGAAGGCTCCTAGGGTGCTCTCCAAGGCTTTTGACTTTTAAGTACTGTGTGTGGGAGTCACTGCATGCAGGAACAAGCCAACTCCTGACTTTGCGAGATCTCACGTGATCTTGGGGCCAATCTTGGGTGATCTCCGTACAGATCTCATGAGAGCTCATCCAAATATCATGAGATGTCGGGCCCAGTCAGCGAGATCTAGGGTCAAAACTCATGAGATCTCCGGGCAACTTCCCGGGCCCTTGGGAGGAACTGGGAGTCCCTAGCAGAGCCTGCTTTGTGCTCCTTATGTCGTCAGGGATGGCACATGCCAGGATTGGACACATCTTCCAATATTCCCAGTTTCAGAAGTGCTCCCAGACTTGACCTGCAGAAAGATACAACGTGTCTCACTCCTAAATTCCCGGTGTTTCAGTATATTGGGTGAAGTGGGAGTATTAAGGGAGCATTGAATTCAGGATGAATGGGCCCATGGACCCTTCTTCACACTCAACCAGAAGTGACAGAAACAGGATGGCAGGAGGAGAAGGAAGATGCACTGTGCCCGGAGCAGGAAGTGTGAGCACACAGGAAGTCTCCCTGGGGGTTTTCCCAAGCTTTCTACAGGTTAAGGCTGTCTGTGTTTGCCTCCCAACCCCCCAGGAAAAAAAAAGAAAAGAAAGAAAGATATGTCTTTCCTGAGCTGGATCTCATGTATTCTTGGGGTAAATCTGGCAAATTCTCTGCCTACTTCTCACGAATGCCCAGCCTAATAGGGTAACTGTGACAAATCTCACGAGATCAAAGTCTACTCCATGGAACTGGTCCAAAATCCCGAGAGGTCTGGCCAACTCTCTCGAGATCTGTAACTAAGTCCCGTGAGACCTGGAACAAAATCTCAGGGGACCTCAGGGGTGTGGGAACTCCCTAGCCTTCATGCCTGTGTAGTATCATAGGTAGGGCTTAAAACTTCCTTTTTGGGGAACCCTGGGAACACCTTGCATTCTACAAAGCCCACAGATGCATTGTGATGTTGGGGACAAAATGGAGCATGGAAGTAGTGATAACGGGCCTCCAGGTTCCTTACTGATATTATGTGAGAGGCGATAGACACAGGAAGGCATTAGGTACAGGAAAAGGCAACGAGCCTGGGAACTGGCTCATCTGTACACCCAGGAAGCCTCCCTGGGTGCTCTCCCAGGCTTTCAACTTTTCAGGACAGTTTGTTCACACAGCCACCACCTGCAGACAGAAGCCACCTCTTTCTTTTGGTTGAGCTCAGGAAATCATGAGGAAATTTGCACTGGATCTCATACCACAGCTCATGACACCTCGACCCAAATCTCATGAGTTCTCGGGGCTAATCTCACGTGATCAATGGACAAACACCATGAAGTTTCAGGAAAACCTGTCCAAGAGCTGGACGTATGAAAACACAGGCAGGCTTCCAGGGTGGCTTTTCAAGGCATTTGCCATGTTAAGACTATCTGTGTGTGTGTCAGCAGGATAAGGCACCTCTTGCCTTCGCCAGACCTCATGGAATCTTGGGCTAAATCCTGTGATTTCATGAAGTTTGATGTGTTTACTGGTGTATGTGTGGATGTATAAGAAAGTGCCATATAGTGGACCCATTCAAACAACACTGTAGAAAGCATCTTTCAACTAATGTCTCCTTTCGTTATGATACAAGTGTTTTCAAATGTATCTGTGGAAGCATAAGGAAGTCTCAATACACACTGATGAAACAACATTGTGTAGAAAGCATTTTTCAGCTAACAGGTTCTATCTGATTATAGAAGCATTTTCAAATGTCTGTGTGGAGCATAAAGAAACTTCCACATATTGAACGCATTGCAACCAAAGGGGGTGTAAGGCACCCTTCATTCACATTTTCTTTCATTAAGATATGTTTTCCAGTGTCTGTGTGGATGCATAAGGAAAGTCTCAAATAATTACCTCCTTGAAACAACACTGTGGGGAATGCGTCCCTCAACTCACATCTTTCATGAAGTTAGAAGTGTTTTCAAACGTATGAGTGGAAGTATAAGGAAACTGCTATAGGTTTGACTCCTTCAAACAACACTGTGTGGGAAGCATCTTTCAACGGACACCAGAGTTCGTGCAGATCGAGGTATTTTTCCCATGTATCTATGGAAGCCTAAGGAACGTGCAAAATACTAAACTTGATGGAACGGCACAGTATAGAAAGCATCTTGCAAATGACATCCTCTTTCATGAAGATAATAGCGTTTTCAAATATACAGGTTGAGGCATAAGGAAAATGCCATAAAATTGACTCATTGAAACAAGACTATGTAGAAAGCATCTTTGAACCAACACCTTCTTTCATGAAGAAAGGAGTGCTTTCAAATGTAAGTGTGCAAACAGAAGGAAAGTGCCATATACTTAAGTCAATGAAACAGCACCCTATGTACTATACCTCGACTAACTGAATTTAAATTAAAAAAGAAAAGAAAAAGAAAGAGCACCCTGTCAAAAGCATCTTTCAACTAACATCCTCATTCATGAAGATGAAAGCATTTTTCTTTCTTTTTTTTTTTTTTTTGTTAAAGATTTTTTATTTATTTATTCGACAGAGATAGAGACAGCCAGCAAGGGAGGGAACACAAGCAGGGGGAGTGGGAGAGGAAGAAGCAGGCTCATAGCAGAGGAGCCTGATGTGGGGCTCGATCCCACAACGCCGGGATCACGCCCTGAGCCGAAGGCAGACGCTTAACCACTGTGCCACCCAGGCGCCCCCATTTTTCTTTTTTTTTAAATTTTTTTTACTATATCATGTTAGTCAGCATATAATACATCATAGGTTTTGATGTAGTATTCCATGATTCATTGTGTATAACATTTTTCAATATATCTGTGGAAACCCAGAGAATGTGCCATTATTTCCCTCATCCAAACATCACTGTGTAGAAAAGCATTTTACAACTAACATCTATCATGAAGATAGTAGCCTTATCAAATGTATTGTCATAGCATAGGGAATGTGTCTTATACCTAACTCATTGAAACAACACTGCGTAGAGAACATCTTTCAAATAACAATTTTGTGCACAAAGATTTAAGCCTATTGTGGCTCACAGCAAAAAGGGGTGGCCAGGTTATCCGCTATCTTCCCCAGTCTCTGCTCTCTGCTCAGTTCACTCCAGAGAAGTGGCCAATGGGTGAGCACACAGAATTGTGAGGCTACTGTGGCTCACACGGAAAAGTGAAGAGGTTTCCTGCCCTCTGAGCGCCCCCTCTGACCCTGCTGTTAAGCTCTGCTCAATGACTCCCAGGCTGGCCTTTTGTCTTGGGTGAGGGACACTTCCAAATCCCATCCTGGAAGGGCAGCAATCTCTCCCTGAGCACCCAAAGGATCTCCTCACCTCAGCTTATTGTGTGGCCACAAGCCGCTGCACTCTTTCCAACTTGCTCTCTCTTCCTGACTTTATTCTGTGAACCAGGCTTCCTCCCCGTCTGGGCTACGTGGCTTCCCAATCCCCCCACTCAGGGCTCTGAACCTCATCTCTGCCTCCAACTCTGCAGATTGTTTCCTTCCCTCCCTCCAACTATGCAGATTGTTTCCTTCCTCCTCCAATCTTCTTCCTAGTTGTCAAAAGAGTTGAATGTTGATCCAGTTGTATTCGAAGGACACTGCAAGTTCTGGATCCCCCTACCACCCTGTTATCTTGGAAACGTAACACACACAAAAACTTGTGTCTTAATGAAAGAAAGGTGTTCCTTTAGGGACACTTTATTTCAAGGAGTTGCCCTACTATGTATACACATAAGTTTAAAAACACATCCGAGTGAAAAAGATACGTTACTTGATGGACAATTTAAGAGTGTAGTTTCAAGTAGGTAAGCACATGTCTTTTCCCAATGCTTCAACACATAATTTAAAAAAACAACACTATATATTCATGAAAGGGAGATGTTCCTTGACAAGTGGTTTAAACACAGTGTTGCTATGAGGAGTTCAACAAATGGCTTTTAGTAGTCTTAGTCACATAAGATAAAACACTTATATTCTAAGAAAAAGAAGATGTTACTTGGAGTATGGATATAAAACAGTAGTTTCGAGAATGTAGACACAATGCCATTTCATTGTGTTAAAACTACAGATGTGAAAACACTTAACTTTATGAAACTGATGTTTCTTGAAGATGTTGAAAGACATTGTAGTTTCAAGGAATGAAGTACAAGGCCAATTTCTAGGGCTTATACATAGAAGTTTATGAACATATATGTGAAAAAGAAAGTTGTTACTTAACCGATACTTTAAGCGCAGAGTAGTTTCAAGAAGTTAAGCACATTTTGTTGTTGTTTTTGTTAATGTGTCTTCACATAAAGTTCAAATGGAAAGAAGATGTGAATTCAAGGACACTTTAAGCACAGTGTAGCTTCAAGGAGGTAAACACGGATTTTTCCTAGTTGTTCTGCAATGATATCACTTGTATCACATTACAACACTCATATCTTAATGGAGGGAATATATTACTTGACACATGGTTTGAAGCAGAGTGCAGTTTCAACTAGACACAAAGGCTAGAACTTCCAGGACTATGTTAAATAGCATGCAAAAGAATGAAACTGGACTCTTCTTTACACCATACACAAAAAATAAACTCCAAATGGATGAACGACCTAAATGTAAGACAGGGCTCCATTAAAATCCTAGAGCAGAACAGAGCAGCAACTTCTTTGACCTAGGCCACAGCAATTTCTTGCTAGACAAAGCTCCAAGGCAAGGGAAACCAAAGCAGAAATGACCTACTGGGACTTCATCAGGATACAAAGCTTTGGCACAGCAAAGGAAATCAGTCAACCAAACTAAAGTGCAACATACAAAATGGGAGAAGACATTTGCAAATGACTTACCAGATAAAGGGCTAGTATCCAAAACCAGTCAAGACCTTATCAAACTCAACACCCCAAAACCAAAAACTCCAGTCAAGAAATGGGCAGAAGACAGGAACAGACATTTCTCCAAAGAAGACAGACAAATGGCTAACAGACACAAGAAAAAATGCTCAACATCACTTGACATCAGGGTGCTACAAATTAAAACCACAATGAGATACCAACTCACACCAGTCAGAATGGCTAAAACGAACAACTCAGGAAACAACTGTTTCCGCAAGGATGAGGAAAAAGGGGTTCTCTCCTACACTGTTGGTGGGAATGCAAACTGGTTTAGCCACTCTGGAAAACATTGTAGAAGTCCCTCAAAAACATAAAAATAGAACTAGCCTACAACACAGTGATTGCACTACTTGTATTTACCTGAAAGATACAAAAGGGCTGATTCGAAGAGGCCCATGTACCCCAGTGCTTAGAGCAGGAATGTCCACAATAGCCGAACTATGGAAAGATCCCAGATATCCATCAACCGAAGAATGGATAAAGAAGTTGTGATACACACACACACAAACACACACACACGATGGAATACTACTCAGCCATGAAAAAGAATGACATCTTGCCATTTTATGCTAAGCGAAATAAGTCAGAGAAAGACAAATACATATGATTTCAACCATATGTGTAATTTAAGAAACAAAACAGATAAACATGGTAGAAGGGAATGAAAAAGAAAATAACATGAAAACAGCGAGGCAAACAATAAGGGACTGTAGGAAACAAAGTGAGGGTTTGCTGGAAGAGAGACAGGTGGGGGGATGGGATAATTGGGTGATGGGCATTAAGGAGGCCTTAACTCTAGGAAACTCTAGAAAACTGAAGGTTGCTGGAAGGGAGGTGGTTGGGGGGATGGGGTAATTGTGTCATGGGCATTAAGGAGGGTACTTGGTGTAGTGAGTGCTGGGTGTTATATGCAACTGAGGAATCACTAGATTCTACCCCTGAAACTAAACTGAACTATACTAAACTAAATTAAATTAAAATCTTAGAGGAGAACACAGGTAATAACTTCTTTGACTTTGGCTGTAAGAAAATCTTAATAAGTGTGTCTCCTGAGTTAAGGGAAACAGATTAAAAGTAAAGTATTCGGGCTTCATCACAAGGAAAAGCTTTTGCACATTGAAGGAAAGAATCAACAAAACTAAAAGGCAACCTTCGGGATAGGAGAAGATATTTGCAAATGACCTATCTAGTAAAGGGTAAGATCCAAAATATATAAAGAACTTATAAAATGAACACTCAAAAGACAAATAATCCAGTTTAAAAAATGGGCAAAAAAGCATGAATAGACTTCTTTCCAAAGAAGTTACCCAGATGGCCAACAGATCCATGAAAAGATGCTCAACATCACTCATCATCAGGGAAATGCAAATCAAAAGTACAAGGGGATATCACCTCTCTCCAGTCAGAATGGCTAAAACTAACAACACAGGCAATAACAGGTGTTGGCGAGGATGCAGAGAAAGGGGAACCCACTTACACTGATGGTGGGAATGCAAACTGGTGCAGCCACACTGGAAAGCAGTGTAGAAATTTCTCAAACACTTAAAAACGAACTACCCAATGACTCAGCAATTGCACCTTTAGGTACTTAAATATAGACTCAAAGGGGCACATGTACCCTGATGGTTACAGCAGGCTCATCAACAATAGCCAAACGCTAGAAAGAGCTCAACTGTCCATCATCTGAGGAATGGATAAAGGAGTTGTGACATACATAAACATGTACATATAGTTGTGACATATGGAGCTAGAGTGTTGTGCTAATGAAATCAGTCAGAGAAACACAAATAACATACGACCTCACTCAGATGCAGAATTTAAGAAACAAAACAGAAGAACATGTGGGAAGGAGGTAAAAAAAGAGATGAGGAAGCAAACCATGAGACACTCAACAATAGAGAACAAACAGGGTAGGTGGAGGAACCTAAGTGGGGGATGGTCTACATGGGTGATGGGTGGGCACCTGTTAGGATGAGCACGGGGCGTTGTAGGTAAGTGAAGAATCACTAAATTCTACTCCTGAAAGGAATATTACACTAAATGTTAACTAATTAGAATTTAAATAAAAATCTAAATAAACAACAAAAAAGAAACTCGGGAGCCTGGTCATGTTTTTGTGAGCATGGGACAGGTTAGGCCACTGGACCACTCGTAATTTGACTTCAGCACTATCTTGACATCATGAGGCCTAGGGCATTTGACACTGCCCAGCAGAGAATGTTTGTGTGTAGGCTGGGCCATCCCTTTTGGCCTCATCTCTGGGGCAAATGGACATGAAGACATCTCTCCAATATTTCCCATTCCTCTTTGAAATGTAGAACTTAACTATTTTGGTAGCCATTCCCACATTGTTGCATAATTTCTAACTAGGCCTCGTTCCCATCCAGGGGTGATGGGGCTCCCATACAGCCACCTCCCAAGGATTGGTGTCAAGTTCCCACTCTGATCCAGTGGTAAGGGAGAGCAATCAGTGTCTGATATCCCAAAAAAACAATGGCATTTGTGTTCCTGAGCACTTGTTTGGCTAGCTGGTGTAAGCATAGTGCTCAATAACCAGTTTGCTTCCCTCCCCTGGCTGATCCAGTGGCCTTCATTATGAAGAAAAGATAAGCCGTGCATGTGCAGTATGCTCCAGGACCTGGTGAGTGCAGAAAATGCCCTTTCTAGGCGTACCGCACCAAGGTCCCATTCTAAACACCTGAGCATCAGTGGCAAGTACCCACATGGTATTGTTGAACCTCTGCTGTCCCTATCTGCCAGTGGGACAGGTAGGGAAAACAGCCAAGTCCAGAAGCTTTCCCTCTCTTTCTGAGGGGAGAATGTAGGTCTCTTGCTGACAGGGTTCCCATATGTAAATAACGGAGATTTCTCTTTGCCCAAGTTCACAGCTGTTAGCTATTCTGGAGGTGGCCCACTTGCCAGGAGATGGTGCAACTCCATTCACCACATTAGGCCATTCTCATCTCTCATAATGAACTTTAACCTTCTGTGTATCCATTTTGACCCTTTCATGCTTTTTTAGGGTTTATTTATTTGAAAGAGAGGGATAGAGAGTGCACATGAGTTGGGGGAGGGAAAGAATGAGAGAATCCTCAGGTAGACTCCCTGCTGAGCACAGAGCCAGACATGGGGCTCCATCCCACAACCCATGAGATCGTGACCTCAGCAGTAACCAAGAGTCGGATGCTTAACCCACTGAGCCAACCAGGTGCCCCTACCCTTTTCTTCTGATCTGAAACTAGATTAACCCAAGGGACCATTCCGAGCCAGTGTCTCAGAGCAATATCCCTTGCTTGAAAGTGGGGATTCACACAGAGTTCTTAGGACTATGGAATATGTTGTGCCACAGGGCCCCTCATTTGGTTTCAGAACAATTTGGACATCAGGAAATTTCAGGTGTTTGAAGGAGCTCAGCAGAATATGTTTGTGTGTAGGCCAAACTATAGGGTTTGGGTGGGAGGTGGCCTCATTCCTGGGGCACAGGGAAACAAAGTTAGTTCTCTCCTTCCCAGGTTTTTTCCCCCCATTTCTGTGTGAAATGTAGAACGTGGATCCTCTTAGTAGGCATTCCCCAGTCTTCTGTATTTCTAACTAGGTTACTGCTCACATTTAGGGGTGATGGAGCTCTCACTCACACTGCCATCATCCGAAGATTTTGATGAGTTCTCACTTTGGTTCTGCACTAAGTGAGCATAATTGGTGTCTGATATTCCCCCAAAACAATGGCCCTTCTGTCCCTGTACAGTTGCTGCTTGAAGTACTGTGGTCAGTGCACTGACGATTAGCTGTACCATCACCACACACACGCCACTCTCACACCTGCATATGCCACATACAAATGCACACCCCAGAGACATGAAAAAACAGCAGACACTGACACACTTCCATCACACGCAAACAGCACAAACTACATACACATAGACACCACGCACAACACAGACTGCAGACACAGCCCCAATACATCACACACACAGCACACATAACCAAACACCTATGCACTACACACAGAGCACACCCATACGAGACATACACCATTCACACACCACACCTACACCACACACACAGAAACACATATACCACACAATCACCAACACACAGTGTACATATGCAACACACACCATGCATGTGCCACACACAAACCTCTCACACAACACACGTGTGTAGCACACACATATAACAGACATACAGAACACACACCAAATTCACTACACACACACCCCACGCAACAGGCACGATGCACGCCACACACCTACTATACACCCACCAGTCAGAAATCATACACAGCAGACATACACCACATACCCACATTTCATTTACCTCATATACAACACAGTCACACCAAAACGCCCAATATATTTAACACATATACATCACCTACACAGAACATAGATGTTACACACGCATACACAGAAGGCACACACAGCCCATACCCTACAGAAACTCACACACAGCACAGACACCACCCTCATACCTCATAGACAACAGATTCACTACTCCTATACCACACAAATATATCACACATACACCTCACACACACATAACACACACACACACTGCCAGACACACACATACCACCTACAGACATGCATGCCACAAATACTAAATACACACCACACATACCACACACGCAGACATTACACATGCACCACCACACAATGACACATATACTATGCACACAGAAACCCCACAAATGCCACACAAATGCCAAACACACATCCCACAAAGCAACCCCAGAAACTGAACACACATTACCCATAATTCTCACACCACACATACAATACCAATACATGCAAGGAACACACAGACAGGTACCACTCCTATACCACACTCACACATGCACCATGAAAACACATGAACACCACACACAACACTCGCAGCACACACACACCAAAAGGATACCAAAACTACACAACACCTCTGTCACAGACACATCACAACTACAACTCACGCCACCCATACAGTGCAAACACACACCACACACCATACAAACAATATACAACAAAAGACACCAGACACACCCAACATTGAAACCACCTGTATAATACACACACAACAGATTCATACTACACATAATTGACCCATTTACCACCTGTACATGACAAACAACACATACATGACATACACAACAGATACCACACACACCTACCCACATCATATAAACCATACACACCACCCTATACAACACATACACTACACATATTCCACACATAACACATATCTCAAACACACACCACACATCTACAAAACACAAACCCACCACAACACCACAAATACACTACACACACCTATACACAAACATGCCACATATTCCCCTCACGCACACTACACACGCAACAAAAAAATCACCACACATACAATACCCACACACCCCGCATACACCATCTACATGCAGCTCTACCACTCACCCACACCTCATGTCACCACACACTTGCCACAGAAATTCAACATATTTATCTCACACACACACCAGACATATGCCAAACACACACACAGAAACCATGCAAAAACCAACAAACACATAAATACTTCACACAATATAATGTACACCGTGCATGCCACATAAATTACATGCACACACTTCATACACACAGGTCACATAACACATGCCACATATATACCAGAAACTCACAACACTTATTCCAGAGAAAAGCACGCCAAACATACACAACATACACACACAATACACCACGCACACCACGCATTTCCCACCAACAGACCCCATATAGACCACATCAAAAGGCACCACACACGCGCACCATGCACACACCAGAGATACACTACACTCAGCACACATGTACCACCCAAACCCACACTGCACATACACCATGCACATAACACACAAATAACCCACGCACAACACAGACACCACAAATACACTGCACGTATATCATACATACCCCCACCCACATACACTACTCAAACACCTTATGATAAACAGAAAGTCTCTGAAACTTATAGGAATGACAAAGGAATAGAAAATAACTGTTTTACAAACATGAAAACGTAGCAAAGTTACTCAGCTAAGTTGGGTCTGCCCCTACTTCACTAAATAACTCTCAAGTAAAGAAGAGACTTAAATTCTGTAAGGAAGATTTAGATAAATAATTTTAAAAAAGAAAATATTAGCAGTTCCAAATATTGTGAACATTACAACCAGTTATGTGAAAATCTCTAAAACAAAACTAATAAACAAAAATCTCTAAAACAGGATTCAGTAAAACCTGGATATGCTTCTAGCTGTCTGGGAATTTTGAGTTTTTAGCCTTTCACATTCTTTCTAAGCTTTACAGTTCTGTGAAAATAACTACAAAAATACAGTCTTCAAAACCCAAGATTAAGTTTTAAAGAAATAACTGATGATTAAGTTAGCTGCAATAAAATAATGGATTTTGAAAAGGAGCTGCAATGTTTATAGGAACCAGAGGGTTCAGTAGAAAACTGACATCATCTGGCATGACCCTCCCATTTTTCACTGAAACCTGAGGCTCACAGATGGAGGCAGGAAGGAGGGCAGGATGCTTTTCTATCTCCCCAACTATGTTTTCAAAATTATTATGAAGAAAATAGGTTATACAATGCCTTATTTAATCCTCATACCAACTCAGTGAAAAAATATTACTCTCTATATTTATATATGAGAAAATTGAAGCTCAAAGAGCGTGAGGTGAGCTGTTCAGTGCCACACAGCCAGAGAATGGCAAACTAGGACCAGAACTGAAACTCCCTCTTCTAAGTCCAATGCTTTTCATATACCCAAAATTATGCAGGAAATTGAGCTACTACTACTATTCTTTCCACTATTTCATTTAGAAATGTTTTCAGTCTACTGGGTTACCATGCTTTATTAATTTCATAACTTTCCAAGGGCAATTATTGAAGAAAATCCGAATGACTGGTTCAAATTTCATATCCACCACATACTACTGTGTGACCTTGGCCAAATCACTATGTACTGTGCCTCAGTTTCCTCATTTGTAATGTAGAGACAAAGACAGCACCTATTTCAGTGGGTAAAATATTTCAGTGGGTAAAATGTGATAAAGCATATCAAGTGCTTAGAACAGTTCCTAACACACACACAAACACATGTTTGCATAATATGGTATGCACTTGAAATTTTTACTATTGTTTTTCTTGCTATTTCTGAGTCAATGTATAATAAAAATTGGGGGAAATCTTTGTATTTCTCTACAAAAACTGTATTTCATATAATAGGTTTTTTCCCCCATGTGTTCATGACTTGTATTTTTATTGAAGATTTCTCTATGTCAAGCTTTTTAATGATATATAAAGATTTGAAACATGTTCTCTTAATATTTAATAAATATATCAACTATTTAAAAAAAAAGAAAAGAAACTGAACTTGTGGATGAATGCTTATCACTATAGAATAGGTTAGGTCAAAACACCTCTGGTAACTTGTTTTCAGAAGTGCGTTGACATCAGGAGGACTAGAGCATTTGAAGGGTCCAGCAGAGAATGTTTGTGTATAGGCTCCGACAGAGGTTTTGGGAGGGAGCTGGCCTCATTTTTGGTGAGAATGGAAGCAAAGGTAGATATCGTCTTGCAAGATGCATCCCATTCCCACTTGACATGGAGAACTTTGGCACTCTTTGTAGTTACTCCCATGTCCTTCCTGTTTCTCTAACAAGGTCTTGGGTCATCTTCACGAGCTATGGTGTTTTAAGTCACACAGCACCCAGGGATTGGTGGTGAGTTCCCACTCTGGACCTGTGCTGAGATAGAACAATCAGTGTCTAATATTGGAATGGAAAGTTTGCCCTTCTGTCCCTGAGCACTTGGTTCTTGGCCAGCTGAGGAAGCACAGAGATGAGGATCTAGCTTGCCACACTCTCTTGGATGATTGAGATGCCTTCATTCTGAAGAACAGATGGATTGTGCATGGTCTCCTATGCTCCAGGACCTGTTCAGTGCAGAAATAGCTATTTCAAGGAATAATGAATGCTCCAAGTAGCACTTCCAAACATTTGATCATCAGTTGGGAGTTGCAGCCTGGTACCTCTGAATCACTGCTGCCTCTATGCACTGATGGAAATGCAGGAAAACCTCCAACGTCAGGAGCTTTCCCTCTCTTTGTGAAGGCAGAATGAAGGCATCTTGGGGCACCTGAGTGACTCGGGTGGTTAAGAACCTCACTCTTGATTTTGGCTCAGGTCATGATTTCAGGGTTGTGAGATCAAGCCCCACATAGGCTCTGTGCTGGGCATGGAGTCTGCTTGAGATTCTCTCCCTCCCTCTGCCTCTCCCCCACCCAAGTACTTGCTTGCTCTCTCTTTCTCTCTCTCTCTCTGTCTCTTAAAAAATAGGAATGAAGGCCTCTTCTGTACTCAGGTCTTGGGTGTAGCCAATGGATGTTTCCCTTTGCACAAAAGCACTGGAGTGTCTTATTCCTAAAATGGCCAGATGGCTAGGGCATTGTGCTAGCCACTTCATCCTCGGTATTATCCCATTGTCATCTCCATGAACCATTTTGGCCTTCCATGTGTCCACTTCCATTTATTTGTTCTTTTTTTTTTTTTTTCAAAAATTATTCAATCTAGGGGGCCATTCAGAAGAAGTGTCTCAGAACCACATTTTCTGCTTTAATCTAGGGAGTCTGGCAGAGTTCTTGGGACTGTGAGATACCTTGGACCACAGGGTCCCTTGACATTGAGTTTCAAAACTCTTTGGACACCATGACACCTAGGGCATTTGAAGGTGCCCACCAGAGAATGTGTGTAGGTTAGGCCAGAGGATTTGGAAGGTGTCATTTCTGGGGTAAGAAGAAATTAAGTCAAACATATCCATCACGAATTTATTTTATTCCCATTTGAAATGGAGAACTTTTTCCTCCTTGGAGCAATAAAGAATCTTGCCTCCCTGCACACATATATACACCCCTGTGCTCTTTTTTCAAACTAGGTTTTTTCTGGAGCCCATTGAGAGGAGCCAGTGTTCTCAGAGCAGTATTTTCAGATTGAAACAGGGGAATCTGACTGAGTGCCTGTGACTCTGAGATTGGTTGTGCCTCTTGTAATTTGGCTTCAGAACAGTGTTGACATCAGGAAGGCTAGAGGGTTTGAATGAACTCAAAAGATTGTGTGTAGGCACGGCGAGAGATTCTAGTTGAGAGCTTGCCTTTTTGCGGGGGCAAGGGCTGATGAAGTTAGACATCTCGATCCCAGATTACTTTCATTTCCATTTGAAATGTGGAAATTTGGTCTTCCCTGAAGCCATTCCCATCCTTTTATTGTTTTTGTAGCTAGACTGGTTCACGTTTAGGGGTATTAGGGTTGGCATCACAACAAGTTCCCACTGTTGGTGGCAAGTTCCCACTCGGATCCTCTGCTATGTGAGAGCAATAAGTGTCTGATAGCCAAAAGGAAAGATTCCCCTCCTGCCTCTGAGTTCTTGGTTCTTGTCCTGTATTTGAAATGCTGTGATTGGTAGCCAGCTTGTCTCTTTCCCCAGGGTGACGGAGATGTCTTCATTCTGAAGAGAAGATAGTTCACACATGTGCACTATGCTCCAGGACCTGGTCAGTGTAGTAAGAGCTCTTTCAAGGAATACTGCCCCAATGACCATTTCCAAATATATCATCAGCTGGGAGAACAAATTTGCTATCTCCAAATCACTTGTGTTGTTGTTGTTTTTTCTCACCATGATAGGAAAAGCAAGAGAAATCCAAATCCAGAAGAAAGAATGAAGGCCTCTTGCTTACTTGGCCCCCAGTTATAGGCAATGGAGGTTTCCCATTGCCCAAGCCAACAGGCCTTTCTTAGTCCTGAGACGGCCAGCTTGCGAAGAGATTTTGAGAGACACTTTGTTTTCGACATTATTTTATTCTCAACAGTAAGAAAGTCTTCATTCCCTCTGTGTCCATTTCCATTCCTTGGATCTTTTTTCAAACTAGGTTCTCCAGAATGAAGGTTTCTCAATCAGCCAGGGGGAGAGAGGTGCCCTGACTACCCATCTACACATTTATCCAAGGCAGCCCCACAGGCTCAGGGACAAGAGGGCCAACCATTTTTTATTCATATACCAGACACTAATTCTCTCACTTCACACAGGACCAGAGGGGGAACTCACCAGTAATCCCTAGGTGTGGCTGTGAGTAAAAGCACCTTCCAGTCTGAGTGTGAACCAAGAGCTAGACAGAAAATCAGCAAGACTCTAGGAATGTATAGAAGATGGGCCAATAATCTACATTTAAAATGCGAATGGACTAAATCTGTAATGAGAGGTCTAGTTTTTTCCCTACCCAAGAAATGAGACCAGCACCTTCTAAAACCCTCTGGCCAAGCCTACATACACACACACATTCACTGTTTGGAACCTTCAAATGCCTCAGGTCTCCTCATGAGAACATTGTTCTGAAACTAAATTTTAAGGGGGGGCCTGTGGCCCATACTTCCCCACAGTCACAGGGAATCTTCCAGACTTGCCAGTTTAAAGAAGAGGATATTGCTCTGAGACACCGGATCTGAATGGCCCACAGGGTGAACCTAGACCGAAAAAGAGCAAGAGGATGGAAATGGATATGCGGTGGGCCAAATGTGTTTATTAGAGGTGAGACGAGACACAATGTGTTGATTGAAGTGATGAGGACAATCTCCTAGCAACCCAATTCTCATTCCCAGGAATGAGAAACAACTGTGCGCTTGGGTGAAGGAAAATCTCCATTGCCTATACCTGGGAGCTCTGTCAGCAAGAACTCTGCATTCTTCCTTCAGAAAGAGAGGGAAATCTGGGTTAGCTTCTTTTAATTGCCCTTCCCATGATGGATAGAAGCTGCAGTGATTCAGGTATAATAGGCTGGGACTCCCAGCTAATGCTCAAGCTTTTGGATGTAGGCCGTGGTGCAATATGCCTTGAAAGGGCACTTGCTGAGCTCATCAGATCCTTCAGCATGCAGCATATTGGTGACAGTTCTGTTCTTCAGAAGGAGGGCATCTCAAGCTCAAGGAGAGGATGGCCACCTTTCCTTTGGGCTATCAGACATGGATGTTCTCAAATAGCACAGGACTTAAGTGGGAACTCACAACCAATCCTTGGGTGCTGGCTCTGTAGGTAAAATACCCCATGCCCCCATATGTAAATCAACCCTACATTTAAAAACAAAAACAAAACAGCAAGGGGATGGAAATGGTACAAGGAAGGCCAAAATTCGACAATAAAATTGGGAATTGGTTTGGGTATTGTGGCCACTGCTGCCATGAACATTGGGGTGCATGTGCCCTTTCAAATCAGTATGCGTGCATCTTTTGGATAAACACCCAGGCGTGCAATCGATGAGTCATAGGGCAGCTCTATTTGTAATGTTTGGAGGAACCTCCATATAGTTTACCAGAAGGCTGTACCAGTTTGCATTCCCACCAACTGTGTAAGATGGTTCCCCTTTCTCCACATCCTCGCCAACATCTGTTGTTTCCACAGTTGTTCATTTTAGCCATTCTGATTGGTGTGAGGTTTTATCTCATTGTGGTTTTGATTTGTATTTCCTTGATGCTGAGTGATGTTGAGTATCTTTTCATAATCCTAGGGGAGAACACAGGCAGCCACCTGTTCGACACAATCTTGCTACATACGTCTCCAAAGGCAAAGGAAACAAAACCCAAAATGAACAACTGGGACTTCATCAAGATAAAAAGCTTTTGCACAGCAACGGAAATGGCCAACAAAACCAAAAGACAACATAAAGAATGGGAGAAGATGCCTGGGCAGCATAATCGCTAGCACATGGACATTCCTGTCTGGAGAAACTGGTAACACCTGGCATTCCACAAAGCCCACAGATGCCATTCTGATGTTGGGGTCCAAACAGAGCACTGAAATAGGGATGAATGGGCTCAAGGAACCTTACTGACATTGTGTGAGAAGGGAGAGACACGGGAGGTTTTTAGTTACACGAAGAGTCAAGGAGCCTGAGAGCTGGCTCATCTGAACACACAGAAAGACTCCCTGGGTGCTAGCCTATGCGTTCGATCTTTCAGGACAGACTGTGTGAGATTCCTCCAACTGCAGGAAGAAGGCAGCTCCTGGCTTTGCCAGATCTCCGTGATCTCAGTCCAAATCTCGTGAGATGTCATTCAAGCCCTGTGAGACTTCAGGCCAGCCAGCAAGATCTAGGGTCAACACTCGTGAGGTTTCTGGCCAAAGCTCTCAGGCCCTTGGATGGAACTGGCACTCCCTAGCAGAGCCCGCTTTGTGCCCCTTAGGTAGGTAGGGATGGCACATGCCAGAAGTGGGCACAACATTCAATATCTCCAGTTGTAGAAATGCTCCCAGGCACGACGTGAAGGAAGAAACAAGCTGTTTCACACCTCAATACCTGGTATGGCAACATCCTGGGGTGGGGGGTTGATAAGGGAGCACTGAATTCAGAATGAATGGGCCTGGTGAACAGTTATTCACACTAAACCTCAATGACAGAATGAGGAGGGCAGGAGAAGGAAGAAGCAATGTGTCCCCCAAGCAAGACAAAAGGCTTTCCCAAGCACTGAAAACATTAAGGCTGTCTGGATTAACTGCAGAACCACCCAGAAAAAGAAGAGATACCTCTTTCTTTAGCCAGACATCCCATGAGCTTGGGGAAAATATTTCAAGATCTCAGTCCAAATCTCTTGAGATTTCAACTAATCTCAGTCCAAATCGTGAGAGATCTTATCCAAATCTCGTGCTATCTCAGGCCCAGCCATTGACACCTACTGCCCAAACCCGATGGATCTGTGGCCAAACACCCTGGCCCTTGGGGGCAACTGGCATTCCCAGGGAGAGCCTTCATGACACTCATTATTATGTCAGTAGGCGACACGCATGTGAGGATGGGGCAGAATTCTTTCATAATTGGTCCCGGATTCAACCTTCAGGAAGACACAGTGTCTCACACCTAAATATCTGGTGTTTAAGCATCCTGCCTTTAAGCAGGTAAGAAGGGAGCATTGATTCAGGATGAATGGGCCCAGAGGATTCTTGTTCATTCTCATCCGGAGGTGAGAGAAACAGGAGGCATAGAGGAATGACAAAGCAAAAGGCCCCAAGCAAGTCAGGACTGGTGAGAACACAGGCAGGGTCCCTGGGGGATTTCCTGGGCTTTCAAAACATTAAGGCTGTCTGTATTAGCCTTACAACACCCAAGAAAAGAAAATACACCTCTTTCTTTGGCCGGAACTCAGGTGATTTGGGGGTAAATCTGGTGAGATCTGTCCAAATCTGGTGAGATCCCAACCAAATCTCGCTAGGCTTCAGTCCAAATCTTAGGAGCTCTCATGCTCATCACGTGAGACTTCTACCCAAATGTCATGAGATCTTAGTCCAAATCTCCTGTGATCTGTCCAAATCTCACCAGAGCTCAGTCTGTATCTCGTGAGCTCTTAGTCCAAATCTCGTATGATCTCTTTCATATCTCACCAATCTGTGTCCAAATCGCGAGAGAATTCATCCAAATCTAGTGATATTTCTTCCAAATCTCATGCGCTCTTAGTCCAACTCTCATGAGAACTCACTCCAAATGTCGTGAGAACTCAGGCCAAACCTCATGAGAACCCACGCCAAACCTCATGAGATCTCATCCAAATCTGGATAGATCTCAGGCCAAATCTCGTGAGATCTCAGGCACATCTCCCGAAATTTCTACCCAAATCTGGATGGATCTCAGCCCAAATCTCATGAGAACTCAGTCCAAATCTCCTGAGATCTCTTCCAAATCTTGCCAGATCTCAGTCCAAATCTCATGAGATCTCACACACATCACTGGAGATTTCCTAGAGTCTTAAAAATAGCTTGCACTTCAGAACTGTGTGGCATAAAGTGGAATTTGGGGTGTTAGGCACAGGGGTGCTGGAAAAGGCTCAACAACCCACCCTGCTGGGAAGGAAGGAACCCTGGCTTGAAGGGTTGGCCCATCTTGGTGGCTCAGTTCTCCCACCACAGCCCGTGCCAACATGGCACCGCCCACCGCGTCCTTCATCGGTTCTGGAAGCTGCTTCAGAATCTCAGGCCCCAGCATCCCGCTCGGTCCTGAAACGTAAAAGGATTCTGAGGCGCCTGCCTACAAAAGCGTACCTTGGGATAAAGTTGCCCCAGGCCCTAATCTCCTTATCACTTCAGCCTGTTTCAAAATGAAAGCTCTTCAAATATCTGTCAGCGCATTTGTAGTGCTCTTTCCTGAGGCATTTCTTTTACAGAGCAGGAACCTGCAAGAAACCTCAGGCCCCCTCATGGCGCAAGCGCAATAACCCACTTCTCTTACCCAGCTGGCAGATGCTGCATGCAATCAGAAAGCCAGGGGCCATGAGATCCACACAAGCTCCAGGGCGCACCTTACAACCGGTGTGCTTCTGCCAAAACCAGACGAGACCAGTCAGAGCCACCACGGATCCCACCACTGGCTTTCCCCTTCATTAAAACGCTGAGACTCACACCTGGGGTGGAGAGTTCACGCACGCGCAAGCAAAGCACAGGATGTCTGAAGCCGCGTCTTCTGTCCACTGCGCCTGCGCGCTCTCCGTGCTCTTCCACGCCCTTGTGTGCTTCGAGGTCACCGCGCTCCCACCTCAGCTCCTTCAGAAACTTCAAGGTGCCTTGTTGGGTTGCAACCTGGTACTCTCTCCCCTCCTGCCTGGGCACGAGCTGGCGATAAATGCCACCTGCACCATCCTCGGCCTCCTCACTGTTTCTACCCAGAGTCAAAGAACCCCGAGGCCGGTAACAGTCCTGACTGAGCCCGAATGGGTCCCCAAGTGGCAAGTCCCGTCACCTGTCCTAACAGTAAATCCTCCATCTCTGAAAAGGATGATTAGGTTTTTCGGCTTGCATGCGAGAATTCTAAGAAAAACTCCTGGGCAGTCTGTGAAGGCTGGGCGAGCCGCAGCACCACATGGCGAAGATTTCCGTGAAGAGGGCGGTGGTCCTTCCCCTGCAGCCCCTTCTTGTCTCTGCCCAGGCCGGGAACAGAGGCTGCTGCTGCTGACGATGATGATTTTGTTCCTAGTGAGTGTCAGGGGGAGGAGTGCTGGCCACGGTTGGGAAAGAGAATGGGAATCATTTGGTGAGAAAAATTTAAGTTGTCTATTGCATTTTCTGAGCTAATCAGTGACCTTCCAAAGGCAGGTGTCAGCAGTGAGTCTTGGAGAGGAAGGGAAGACTTCTTTCTAGACGTGGTGATCCTAATGTGCAGCCATGGGTGAGACCATAATCTACTTATCCATTCAGTTTTTGATTCTTTGCTTGTTTCCAGTTTGGGGTCATTATGAATAATCTATGAACATACTTGCACATGTCTTATGTTGCTCATATGGACAAACTTTGCATGGGACCATACGTAGGAGTAGAATTTCTGGGTCACAGATAGTGGGGACCATATGTTTTGGTCATCCAAACTGGGACACTTTTGAAAGGAAAGGTGATATTTAAAATATTAAAATTTATTTCTTGACCAACAAATTGATTTAATAAATTGGTAGACCTAAAAAAGATTTTGATTCAAAACTGATTTTCAAAAATAAAATCCCTTCTGATATATTAAAGTAACTATAACTATGTACATGAAGGTAAAATCCTAAAAAATATTCATATGGATACTCTGCGTATATATTTTTAAATAGAATTACTGTGCTTGGTACATATTCACATATATAAATTAGTTTTAGCCACCTCTAGTATTTTTTGTGCAAACATTTAAAAAAAATTTTTTTAAGCTTTAATTTTAAATCTCTACACCCAAGGGGGGGGGCTCAAATTTACAACCCCAAGATTAACAGTCACATGCTCTTCCAACTGAGCCAGCCAGGCACCACAGAACATGTATTTTAAGATGGTCTCATCAATACATTTGGTAAAACTGCCCACCAAATTTCATCGAAGTTGCATTTAATGCTAAAATAACTGTGATGGTTGATACCTTCCATGGGCTTTTCTCTATGGAATGTATCTGTAATGCAAATGATCTGTCTGCACCTTCCAAAGTACCTTATAAGATCAGAGCAGTCTGCTACTTGAAAGATAATCTCAATTCTAGTTCTTGTCATTTTGAACTGTGTAAATATTTATGCCCAATATTTTCCACAGATGCTGTCTTTTTGTCTCTATTCAGAATATTCAGCAAATATTTTTACGAACAAAACTTATGAAGTACGTTTTCTAATTAAGAATTTTCAGACATTTTGCCACCTATATTTGCAGCAATATTAGATGCCTTCTCAATGCCATTCATTTCTAGTTAGAATATAAATATATCTACTTAAAAGTAAGAACTCTATCAAACATGTCAACATGATTCAAAGTACTATTTTAAAATTAAATCTGGTGCAGTACTTGAGTTCTCATCATTTAATTTGTTCAACTCCCCTCCCCACCCCCAGTTGCTTTAATAGGCATAAATTTCAATACTTTACTGATTACAAGCTTGGTGTTCAGTAATTCAAACTGGTGAAAGTTTCAAAAGCTGCATTTCTTAATTTTTTAACATTTTGATTAAGATTTTCAATAGGTTCTGGAAAAATCCAACCAAAATATAGAGGGTCATTTCCAGTACCATTGTGGGGCATTAGGCATATTAAGGAAGTGATATTCAGGGTGTCGTCAGACTGTTTCTGGCCGCCGTTGCAAGGCAGCAGCTGAGATTGCGAAGGGGAAGGGTGGAAGGGCTGCTCCAGGCTGAAGTTCGGGGGCCGCAGAATGCGCCAGTCTGGGGTGGGGAGGAGGAAGTGATATTGAAATACTTAAATACTTCTTTTAAAGATTTTATTTATTTATTTTAGAGACAAAAAGAGTGGGGATAGGGGCAGGGACACAGGGAGAGGGAGAAAGAGAATTCCAAGCAGACTCAGTATTCAGTGTGGAGTTGGACCTGGGGCTACAGCCCACCACCCCAAGATCATGACCTGATCTGAAATCAAAGGGCCCATGCTCAACCGACTGAGCCACCCAGGTGCCCCAATTATTAATCAGGTTTTAAAAATTTGTAAGTATTGGGGCGCTTGGGTGGCTCAGTTGGTTGAGTGGCCAACTCTTGATTTCGGCTCAGGTCACAATCTCGGGGTCATGAGATCAAGACCTGCATGGGGCTTGCCTGTTTAAGATTCTCTCTCTCCCTCTGCCCCTCAACCCACTTGCTCAAGCTCTCTCTCCCTCAAAAAAAAAAAAAAAAAAAAATCAGTGGCATTAAGTACTTCCATAATGTTGTGCGAATGTCAGCACTATTTTCAGAACATTTTTATCATCTCAAATAGAAATTCTGTACCCATTAAATGATAACTCTAATTCCTTTCCCCCATGCACCTGGTAACCACCATCCTACTTTCTGTCTGTATGACTTTGCCTACTGTGGGTACCTCATATAAGTACAATCATGCAGGATCTGTCCTTTTGTGTTTGGTTGATTTATGAATTCAATGCTAATGTTTTTTGAGTTCATCCATGTTGTAGCATGTATCAGAATTTCATTCCCTTTTAAAGCTGAATAATACTCCATTAGATAGATAGATAGATCGATCAATCTATATATAGAGAGACATAGATATAGATATGCATATATCACACTTTGTTCATCCATTCAGCCACTGATGAACATTTGGGTTGTTTCCACCTTTTGACAGTTATGAGTAATGCTACTATGCACTTTGGTTTACAAGTATCTGAGTCTTTGCTTTCAGGACGGGAATTGTTCATATGGTAATTCTGTACTTAATTTTTTGAGGTACTGTCATACTGTTTTCCTTAGCAGCTGCACCATTTTACAGAATTCCAATTTCTTCACATCCTTACCAACACTTGTTATCTTCTCCTTCTCCTCCCCTAACTCTTCCTCCTCCTTTTCTTCCTTCCCCTCTTCCGCCTCTTCCTCTTCCTCCCCCTTCTTCTTCTTCTTTGTAATAGCCATCCAAGTGGGTGTGAAATGGATCTCATTGTGGTTTTGATTTTTGTTTTTCTAATGACTGGTGGTGTTGAGTATCTTTTCATTCACTTATAGGCCATTTCTGTATCTTTTTTGGAGAAATATCTATACAAATCCCATTTGGCCCATTTTTTAATTGGGTTATTTATTTCTTTGTTGTTAAATTGTAAGACTACTTTTTTTAAAAGATTTTATTTATTTATTTGAGAGATAGAGTGTGCACGAGCGGTGGGAGGGGCAGAGGGAGAGGGAGAAACAGACTCACCGTTGAGTAGGGAGCCCGACTCGAGGCTGGATCCCAGGACCTTGGGATCATGACCTGAGCTGAATGCAGCCGCTTAACCAGCTGAGCCACACAGGAGCCCAAATTGTAAGACTTCTTTATATATTCAGGACATTAATCTCTCATCAGGCATATGATTTGCAAATATTTTCTCCCATTCTGTGGGTTGTCTTTTCACTCTTTTGAAAGTGTCCTTTGATGCACAAAAGAGTATCACGTTTTCTGACATACCAACGAATTGTGTGTACCACAACCAATTCCAACTATGTTTCTCCTCCACAGGTTTCTTAATTTTAAGAGAGTATTGTTTTTCCTTCAATGTACTACTCTACTAAAATTTGTGTTTGTGTCATCACCATAAAAATATTCCTTGTGTTGAATGTTTTAAGTGAACCTCTAGTAGCATTCACCATCGTGTCATACATTTTCCCTTTGAAGGAATGAATTTTAAAAGCTTTACTTTCATTCCATGAATTACAGATGAAAATTCAGCCATTACTAAAGTGATTTTCTATTTGAATCACCAGTGACAATACTTAACTGTTTGAAAAGATCTTGTTCTGCTAATAGCGTGAACACACTGACAGCTATCACTTCGCTTTTTGTGTTTGCACAAGAGAATTTGAAATTTAAAAATAAGCAAAATTAATTTGCAATGGTCATTTGATCTTAATGAAAAGGCATGCTTCATGGAAAGATATGTAAGCCTACCTTTTATAGCTGTTTACAGCCTTCCTAAAGTTGCTATACTTTAATGTATTTGTGGACATTTCTTCAATTCACTTGTGTCTTCTTTTTTCAGGCAGTTAGTGATAACACTTTGCCCAATGATGAATAATAGTTAATACCAACAAGTATTATGTAAAAATAATATATTTATCAACACCTTCCTTAAGAAAATGAAACTACTTAATTTTTTACTATATATGCACTTCCACTCATTTTGGCTCATTGCTTCCAAGAGAATTTATTGTGAAAAAGAAAAGCATTGCCAAATAATGACACAAATAAATAAACTATTGTAGATTTACACCATGTTAACTCATAACAAAACTGCTATATTAAGAGCATTTAGACTAATCTCAATTCATTATTTAACAGGAAGCTCAGCCTTATTTTCTGCACATATTTCAAATACATCTAACCTATGGTTCCTCAACTTTCTCACAAACGGTACCAGCTGGCAGCTTACTGGCTTCATGCCTCTAGCAGGCCAGCGCATAGTGACCAAGGTGCAGTTGGTTGGTATTATACCAAATGACCAGCAGGGGCAGCAGTGTCAAGAACTTCTTTTCACCACAATTTCAAGACTGGAAAAAGATAGCTATTCATAGACTTTTGTGTTCCAGAATATGTCTTTAAATCTACATACTGTCTATCAAAAGGAAATTTTAGTTAGGTGGCATCAAGAGATCACTGGGGAGAATATAATGTGTTATCTCTGGTTGCCTATAACATGTAACAATATGTTATATTATGAACTTGCTCTATTTACTACATGTATGTCCCATATTACCGGACATGATCCTGGCACAAGCTAGAAGAATGAAGAAGTCCACCAAACCTTTCCTGCCTTATTTTTTTCTTTTAAGATTTTATTCATCTACTTGAGAGAGAGAGCACAAGCGAGAGAGCACAAGCAAAGGGAGCAGCAGAGGGAAAGAGAGAAGCAGACTCCCCGCTGAGCAGGGAGCCCAATATGGGACTCCATCTCAGGACCCTGAGATCACGACCTGAGCCGAAGGCAGCCACTTAACTGACTGAGTCACCCAGGTGCCCCTTTCCTGCCTTATTTTAGTTCAACTGTTAGTGACAAATTTTTGTTTAAAAGTGGAAAAGTTGAGGGGCGCCTGGGTGGCACAGCGGTTAATCGTCTGCCTTCGGCTCAGGGCGTGATCCCGGCGTTATGGGATCGAGCCCCACATCAGGCTCCTCTGCTATGAGCCTGCTTCTTCCTCTCCCACTCCCCCTGCTTGTGTTCCCTCTCTCGCTGGCTGTCTCTCTCTGTCGAATAAATAAATAAAATCTTTAAAAAAAAAAAAAAGTGGAAAAGTTGAAGACAAATGCATTTTTAGTTAAGCTTAAGACTAAAAGCATTCTGAGAAAATATGCATAAGCCAAAACTCTACAGAAGAAACCAGGACATGGTCACCATTCATAGAGAATGACCATGTTCTACTTTTTTTTTAAATTAATTAATTAATTTATTTATTTCAGAGAGAAAGAGAGAGCACACAGAGGGCGAGGGAGAAGCAGACTCCCCATTGATCAGAGAGCTCAATGTGGGGCTCAATCCCAGGACCCTGAGATCATGACCTGAGCCAAAGGCAGATGCTTAACCGACAGCCATCCAGGTGCCCCGACCATGACCATGTTCTACTTTAGAAGATACTGGCAGTTTCCCGAAGTGATTGTTGGAATTTACATCCCCACCAACAGCATAGGAAAGATGAGAGATATAATTATTCCACTTCCTCGCCAACATTTCAGACCACTTGTCTTTTAAATTTTGACCATTTTGGCATATATACAGTGGTGCTACATTTTGGGTTTACTTTCATTTCACCTGCTTAATGAGAGGAAACACATTTTTTTTTTTTTACTATTTGAATATACTTTTTTTTTTTTTAGGTGCCTGCTCAAGCCCATTTGTCTTATGGGTTCTGTGTGTATATGTGTATTTTTCTTATTGATTTGTACTGGTTCTTAATATATTTGGTAAATAAGCCACTCATTAGTTACATGTGTTGTAAGTATCTTGACCTAATTTCAGGTTGCCTTTTTGGCCTCCAAATGGTTTCTTCTGGTGAATAAAAGTTCTTAATTTTGATGTAGTCGGATTTCCTCTTTAAGTAATCTTTCTTTATTCAAAGATCATGAAGATATTATCCTATGTTATTGTCTTAAAGCTTTTTTTTTAACCTGTCATATTTAGATATACAATCCTACTGGTATTGATTTGGGGTTATAGTAAGAAATAGGGGTAATATTTTATATTTTGTACTACTGATATCTACTTGATTATCATTCTTACAAAAGATTGTCTTTTTCCTATTGAGTTTCAGTGAAGATTCTGTCACAAATCAAATGACATATGTTTAGGTCTGTTTCTGGGCTCTATTCTACACTGATCTGCTTGACCCTCCCTATGCCAAGAAGACCCTCTGTCTCAGTACAATAACCTGGTAAGAGCTTGGTTTCTGGTGGTATGAGTGTTGATATATATTCTTCTTTTTAAAGACTGGCTTGGTGATTTTAGGTTATTTGCATTTCCATATAAATGTTAGAATTAGCTTGTTATTTTTATCCAAAACCAAACAAACTCTGCTGAGATTTTTATTGGGTTGCAGTGTATCTTCAGATTAGTTTGGGATGAATTGACAACAATATTGACTGTTCAAACCAGGAACATAGCATAATCCTCTATTTATTTCAGCCCTCTTTAATTTCTCTCAAGAATACTTTGTAGTTTTCAGTGTAGACATCTTGCACATCTTTTTGAGTTATTCCAATATATTTTACATTCTTTGTGTTATTATAAATTTTATTTTTAAATTTCATCTTCTAATTGTTATTTGCTAGCAATAGAAATGCAATTGATATTTATATTCTGAATTTGAATCCAACAACCTTGTTAAAGTCACTAAGAATAGGGGCGCCTGGGTGGCACAGCGGTTAAGCGTCTGCCTTCGGCTCAGGGCGTGATCCCGGCGTTATGGGATCGAGCCCCACATCAGGCTCCTCTGCTATGAGCCTGCTTCTTCCTCTCCCACTCCCCCTGCTTGTGTTCCCTCTCTCCCTGGCTGTCTCTATCTCTGTCGAATGAATAAACAAAATCTTTTAAAAAAGAAAAAAGAATAATGTTTTGTTTATAGATAACTTCAGATTTTTTTATTCACTTTGTCACATAATATGTGAATAATGGCAGTTTACTTCTTCCTTTATAATCTCTATACCTTCTTTATACTATATATATACCTTGTTATGTTCCCATGACATCCAGTACAATGTCAATAGAAATGGTGTTAGTGGACGGGTCACCACAGAGGGAAGGCATTTGCTATTTCACTGTTAAGTACAATGTTAGCTGTAAGGTTTTGTAGATACCCTTTACCAGATTAAGGGAGTCTTCTACTCTTATTTTACTGAGAGTTTTTAAATCATAAATGTAACCAAATGCTTTTTCTGTACATATTAAGATAATGATGTAGTTTTTCTATTTAATTCTGTTATTTTAGTGAACTACATAGTTGGGTTTTTTTTAAATTTTATGCCCATTTTGCATCCAAGAATAAATCTCACTTGGTCAGGATTTATTCTTCTTCTTTCTGTAATTTGTTTCAATTTGGACATTTTTGCATCTATGTTCATGAAAGGGATTAGTCTGCAATTGTCTCCTCTTCTAATATCCTTGTCATATTTTGTATCAAAGTTATACTAGCCTCATTTAAAAAAAAGACAAAATACATTCTATCTTTTTCTATTCTCTAGTAGAGTTTGTGTAACATTAGTATTATCTCTTCCTTAAATGTTTAGAATAAGTCACTAGTAGAGCCGTTTGTCTTGGATTTTTCTTTGTTGGGAGATTCTTTTTTAAAGATTTTATTTATTTGAGTGAAAGAGAGAGTGTGTGCATGAGCAAGGGGGACGGGTAGAGGGAGAAGTAGACTCCTCACTGAGCAGGGAGCCTGAGGCAGGGCTCCATCCCAGGACCCTGAGATCATGACCTGAGCTGAAGCAGATGCCCAACTGACTGAGCCACCCAGGCACCCCTGTTGGGAGATTTTAAATGTTAGATTCAAATCACTTAACATATATAATACTATTTAGTTTTTCTTTTGCTTATTCTGTCAGTTTGAGTAAACAGTGTTTTTCAAGGTATTTGTTTTATTTTATTTATTGAAAGTTATTGGTAGAAAGTTGTTCATAATATTCTCTTAGCATCTTTTTATTATTTATAAATCCATAATGATGTTCTCTTTTTATTTAGGGTATTGATTGTGCCTTCTTCTCTTTGTCTCTCCCATTTTTGTTTTTCTTGACCTGTTTTGCGAAAGATTAATACATTTTATTAGTCTTTTCATTTAAGTGATAATTTTCTATGAAATTATCTTTTTCCTAGCAATGTGAGAAGGATATTTTTACTGAATATAGTGTTCTAGGTTTTCAATTCTTTTCTTTCACTGAGATGTCATTCCATTGAATTACAGCTTCATTGTTTTTGCTTTGAGGTCAGTTGTCAGTCTTGTTGCTTCTTTGAGGGTATTATGTTTTATCATCCTCCAGCTGCTTTTTGGAATTTCCCTTTGGCTTTGTTTTTTCAGTAGTTTTACTATATTACGCCTATGTGTGGCTTCCTTTATATTTACCCTGATTGGGGATCATAATGCCTCTTGAGCCTGATGTCTTTTTTCAATAGGAACATAGAAATTTTGTTTTGTTTTCTTTTAAATTGTTCTGACTTTAAGGGTGATAATTAATTGAACATTTTTTTCCATCTGTGAGTTTATGAAAAAATTCAGAATGTATACAATAATTAGAGACACAGAGATTAAAATATTAACTTTATTCCTAGTAAATCTGCGGTTGAAGAAAAAAACTAATCTCAGATTACAAGCAGATTTCTAATATTCCACCTGAAGTCTAGACCTCGGGGCAACTTTCCCAAGGGAAACTTTTCATTTGGAGACACAGCATCTTTCCCCTGAATTGCTGCCTACCACTTATTGGAACATAATAGTAAGGAAAGAGGGAAATGATCTCGTAATCTAAAAAATAGTTCACGCATGCTCATCTCATGGAAAACTGACCCAGAAATCAATAAACTTACTTTGTGGGCAAATGAGCAAGAGAAAAAGAAGGAGCTAAGTTCCTATTTCCAGTGTCATCAATTAGATAAGCCACTTACTTCCTCAGGTGAAAGGAGAGGTAATAGTTCCTCCTGTATTTTCCCTCCTGAGGGATCAAGTTAAAATTCCCCCCAACTCCATGGGAACAGACTGCCTGAGATAAACAGTTTCTTTAAAGTAAATGATAGGGACACTAACTTTGTTTTGTTTTGTTTGGGGGGGATTGTGTTTTTTGGTTTTTTTTTTTTTCTTTTTGGTCTGATTCTCAATCCAAAAGTTTAGTGAATTTGTTAGTGTATGCCTTAGATTGTGTAAAAGTTCCTAGAGAGGTAAGCACACATGCTTCTTCTAAGATTTTTTTTAAAGTTTATTTAAGCAATTTCTACACACAACATGGGGCTCAAACTCACAACCCCAAGACTGAGAGCTGCATGCTCCACTGACTGAGCCAGCCAGGCATCCCTTCTTCTAAGATATTTTATCCTCACTGAATCTCTGTATATTTTCTTATGTATCTAAATTTAAACTTCTGTAGACTTCTTCCAGTCCTCTACACCTGTCTTTCCGTAAGCATAACAAAAACCCTGTTAGTGAATGCAAGCAATCCTTAAATCTTTTCTCCTTAAAAGCCAGGAAAGGATGGAGAATTTCTAACGGGTATAAATTAATATCTTTAATGTCTCTTTTGTTATTTATAAATAAATGTTATATCCTTTATAACAAGCCCCTTTCAGCCACACTGGAGTTTACGTTAATGTAATGATTTTTGGAAAGCCCCTAAAGTTGGGGGCTGGTTGCCAGGGGAACCAACCATGAGTAGTGGCTTGGACTTTTCTGTCCCACCGTCCGATTTCCAAGAGGGGAGAGGGGCTGGAGGTTGAATCAATCACCAGTGGCCAGCGATGTAATCAGTCATGCCTATGTAATGAAGCCTCCATAAAAACCCCAAAGGAGAGTGTCTGGGGAGCGTCCAGATTGGTGAACACGTGGAAATTCCGGCAGAGTGGCACACGTGGAGAGAGCATGGAAGCTCTGCACCCCTTCCCATATACCTCGCCCTATGCATCTCTATTTGACTGTTCCTGAGTCATATCCTTTTATAATAAACCTGTGATCTCATAAGTAAAATGTTTCTCTGACTTCTGTGAGCCACCTAGCACATTAATCAAGCCCAAGGAGGGGGCCATTGGAATTTCCAACCTATAGCCAGATGGTCAGAAACACAAGTGACCACCTGGACTTGAGACTGGCATCTGAAGGGGGTGGGGGGCCATCCTGTAGGACCGAGCCCTTAACCTGTGGGATCTGATGCTTTCTCAAGGTAGACAGAGTCTTAATTCAGTTGAATTACAGGACATCCAGTTGGTGCCTGAAAATCATTGCTGGGGCGGGGGCGGGGGGAACCTACATCAGAATTGGATACAGAACCCTCTTCGTGTACCATTTAGGAAAATTCAGTCTCAGTTGGAGAGTGAAATTTTCAAGAAACAAGGTTTGGGGGATGGCAGCATAAACTGCCAAAACAACCATCTTGTGTTTTTTTGTTTTGTGTTTTCTAGTTTGCTTTCTTTTATTCACAAATTACCAGTTGTGTGACTAAATCAAAATAGGTTATTTTGATTTCATATAGAAAGAACTTAATGTAAATACTGAATCATCCAACAACACAATAAAGTCAATGCTACAGTTAATACTTAAATTATTCAATGAAAAAACTTGAGTAAGTTATTGTTTTAAGAGAAAAACCCATGCTTTAATGTAGGAAATAACAGGAAATTCCCTGAAATAAAAACAGTGTTTGAGGAGCAGACTGAATTCCCATGAGTCAATGGAAACATTTAATGTCTTACAGTTTTCCAAAGATAAAGTCTGCAATTCTGTGGCAGGCCCTGTACTCTTTCTTAATACATAGATGCCAAAAAGGAAGAGGATCAGCAGTTAGTTCCCTTCCAACTGGAATAAAAAATTATTCTAATATTAACAAGTAATTTTGCTTATAATAGACTCTCCAAAGGAAATAAAGATGGTTTACGTAAGGAGAGCCATCAAAACAAAAGCATCCATTCAAGAGGAATCAGCAAGAATTTGAGCAGCTCCCGAAACTATCAGCCAATTCCAGCGGGAAGTGTAAATAGTACTTTCTACTTCAGAAAAATACATCTTATCTCAGTGATTGTTCATCAAGACACGAAGCCAGCAACTCTTCAATATTCTGCTTTAGAGAGGATAGCACAAGGGAGGTTACACTTACAAACCTAGACAAGAGACCAGTAATCACGGGCCTTAAACCATCACAGGAATAATTTCCAGGTACTAGAAAGAGGAAGTTTAAGCACCTGGAGAAGACTAAGTAAAACTTGGAGAATTAAATGATCCTGTGTGTGCCATCCTAAATTCCTTAAATTTCATTTACATAAGAACCCTGTCAGTTAACAATGGGGCAGGCGTCTGAGTGGGCATACAGGGAAATCTAAATCCAAACGGTCAACCTGCCGGACTCCTGGAGGACCAGGACCTTGTCTTATTTATCCCCAAGCACTCACACTACTAGGCCTTCAAGATGTATTTCAATTAAAGTACATTAAACCAAATGGTATTTATAAGCTATGATTTATGATTTAGAAAAGGACAGAAATTAATAATGACAATTTTCCTCTCATTTTTATTTGATCAAATTGGGAAACTTCTTTTGCATATCCTTTATTCCTTTTCTCTGCTTGACTCCAAACACCTTGAGGAAAAAGGAAGCTGTCTTATTTGTCTTCGTACTGTCAGTCTAGCATAGGAAGAGTTCAATAACTACTTTTTAAATAAACGAATGAGTGAATGAACGATTCTTTGAATTCTCTCTTATTAGAAATTACCAATTTGTACTGCTGCAGAAAATCTGGTTAAAGAAAATGTGACAGAGGAACACCGAAAAATACAACGCAAAACGGGATGGGATAGCAATAAGTAAACAAAATAAACTAAGTACGCACATCTTATCTCCATCTGGCACAAATTTAAAATCTTTATAAAACAGATATTCTGGAATGAACAAAATTGCAAAGGACCAATATAATAGTATCATTAGTCAACAAAGTATTTGCATCAACATAGAGTCCAAACTCCATGAGTTCAAGTGTTAGGAGAAAGCATAAACCAGCTCAGAATAAGCAGTCTAAATTCTCAGTGCAAAGCAAATGGCAAAGATAAGCAATAATAAAAAGGGACTTATAATCAAAATAATGATAATCTTACTATAGCTCTCACCCTACCCTCAATACCTCTCATTTTCATTGTTGACCCCTGCATTTCTATCAACTTAAGAAAGATAATAACAAATCCTTTTTATTTTTGTTAAAGATTTTATTCACTTATTTGAGAGAGAGAGAGAAAAGGGGCAAAGGGAGAGGGAGAAGCAGACTCCCCTCTAGCAGGGAGCCTGATGCAGGGTTCCATCCCAGGACCCTGGGATCAGGAGCTGAGCCACCCAAGTGCCCCAACAAATCCTTTTTATAAGTTATTAGCAATTTGGCAATGGATTTGAATCTTCCCAGTACCCTAAGAAGATATCATTAATCCAGTTTTACAGGTGAACAAATTGATATTCAGGAATTAAGTAACTTGAACCCAGGTCTGTCTCACTCCAAAGCCCACGCTCTTTTTCTTTTTTTTAACTGAGATATAATTACATATAACGTTGTGTGAGTCTATGTACACCATGTTGATTTTATACATTTACATATTGCAATATGATTACCACTGTCTTGTTCGCTAACACCTCTATCACATCACATAATTATCATTTCTTTTTTGTAGTGGGAGCAATTAAGATCTAGTCTCCTAGCAACTTTGAAGTTTATAATACAGTATTATTGACTATGATCGTTATGCTGTGCATTAGCTCTCCAGGACTTGTCTACAGTTGCAAGTAAGTACCCTCAAGGATCTCCCCAGTTCCTCCACCCCAAGCCCCTGGTAACCACCATTCTACTCTGTTCTTGAGTTCAGCTTTTTAAATGTTCCTCATGTAAGTGATATCATACACCGTTTGTCTTTTTCTGTCTGACTTATTTCGTTTAGTATAATGCCTTCAAGGTCCATCCATGTTGTTGCAAATGGCAGGGTTTCCTTTTTTCTCGTGGCTGAGTAATGTGTGTGTGTGTGTGTGTGTGTGTGTATAATGGCATATTTTTATCCATTGATCCCTTGACAGACATTTAGGTTGTTTCTATATCTTGGCTATTGTGAATAATACTACAGTGAACATAGGGGTATAGATATCTCTTTAATATTCTGTTTTCCTTTGGAAACATGCCCAGAAGTGGCATTGCTGGATCATACGGTAGTTCTATTTTTAATTTTTTGAGGAACCTCCACACTGTTCTCCAAAGCCCATGCTCTTAATCACCATCCTAAAATGCCCTATAGTCCAGGTTGCTTGTTGAATCTCAAGCTCAATGTGGTTAATCCTATAAAAAATAATAGTACCGTAAGACATAAGAGCTTGGTCTATGTTCTGATACTGATTTCTTGCTTGTCTTTGTCTCATTACTAAATCTAAAGAGGATACTGACAATTACCCTTCATCAAAATGTTGTGAGGTAAAAATGAAAGAATATATGTAATTCTATCAGCCTGATCTTTTTAAAGATTTATTTATTTTAGAGAGAGAGAGACCACACGTGTGCATGGTCACATGCACAGTGTGGGGGAGGGGCAGAGAAAGATGGAGAGAATCTCAAGCAGACTCCCCACTGAGCACAGAGCCCAAATCAGGGCTCTATCTCCGGACTCTGAGATCATGACCTGAGCCGAAATCAGGGGTCAGACGCTTAACTGACTGAGCCCACCCAGGAGCCCACCCAGGTGCCCCCCCCATCAGCCTGATTTTTATTGATACTGACTTATCATCATGGTGCAGGTAACTCAGGCATCATGACCCCAAATTTTTAAAATCTTTTATTCTAGCTAAGGAGGCCAGAGAGGCAGGGCATCATTTAATAATTGCTAAGCAATTCAACATAGCCTGCAAATACTGTGTTCTTTCACTAGAAAGCAGGCTCCATGAAGGCTTGTTCACTGTGTATCTCCAGCATCTAGAATGGAACAAGGCATATAATCAAGCCTCCATAAATATGTTTAAATGAAAATAATGGATTAGTCTATTCAGACTTGAGTTAATGCACTCTGGGGACAAAATGCTATTAACATTTATTTTTAGAATCTTAAAAAAAGACATTCCCCTGTGCTTGACCCTTTCTGATCCAACTGCCCTCCTTGTATATATTCTCAATTTCTAGGTCAGCATGTTAGGAAGTCCATGGTGTCCATAATCATGCAACCATCAGAATTTTAAAAAGAATACATCCAAGGAGTAGAACTTCAGCTTCTGGAAATACCATGTGAACAGGATGACCTAAAACCTTCACACTAAAAATGCTAGGTCAAATTTTTTTTTTAAGATTTTTAATTAATTTATTTGATAGAAGGAGAGAGAGAGCACAAGCAGGGGGCACAGCAGGTAGAGGGAGAGGGAGAAGCAGACTCCCCTGAGGAGCAGGGAGCCAGATGCAGGGCTCGATCCCAGGACCCCGAGAGCATGACCTGAGCCTAAGGCAGGTGCTTAACAGACTGAGCCACCCAGGCGCCGCTAGGTCACATATTTTTTTTTTTAAAGATTTTATTTATTTATTTGACAGAGATAGAGACAGCCAGCGAGAGAGGGAACACAAGCAGGGGGAGTGGAAGAGGAAGAAGCAGGTTCATAGCAGAGGAGCCCTATGTGGGGCTCGATCCCATAATGCCAGGATCACGCCCTGAGCCGAAGGCAAACGCCCAACCGCTGTGCCACCCAGGCGCCCCTCTAGGTCACATATTTTAAAATCACTCTTTTACATGCATAAATGAACTTAAAAGATAGTGCGGTAAATTCTAAGACCAAGAACAAAGCAGGAACACAAGTCTATTTAGGGTATGTGGATGCTGAAGCCACCTGTTACATTAGGGCATCTACTGATAACAGGTGACTCAGAGCACAGAAGATGAGTATCAAAGTCAGGAGCTCATGCAGGGCAGGAAGTCAGATCACAGCCTTCCCCTGTCCCTGCTCAAAGATTATGCAGTGCTGTAGCCTCACAGAAAGCATCAATGAGAAAAGGCATTGTCTTGGCAGGGCAATACAGAGGAAACGTGACTGAGTATGAGAAGGGAGGGAGCTGCCCTGATCATTGTGTCCACAGGAAGTCCTGCACAAAGGTCTGGGACATAAATTCACTCTATTTGCAGTCTGGGAAACCACAAGCCAGGAACTTCCTTCTAAAATAGGCACCAGCAGAAGCAAGTGTAATTCTTCTCTGGAGGGTTGGACCTTCAACCCATTTTGACACCCAAGAGATCACAATCTGAGACTCTATTTTACAAGCAGTTTAACTCGCTTGAATGGATTAGGTCTTCCAATATGCCTGAACCATGGCTGACCTCATTTGGCCATGGTTGACCACTCTAGATCTCCTGGAAGAACACAGAAGCAGCTGAATCCCAAGCTGAAATGGATTTTCTTAATTCCTTGATTTCTAGAAGAATTGCTAGTGACAACTGTCATTCTGCAGGCAAGTTGCTGTCTCCTGAGGGCTCCATGATTCTCTTCCATCCACACACAGATCCATTTACAATCAATGTTTTAAAAATCAGGTTACATGATAAGTCTTTTGTTTTAAATGTGTACCCCTCTGAGAGAGAGATTGATTAACCCCTGCTGAAGTGAAAAGAACCAAGGAAAACAGATGACATGCCTTCGTCCTATGTCCTTTATATTGTTCTTAGAAATCTGGGTTGGGAAAGAAATTGTAGTTTTTGCTACATGGTTATGATTTTGTCATCTTATGCTAGTGAGTTTTAATTTTTTACTTTTCCCCTTCACACTTAGGGAGTAGATGTATCCTCCATTCAGTATTATAAGCGGATCAAGGATAGTGATTTGGGATTCAGTAGTATCTGTTCCTGACAGGAACTTTGGGGTCCCATACGAGTCAGTGAAAATGATAAGCTTGGATATACCCTTGTGGATGTGTGGAGGTCTTTAGCTCAGTCAAGTGTAATGAGAGAGCAAGAAGGACCTGATCTAATGGCCTGTTCCATAAACACATTACAGGTGGGGTCTCAAGGCTCCAGAGTTTGACAAAATTTTTATGGACTGTAAAACAAAAGACAGAATTTCAAATACCAAATTTTAGGTATGTAGCCAATAAACATTCCTGTGTATCACAGGATTTTTTTTTTTTTTAAAGTAGGCTCCAAGCTGGGCATGGAACCCAATGCAGGGCTCAAACTCATGACCCTGAGATCAAGACCTGAGCTGAGATTAGGAGTTGGACACTTAACTGACTGAGCCACCCAGGTGCCCCCACAAGATTTTTTTTTAAACAATATATTATGGTTTTGTTTGGCTACAAAAGAGATTGATGTTCACTGTAGAAAATTTAGAAAATTCAGAGAAAATATAAACGATAAAATTTGTGACCTAAGGTGCACAGCATGGGATTGATTAATCCTTGGTTCCTGATATAGATGCTCATCTTTGGTCTAGCACAGTGTGCTTGTATTTATTATTTTTAATAATTTAATAATATGTAACAATGTAATAACATGTATATGTATATTATACATATATGTAGACATAAACATATACATACACACATTGTGATGGCTAATTTTATGTGTCAACTTGGCTGGACCACAGATGACCAGATATTTGGTCAGACATTATTCTGGGGTGTTTCTGTGAGAGTGGGTTGTTTGTTTGTTTTCGTTTTTAAAGATTTTATTTATTTGTCAGAGAGAGAGTGAGAGAGAACAAGCAGGGGGAACAGCAGGTAGTGGGAGAAGCAGGCTCCCCACTGAGCAGACCCTGATATGGGACTCGATCCCAGCACCCTGGGATCATGACCTGAGCCAAAGGCAGACACTTAACCAACTGAGCCACCAAAGCATCCCAATGTGAGTGTTTTTGGATGAAATTAACATTTACAGTGGTGGAGTTTGAGTAAAGCAGATTGCTCTCCCTAATGTGGGTGGGCCACATCTAATCAGTGGAGGGCCTGAATAGAGCAAAAGCCTGACCCTCCCTCCAGGAAGAGGGAATTCTCCAGCAGACTGTCTTTAGCCTTAAACTGAAACCTTAGCTCTCCTGGGTCTCCAACCTGTGGCCCACCCTGTAGATTTTGGACTTCCTAACCTTCATAATCACATGAACCAATTTCTTAAAATAAATCTTTTTCTGTATATACACATCTTGGTCCTGTAGAACACTGACTCTGTAGAACCCTGACACATTACCCGTATATACTTCTAATATTTTTTGATATTGTTAAATGTAAAAAAGGTATTCATGTTTAGCAGAATCTTCTTTAACTTAATTTTTCACTTAATACAATATTACTAAAATTTAGCCATACTGTTACATGTCTTTTTTGAAATTTTTTATTTTAGAGACAGAGAGAGAGAGAGAGCATGCGAGTGGAGGTTAAGTGCAGAGGGGAGGGAAAGAGACTCTCAAGCAGAATCCATGCTGAGCATGAGCCAGATGCAGAGCTCAATCTCATGACCCTGAGATTGTAACCCGAGTCAAAACCAAGAGTCAGATGCTTAACTGACTGAGCCACCCAGGTGCACCATTACATCTTACAATAGTTCATTTCGACTGCATTATGATAGTCTGCTCTCTGGGATCTATAACTTATGCACCCATTCTCCTGTTGATGAGCACAGGGTTGATGCCAGCTGTTTGCTATGAAAATAATTTTTTAATTAAAAATAGTATTTTAATATCTTTATTCCAACCACTGCAGATGGTTGGAATGTGTTTGGTATGTATTCTTTTGGTATGTATTCTTTTGACCTTGCTATATAAATTTCTTTATACAGTTAGGATTCTCATTGCTCTCCCAAAAAGTGGATCTAATTTATATTTCTGTGATCAGAAGATAGAAGGGCCCGTTCACAGCAAAAGGACTACCTTAATTTTAAATCTATGACAACCTGATAAGCAAATAAAGGCATCATGTTAATTTTAAATTTGCATTTCCTTGATTACTAGCAAATAAACATTGTTTCCCAAGTGACTTTAAGTTTAATTTTCCTCAAACAACAGGAACCATAAAGAAAAAGCCAGCAATTTCTGCTTTTAAAAAAGTATCCAGGGGCACCTGGGTGGCACAGCGGTTAAGCGCCTGCCTTCGGCTCAGGGCGTGATCCCGGCGTTATGGGATCGAGCCCCACGTCAGGCTCCTCCGCTATGAGCCTGCTTCTTCCTCTCCCACTCCCCCTGCTTGTGTTCCCTCTCTCGCTGGCTGTCTCTATCTCTGTCAAATAAGTAAATAAAAATCTTTAAAAAAAATAAATAAATAAATAAATAAAAATAAAAAAGTATCCATTTTAGTGGGATATTTGTATACGTTGCAATCATTGTGTTAGTTTGGTTGAATAAATTTCATGAGAATCTTAGTTCAGCTCCATATTTTAACGCTATACAAATGGCCTACCAGATGTAATGGGCCTACTTATGAGCTCATGCTTTATGTCACCAATTTTTTTTTCTCCCAAATTGCCTTCAAGATGGTGAAAAAGGTTAGCTGTGGAAACACTTTTTTTTTTTTTTTAAAGATTTTATTTATTTATTTGACAGAGAGAGAGACAGCCAGCGAGAAAGGGAACACAAGCAGGGGGAGTGGGAGAGGAAGAAGCAGGCTCCCAGCAGAGGAGCCCAATGCGGGGCTCGATCCCAGAACGCCGGGATCACGCCCTGAGCCGAAGGCAGACGCTTAACGACTGCGCCACCCAGGCGCCCCTGTGGAAACACTTTTTAAGCATATATCAATCGAACCTCTCCAAGAAGTAAAATTTTATTTCCCCATTGATGCCGTCATTTCAGAAATTTTGCTGTGTGTAAATATAAACAAAAAAATTCACCCATACTCACCACCAAAAGGTAGCCACATGATCTTATTTTTATATTTGCTTATATTCTTTTCTAAGTATTTTTACATGATTTCAGTGCTGGTAAGGGCATAGGAACCAGTTTTTTCTGGAATTTTAGTCACACAGAATATTAATATTAATATTTATGTAATAAAATTTATTAAACTTTTCCTTTATAATTTTGGAGTTTTGCCATATCTGAGGAAAGCCTTTTCCCTCAGCCTATCACCCTTACTCTCCCAAAATTATAAAAACGCAACTATTTTTTCCTGTAGTATTTCTCTGGTTTGGTTTGTTTGGGGTATTTTTACTTTTTTTTTTTTTTTATTTTTTAAGTAGACTCCATACCCAGTGTGGAACCCAACATGGGGCTTGAACTCATGACCTGAAATCAAGATCTGAGCTGAGATCAAGTGTTGGATGCTTAACCGACTGAGCCACCCAGGCGCCCCTCTCTGGTTTATTTTTAATTTAACCTTCCTCATTTCCTGTAAGACAATGGAAACTTTAGAAGACCATGTATAGTAACAGTTAATTTTTCAGCCCAGTCAGAAAGGAAATTCTTTAGGTGAGCCTATATTATGCAAAACTGAAAGTCGTTTCTATTTCTCACGTAGTTTTCCTGGAAAACTGCTTAAAACATCATATGCTCCTTTAGGAAACAAAAAAACTCTAAGTAAATTAACCTTTTCTTGGTCCTAAGTTCATCACTATATGTGTATTATATGTGTACGTATATATGTATATATGCATATACATGTAAATAAATATATAGATAGTTAGATGATTTTACAGTGCTCAATGAGGGATTAATATATAAAGTTTGGAGACAGTGGATGTCACCTCCCACCAGAGTCCAGACTACTGCTACTGGTTAGTAGGAGGTTTTTCTGGTTTTACTTCTCTTTCTCCCACTATCCCATCAACTTCACCTTCCCCCTTATTAGTAGGTCTCCTTCACTTTCCTTCTGTACGGATGGATTCTTCCTGGAAGTAAACATTCCCTGGGCACTAGATGTGCAAAATCAGTCACTCTGTTTCTTATACAAATTAGTGAGCTTTGAATTTCTTTGTAACAGGGGAATGTGCCTGTTTTCAGATAGCTGTTTCCTCCAACTTTTGAAAAGACCCCTAGGCTTAGGCTTTGGGGTTGCAGAGAACTGGGCATGAATGGTGGGGTGAAATGAGGTAGCACACTACAGAATGGTGAATAGATGTGCTGTGTTTTCTCTTATTGATGCTTGGACCACTTGCACTGAGCACAATGCTTGGCACATAGTAAAACTTCAATAAATGTTGAATGAATGAGTAGATAAAATTATATACCATGGGAGGAATCATTTTCTTCCTTTTCTAAAATTCCTGCTGGTCCATAAAATAGGCAGTTCTTCCAAGCTCCCTGCCTCAACTTCCCAGGGAAGTGGGGAGAAAGTTGCTGCTTGCTGTTCACTTTTCTCTGGCTCTTCACTCCGACTGGTGAGGCAGGGGGAAACTGAGGTATTGTTTCACATTTGCGTCCTGAGAAAGGACTCTGTGAAAGTGGACCCTTGGGAAAGGCACGTCTCTCTGGCTTTTTCTTGGGCAGCTCTGCTCTGCAAGCTGCACTTACCCACCTATTAGTCCTGCCTTGTCCAGTCAGAATGCAATGCTGAGTACACCCACCCTTGTAGGCAGCTGCATCATCCCAGCGTCTGCCCAGGATCCCACGAGTGTGTTCAGCTTAAGGATGTAACAGCAAGAAGCCCACATGGCCAGAGGTATACGCACAGCAGTAAAGCTCATGTATTGATCCCTGCCCTTCTCATGTGTATATTCTGAATTTCAGAGCCCAGAGGAGAGAGTGACATCATTAATTGGGTTCTTCAACCCTACTCAGAGAAATAGCTAGCAACTGTAAATGGCAGAGAGCATACGAACAGAATGTTTGTACTATGAATGGAGGAAAAGGCAGAGCATGAGGGAGGAGAACAGTGAGTTAGTCCCTTAGGAAGACTGTCTTCTGGTGAATTCTTGTGGCTTTCCCAAGCTGGGCCAAAAGAAACTGCTTCGTGATAATTCAGTCCCTTCCCCCATCTTTCTCCACATTTTCCCTCCTCCCCCAGATGCATAGAGAATTTCTCAAAGTTCTGGTTGTGATCATTTCTCCCTGGGAGATGTGGAAATGAGAACAAATGTCAGTTTTTAAAATGTGTTTATATATTATGAGTTAAAAAAAATGAAATTCAACCCAACTTTTCTGGTCATTGCTGACCTGCTCCATAAGTGTTTTAGTTCTCAAAATTATTACATATTATCTTTTAATCAAGGTAAAGCAGGTGTTGTGCTTATTATCAATATTATTATTAAAGGAAGAGGACAAAGAAGAAGGCAAAAATTAAGTATGCCTTTGTTTTTAATATTGGAGACACCAAATTGGTGACAAGCAAGCCCTGAATTCTGATATCATGGGTGAACTACTCAGAGCTTGAGACTGGTCACAGGCTTGGACCACCATGGAAGACACACACGAGACTCTGGCTCTTGGTTTTCCCCTGTAGAACAAGCATGGAGCAGGGCCATCCTGGCTGCTATTATGATCTTCCTGCTCATTGAGATCATCGTGCTCACCTGGCTCCTGATGGCTATATGTGTCCACCTGGCCTCTCTAATGTCAGTGTCTCATCATCCCCATCATGTCAGAGAGCCCATTTCTTTTAAAACATCTTCTCTGTTTGGCCTGTGCCTAAAGAGGACAATCAATCACTGAGCTTCACAGAGATGCTGGGGCCACTCTGGACAATAAATTCCTTTCCACTTTGTTGACTGGAATGTCCTTCAGAGTCTCCTATACAACTGGTTTCTCTGGTAGAGTTTCCGTGGAGAGACATCAGAATAGAGAAGAGGGGGCCACTTCTCCAAACTCAGAGTGTCCAGAGAAAGATGAGTATTCAAGATTCGCAGGAGCATCAAGACAGATGTTCCCATCCTATATGTCAGGGTCCCATTCTTCCACCAGGTGACACAGCAATGACTCCACCAAAGTAGAAGTTGAGACTGCCACCGGGTGACTTCGGGTTCCTTGTGCCTCTGAATCAACAGATGAAGAAGTGGGTTATTGTCTGGCTGGGGATTGATCCTGATTACCAAGGAGAATTGAGTTAATGCTATGCAATGCAGGTAAGGAAGAGTATGTCTAGGAAGAGGAGGTCCCTTAGGGTCTCTTCATACCACCATGTTGAGTGATAAAATTCAACTGAAAATTACAACGGTATTTGTCTTTCTATGTCTCATGTCTGACTTTTTTGTGAAAAAAAAAAGTCCAAAAAATGTTAGCTAATTCTAAGATGATAATCATATTGCAGTATATAAGTGTATCGAATCAACATGTTGTGCACCTTAAAACTTGTACAATGTTATATGTCAATTATACCTCAATTAAGCTGGGGGGAATAACATAATGATGATGAAAAAAAGAAAAAAATTACAAAAGGAGGGGAAGATGGAAGAGTAGAGGACCCTAAGCTTGCCTCCTCCCACAGATACAACTAGATGACACTCACATCAGTGTAAATAACCCAGAAAATGACCCAATGACTGGTAGAATGAACTCCAGGACTGAAGGTAGAGAAGAGGCCACACTGAAGAAGATAAGAAAGGCAGAGACATGATTTGAGACCTAAATAGACTGTGGTGGTCTGCGGACAGCAGTGATTCAGGAGATCAGTGAAAGTGAGAGACAGATGATTACGCTGGGGACCTTATATGGGGAAGACAAACCCCCATAACATTCGGCTTTGAAAGTAAGAGGGGCTGAATTTCTGGAGTTCTTATAACCAGCAGGACTGAGAGCCCGGAATTCTAGAGATCAAAAGGCTTTGCTCTGGGACAGTCCCGAGGGTATTAGGAAGCTGAGTCTCCACCCTTAAAGAGGCAGCATGCCTAGCAGCCTGAGCAGATACAGCATAGAACCAGCAGTTTGGAGGATGCCTGGGGTACACAAGACAGAGAGTGATTTGCTTATCACAGAGCATGTCCCAGAGAGATAGGGGTCTCAGAGATACCCCTCCAGGAACAAAGGAGGTGGCCAGTGCCATTTTCCTCCCCTAACAGGAACACATGACCATGTGTGGGAACTAGCACTGCCTAGCTTGCTTGCACCATGCCCTACCCTCCCAGCACTTCAGAGGATCTGCCCTCCCCAGTCCTGTTTGCCTTAGTCTCAGCACTGCGGGGCCACTTCCCAAGAAGATCAGCACAAAACTTGCCAGCACTGAGTTTCCCAACCCACACCATTTGCAGGATCTCCATCCTGGTGGCCAGAGCAGTGGGCACTGCAGAAGTCTGAGGTGCACCTTTTAAAAGAGCATACCCTGCCTGTGCACACATTGCAGGTATACTTAGGCTGAGCCAATTCTGGTAGCAGTGGCTCCAGGTCTGAATTAGCAAACGGACCAGCATGTATCTTGTTAAAAGTCACCCCCCCCCCATCAAATTAATATAGACTGCTAGATGCAGGAGATGTTATATACAAACCCAATGGTAACCACAAATTAAAAACCAGTAATAGGTAGGCAAAGAATAAAGAGAAAGGAATCCAAGTATGTCACAAAGAAATTACATGGAAACAAGTGAAAATGAAAACACAATGGTCCAAAACCTTTGAATACAGCAAAAGCAGTTCTAACAAGGAAGTTTGTAACAATACAGGACTATCTCAAGAAGCAAGAAAAATCTCAAATAAACAATCTAAACTTACAACTATAGGGGCTAGGAAAAGAACAACAAACAAAACCCCAAATCAGCAAAAGGAAGTAAATAATAAAAATCAGAGAAGAAATAAATTATATAGAAACAACAAACAAACAAAACAAAAATTGTAGAAGAGATCAATGAAACCAGGAGGTGGTTCTTTTAAAAAATCAACAAAATTGATAATCCTCTAGCCAGATTCATGAAGAAAGAAAGAGAAAGGACTGAAATAAACAAAATCACAAATGAGAGAGGAGAAATAACAACCAACACCACAGAAATACAAACAATTGTATGAGAATATTATGGAAAATTATCTGCCAACAAGTCGAACACCCTAGAAGAAATGGATAAATCCCTAGAAACATATAAATTACCAAAACTGAAGCAAGAAGAAATAAAAACTTTAAAGAGACTGATAACCAGCAAAGAAATTGAATCAGTAATCAAAAAACAATAGTCCAGGACCAGATGGCTTCACAGGAAAATTCTGCCAAACATTTGAAGAAGACTTAATACCTACTCTTCTCAAACCATTGCAAAAAATTGAAGAGAAAGGAAACCTTCCAAATTCATTCTATGAGGCAAGCATTACCCTGATTCCAAAACTAGATAAAGACACTCCACAAGGGGTGCCTGGGTGGCTCAGTCATTAAGCATCTGCCTTCAGCTCAGGGCTTGATCCCAGAGTCCTGGGATTGAGCCCTACATCAGGCTCCTCCGCTGGGAGCCTGCTTCTTCCTCTCCCACTCCCCCTGCTTGTGTTCCCTCTCTCTCTGGCTGTCTCTCTCTGTCAAATAAATAAATAAAATCTTAAAAGAAAAAAAACACTCCACAAAAAAAGAACAGCAAGCCAATACCTCTGATGAACATAGATGTCAAAATCCTCAACAAAAAAAACAGCAAACTGAATCCATTGTTAAAATGTCTGCACTACCCAAAGCAATCTATACATTTAATGCAATCCCTACCAAAATACCAACAGCATTTTTCTACAGAACTGGAACAAACAATCCTAAAATTTGTTTGGAACCACAAAAGACCCCAAATAGCCAAAGAAATCTGGAAAAAGGAAAAAAACCAAAAAACTGGAGATACAACAATTCTAGACTTTAAGTTGTACTACAAAACTGTTGTAATCAAAACAGTATGGTGCTGGCACAAAAATAGACATATAGATCAATGAAACAGAATAGAGAGCCCAGAAATAAATCTGTGATTATATGGTCAATTAATCTTTGACAAAGGAGGCAAGAATATACAATACAAAAAAGACAGTCTCTTCAATAAACGGTGCTGGGAAAACTGGACAGCTACAAGCAAAAATTGAAACTGGACCCCTTTCTTATACAATACACAAAAAATAAATTAAAAATAAGTTAAAGAGCTAAATATGAGACCTGAAACCATAAAAATTCTAGAAGAGAGCACAAGTACTAATTTCTGCGACATTGGCCTTAACTACATTTTTCTAGATATGTCTCCCAAGGCAGGGGAAATAAAAACAAAAATAAACTATTGGGACTACATCAAAATAAAACCTGCACAGTGAAGGAAATAATCAGCAAAACTAAAAGGCAACCTACTGAATGGGAGAAGATATTTGCAAAAGACATATCTGATCAAGGGTTAGTATCCAAAACAAAGAACTGATAAAACTTAACACCCAAAAAACAAATAATCCAATTAAAAATGAGCAGAAGACAAGAACAGATATTTCCCCAAAGCAGACATCCAGATGGCCAAAAGACACATGAAAAGATGCTCAACATCACTCATCATCAGGGAAATGCAAATCAAAACAATGAGATATCACTTCACACCTATTAGAATGGCTAAAATCAAAAACACAAGAAACAGCAAGTGTTGGCGAGGATGTGGAGAAAAAGGAAACCTTGTGCACTGTTGGTGATAATGCAATTAGTGCAGCCTCTGTGGAAGACGATATGGAGGTTCCTTAAAAAGTTAAAAATGAATCTACCCTATAATCCAGTAATTGCATTACTAGGTATCTACCCCAAAAATGCAAAAACACTAATTCAAAAGGACACATCCATCCCTATGTTTAAGCAGCATTATTTACAGTTGCCAAATTATGGAAGCAGCCCAAGAACCCATTGGTAGGTGAATGGATAAAGAAGATGTGGTGTATATATATACAATGGAATATTATTCAGCCATAAAAAGAATGAAATCTTACCATTTGCAATGACATGGATGGGGCTAGAGGGTACAATGCTAAGCAAAATAAGTCAGAGAAAGACAAATACCGTATGAGGAATTTAAGAAACAAAACAAACGAGCAAAGGGGAAAAAAGAGAGAAAGAGAGAAAGACAAACCAAGAAACAAACTCTTCACTATAGAAAACAAACTGCTGATGACCAGAGGGGAGGTGAGTGGGGGATGGGTGAAATAGGTGATGGGGAATAAGGAGCACACTTGTCATGATGAGCACTGGCTGATGTATGGAATTGTTCAATCCCTATATTGCACACCTGAAACTAATACAACACTATGTTAACTATACTTGAATTAAAAATAAAAACTTAATAAAAAATTCCAAAAAAAATTTTTTTTTTCATTAGAAATAGAAGTACCATATAATCCAGTGGTTCTACTTCTGGGTATTTACCTGGAAACAAAAATGCTAATTCAGAAAGAGATGCATCCCTATGTTAACTGCAGCATTATTTATCGTAGCCAAGATATGGAAGCATTCTAACTGTCCATCGATAGATGAATGGATAAAGAAGGCGTGGTTTGTGTGTGTGTAAACCATACACACACACACACACACACACACACACACACAGAGGAATATTGCTCAGCCATAAAAAAGAATGAAATCTTGCTATTCACAACAACAGGGATGGACCTAGAGGGTATTATGCTAAGAGAAATACGCCAGGCAGAGAAACGCCAATACCATATGGTTCCACTTACATGTGGAACTAGAAAACACAACAAATGGACAAACAAGAAGAAAGAAACCCTCATAAATATAGGGAACAAACTGGAGTTTGCCTAAGGGGAAGGGGGCAGAGAGATGGGCAAAATGGGTGAAGGGGATTAAGAGGTACAAATTTACAGTTAAGAAATAAGTCACTGGGATGAAAAGCACAGCATAGACAATATAGTTAATAGTATTGTGATACACTGACCGTGGTGAGCATTTAATAATGCGTATAATTGTTGGACCATTCTGCTGCATGCCTGGAAGTAATTTATTTTTCTTAAGATTTTATGTATTTATTTGAGAGAAAGTGCATGTGCAAGAGTTGGGGGGGGGGGACAGAGGGAGAAGCAGAATCCCACTGAGCAGGGAGCCCAACGTGGGGCTCAATCCCAGGACCCTGGAATCATGACCTGAGCCTAAGGCAGATGCTTAACCAACTGAGCCACCCAGGCGTCCCGGAAGTAATTTAATATTATCCATCAACTATACTTCAATAAAAATTTTAAAAATTGTTTTTAAATGCAAAAAGAAAAGAAAAGAAAAGAAAATTACAACGCCCAATTTGGGGAGGACTGCTAATGGTCCAGAGCTTTTAGGAATCAATGTTCAGGTCACTCCACCAGACCATGACCCACTAAGGTGCTTTCTGTGACCACATGACTAGTCACAAAAATGGTGAAGGTAATTATTACATTTCTTCCTTATTTTGGTATGAATGTGTTTGTATCTATATTACCAAATACTGTTTTCTTCCTCTTCCCCTTATCATCTAACATACGATGTACGAATAACAGTTAACTTTATATATCACAGAATTTAAGTTAGAGGGTATCAAAGCAGAGGAGTGAACATGTGTGACCCTGCTATTGTCTTTATTTGGAGATTAAGTCTGGTTTAAGGAGATGTGCACAGATGTCAAGCTGACAAAGGGTGGACTGTAATGGTCAGTCTTCATGTGTCAGCTTGGCTATGCTACCAGCCCAGTTATTCGAACACTAATCTAGATGTCACTGTGAAGGTATTTTGTGGTTAATTAAAGTGCATAATCAGTTGACTTTAAGTAAGGCAGATTATGTTTGATAATTTAGGTGTGTGTGATTTGCTCAGTTGAAAGACCCTAAAAACAGAGCTGAGGCTTCTCTGAGGAAGAAAGTCTGCCTGTGGATAGAGCTTTAGCTCTTGCCTGAGACTTCAGCCTGCTCTTCCTGATGTCCTGCCTTATGGATCTCAGATCTCCCTGGAAGGCAGACTCTCATGGAGATGAGAATGCAGAAGGTGGGGGTGCCCCTGGCCATAACAGCTGTTAAGAAGGACAGGGAGCAACACTAAGTGGAATGTATGGGTCCACCAGGCTAGGTTGTACCCTTCCACCTCTCAGAAAAGTCAGGGGTGAAGAGAATTTGGACAGTAGAACGCTTTGAGTTGCTGGCTGGTGAGTTTATGCAAAAGATTAAAATAAATCATGCAAAAGAAGAAGTGAAGTAGAAAGGTCAGTTAAGTTTAGGATAATTAAGCGCATTTCTGCACACTAACTCCTATTCTCCTTTAGAACATAACTTTTGGGGCGCCTGGGTGGGATAGTTGGTTAAGCGTCCGACTCTTGGTTTCAGCTCAGGTCATGATCTTGGGGTTGTGAAATAGAGCCGCACATCAGGCTCTGTACTCCGCAGGGAATCTGCTTCCCCTCTCCTTCTCCCTCTGCCCTTCCCCCTGCTCACTCGCATGCACTCTCTCTCTCTCTTTCAAATAAATAAATCTCTTAAAAAAAGAAAATATAATTTTCAACAGCAGGGAGTGGGGTTGGTTCTTCAGGATCAAAAAAATCATATACTTTTTATATATAAAGCAGATGTATGTAAAGTACATAAACAGATATACAATATATTGTGCTATTAAAATTTCATGGTAGGGATGACTAGGAAAAAATGTCTGGAAAGGTTCTTTAGGGGGTGGTAATGAGAAAAAGGTTGAGAAATACCGCCTTAGAAGGACTTCTTAAATATCGCCATTGTGTGGGGTTTTCTTTAAATTGTGGAAATAGCATTGCTGCATTTTCTTTCTGCAAAAAAAAAAAAAAAATACTTTCACATTATAAAAATAAATATAAAAATAAACGTAGATGAAAGATTGTTAAACATCCCGCCCGGAAATAACTACTCTTGCACATTTAAGGTTGTGTGTGGGTGGGTGTGTGCACAGACATGCAGGCACACACGCTTTTTCCCATAGATATTTTTATTTCTACTAAGATGAAATTACACAATAATTATTATTTTGGAAATGTTTTTTCCACTTAATATTGCAGTTCGCTTTCTGCGCGACAGAGGTCAATGAAGAGCGTAATTTTAATAGCTGCATGATATGCCACCTCCTAATGTATTTAACCAGTCTCAGTCAGTGGAGCTTCACATTACAGCCGTGTTTGCAAACGTTGCTGTGCTGCACATCCTAGACTTGTTTTGTTCTTGTTTGAAGATGATATCCCTGAGAGGGGAAGAGTTAAAGTCTGAACTTTCTTTGAAGCAATGAGACATGTTGCCAAGCTATCTGTTCAATAAACAGATTTCCACCATCATATTAATGCTTTCATAGGATTCCATTGTAGAAGATATAATTTTTTTAATCAATACAATATTTAAGTGATGGGCAATCCTTTGCCATTATAAGCAATGCCGTAAAAACATCTTGGGCTTGACTATTTTCGCAGGTAGAACTTCTGAGTGGAATTAGTGGACCAAGAGTAAACAATTAAAACACACACGCACACACACACACACACACACACACACACACACCTTTTTAATGTCTTTGAAATGCTGTTCCAATTTACCCTCGCTTTGAAGGTGATTAACCATTGGGAACCACAGCATTTCTGGCCTCATGGCTTATGACTATATGTCTTGTAGGTTCAGCCTCTGGATGTATCTGAAGGACTCCATCCCCTTATGTTCTGCTTTCTTGTAGATCATAAGGAAAGGCCAAGGTGTCTTCCCCTGCTGGTGCCTGAGGCCCCTGCATTTTCCAGACGTAGCAACAGGTATCACAGTAGAAGCCTGTAGCTCCTCTCTAAAAGCCACTTTCAAAAGACAAAGTATAGGGAAGTTTTCATCCTGGCTTCCTGGTCTGCTGTTACCTTTGGTTTATTTTGTTTTCACTTTTAGCTCTGGACCTGCCAGGATGACAGGCTTGTGTTCTACATTGCCTAGTGACACAGGACTTGGGAGATTATTTCTGGCCAAGGTCCTTAATCCTGCTCCCAGAGTCCTCACTTGCTTATCTTTGCTTGTGTTTAACAGTGAAACCATCAGGGGCAAGATATCCTCCAAATGAGCCTCCAGAGTCTTTATAAAATCATACTTAGTAAGTCTCTCTGTTACCCAGAGATGTGTGGAAAACCACTGCAACTCACATCATTCTGTTGTGAAACTAAGGCTAGGCTGTCTTTTATCTAGATTTCTTTTTTTAGATTTCTAAATGTGTTTTCCCTATATTTCCCACCCCTCCCCCAGAGCTAACCTGGGGCTACTAGCCCTGGACCAGAGATTTGAGTAGGTGGCCTTGCTATAGAGGATCTGGTCACAGAAGCTGTGTTGGATGAATCCCTTGTGGGGGAAGAAAAACCCAGCACTCAGACACGTCTCTGCTTCTGGGCCACCGGCCAATCCTTTGACTTCAGGACCTCATCTCCCATCTTCTCAAAATCTCTCTTCAGGTTAGCTCATCTTATAAATAAATGAATATAGAAATCAAGGGGATTCCAGGGGCACCTGGGTGGCTCAGTCGGTTAAGCGTCTGCCTTCGGCTCAACTCATGATTTCAGGTTCCTGGGATCAAGCCCCACATCGGGCTCCTTGATCAGTGGAGAGCCTGCTTCTCCCTCTCCTCCCAGCTCATGTTCTCTCTCGCTATCTCTCTCTGTCAAATAAATAAATAAAATCTTAAAAAAAAAAAAAAAAGGTGATTCTGGGGGAGGGGGATTCATACTTTTAAAATTGTAGCAAAATACACACCACATAAAATTTACCATCCTCACTGTGAACTCTGGGAAACAAACTGAGGGCTTCAGAGGGGAGGAGGGTGGGGGATTGGGATAGGCTGGTGATGGGATTAAGGAGGGCACATATTGCATGGTGCACTGGGTGTTATACGCAAATAATGAATCATGGAACATTGCATCAAAAATTGGGGTTGTACTGTATAGTGACTAATATAACAAAATAAAAATTATTAAAAAAAAATTTACCATCCTCGACACTTGACATGAAGTACAGTCACATTGTTGTGGTACCATTACCATCATCCATGGACAGAATTCTTTCTGTCTTGCACAACTGAAACTCTGTATCCATGAAACAAAAAGCTCCCATTCCCCTCCCTGTGGCTCATGGGTGTTTGGCCTGAGCAGCTAGGGGAATGGTGATGGCCCTCCTCTCTCCTGTGCTCACCATTGCCACTCAGCTTTAGATGACGTCTCCTTGGACTTGCTCACATTGTCCTTCAATGCTTACTTGAACCTCCTATTACAGATATTCTTAATTAAGATCAGACACGGCAGTCTCCCTGTGACGGCCACCTAAAGACAACCCGTGGTGATCTATTTAGTGTCCCAGGGTTTTCCCCAATGTCTTCTTCAGGGTGCTGGTGTGGCCAGTGGTTAGGGTCATCTAAATGAGCAGTCTGAATTCAGTCTAAAAGTCATGACCCAATGGAAGACCAAGGAAATTCGAAACATGAAGGAGTTTATGGTCAATAACTGCATTTGTTTAGTGCTTTCAGGCTGCAGAGTTGCTTCATGTTCATACACAGTCGCACTTCGGCACTTAGCGATCCTGTAAAGTAGATGGAGTTGCCATCACATTTTTTTAGAAATGAAAAAGCGGAGTCCGAAAGACAAAGTAACTTGGCAGAAGTCATGCAAACAGTCAGGGGCTCCGTCTCCAGCTCTCCCAACAAGGGAGAAATACTTGAAGTTGTAGAAAATACTGTTGTAATTACTTCCTTGGAAAAAAAAAATTCCCAATATACTAATTAGTTGTGCTTTGGCTACGATTTTGATTTGGTTAGGGGAGATTTAAACCTACACTTCTTGTGCTAATTTTATTTACTGGGTTATTTGAATTACTGCAATCTTGAAAACTTGCTTAAACATTCTCCTACATTGTTTTCATTATGTTAACATAACTCAATATGTATCTTCATCTTTATTCCTGTGCCTAAATTTAGCTGCTTGTTGTCCGGCCATAGAAAACTGGATGTTCTTTTTCCTCTTAAATGGTCCTAGCTCCTATAGATCCTCTGCAGCTGACCTGCCTCTTTGCATTTTGGCACAGCGGTAAATAAATGTCCCGGTGTTAAAGTACCATAATCAAAGATTGAATTAAAATCTCATTCTGTCCTTTTTCCTCTGTAGATTTTCTTCCAGTCCCCCTTCTCTTTATCACGTTCCCCTTTCAGCAACGAGGCCCTCAGCACAAATGGTTACTTTAGGGACAAGTGAAAATTATAGGAAACATTTTGTTTTTATCCCTCATCCTGACTTAACCCTACGTTTCACGTTGACCGAATGGGCATGCGGATTTTTCGAGGGTTGACTCATCCTAAGCTGGGCCCCAGAGTGTGTTGTGGGCTCTGTGTGTGGCAGCTTCTCAGCCACGAGTCCTCCCTTGTCTTTCCCGGGGACAGATGGTGTGCTCCGTGGGGGAGGAACCAAGCAGATGTGAGCAGCTATCTTCAGGTTGTGGGGGAGAGGCACAAGGCCTGTGCTCCAGGAAAGCAGAAAACCATCCATTTTCAAATCCCAGCCTCCTCGCATAGAGCAAAGGGCCACATTTCAAACGTCCTGTGATGCGTGGAATTCTGGAGAGCCATGGAAAGGGTGATTCCCTCTTGGTTTCATGCTTGTCTCATCCATCATTAACTTTGTGAGAGTCTGTATTGGGGAGAAGGGCCCTGGGTCTTTGTAAAATCATGCAGAAATCTTCTTCCATTTCATACTGAGTCTTTCTAAGTTACTATAATCTGTTGAAGTCTTTGGACTCGCATCCTTTCCTTTTGGTTTCTTAATGAGTCGTCTTCAACGCTAATTCAAGAGGAGGAAGGCCTCTCTTCCTAACTCCCCCTCCACCTTCTCCTTCTCCCTCTCTGCCCGTCCCCTACTCCCTCTGCATGAGCTCCTTCTCCACTTCTTTTTAGTCTCCAAAGCTCTCTGGCATAGTTTATCTTGTCACCAAAAAGTGTTTTGGTGCATCTACCTGCAAATCCCGGTTAGCCATAAACTTCACTATTTTACGTGAGAAACCGTGCATAACTGATCTATGCAGTTTTTAATCCCCTGCCCTTCCCCCCCATGCATGGGCTGAAACCCCACCGGGGATTACCTTTGTGACTCTGCTTTTCTCTGATGCCAAACACTCAGTCCTTGCTAGGAGTCTCCTGTTCTTCTTGTGTTCTGATTAGCTCTTCCTTCCCCTGTAATAGAAGCTTTGGAGCAGGAAAAATAGGGGCTTCCTGTTCCGCCTGAACTATTTATTATATTTAATTAGCTCCTCTATGGTGATTTCTATTTTTATTGGCCTGGATAACATTCATATTTGAAAACTTAGTGTTCAGCAACGGCTGACCTCTATTTACCAAGTGAGGCCCGGCTTTCGTGACTTACCCTCAAAAGAGACTGCTCCTACCTTTCAGTTATCCAGAAGGCACTCACGGGTGGTGATGGATTGTGAATACTTGGGCATAAAAGACATTTCAGTTCCCACCATGGAAGTGAAAAGGCAGATCTGTCACCGGCCGTGTCTGTGATGCATATGCAGGTGTGACAAACAAAAAGAGAAAATGAGAGTAAGCAGGTTAAGGTTCAAAGCAACAAGGATTTAGGATCCAGTAATGCACGAAGAATTGTCATGCTTTTAGGGACTTTCTTCACTTGGCATGAGGTAAGATTTAAGGAAAGGGTTGATCAACACGTCCAGAGTTTCTGGTTTTGCTGCTTTATGTCTCTCACATGCTTATCCACGTAGGAAATGCCCTAAATTACCTGACTGAAAGAGTCTAGTCTTCCAGGAAGTTTTTCCTCACTGTGATAACAACGGCAGTCGGTGGGCGTTGGGACATCAGGTGAATGGTACTTCATCATGCAGGTGGCATTTGGAACCAGCAAACTGTGAGCACCCTATAACTCTGATCTCCATCGGCAGGGGCCACATTCTTTTGGTTGTAGGTACAGAAAGCCCAATTCAAGATGGTTAAAGGAAAAAGAAAAATTTATTCACTTAACAAATGAAAGTCCCAGGGAGGCTAGCTTCGGATACTGGTTGGACGCAGGAGCTCATCTCACTGTCTCCATCTCTTAGTTCTGTTTTGCTCTTTTGGCTCCGTTTTTAGGTTCTTACCTCATGGTAGCAAGATGACTGCCAGAGGTTTCTGGCTTTTATCCTTTCCTCTCATTAATTTCAGTTGGAAAAGGCCACCCACCCCCCACCTCCCCCCCCCCCCCGTTTCAAATATGTTCTGGAATTGGGTCTGACCTAGACTGACAGGACCATGCCCCCACCTCTGAATGGTGGCTAGGGATGGGGGGTTCCATGCTGACTGACCAGGCCTGGATTACATGTCCACCTGTAAAGCCAGCCCTGAACCACCTGGACTGAAAGGAGAGGAAGGATAGGTCCTGTAGGGAAGTATTGGTTCCGTTACCAAATGAAGGGAGCGTGGATGGGCAAAACAGCGAATGTGCACTATGCCCAGATCACATCTGCGGCTGCCCCAGGGGAGTAGAAGTCGAATCGTTTGCTCTAAACACATGCAGCTTTATTCTAGAACTTCTGAAACGGATTTGAAATTCAACCCACCCAGTTGAGATGTCTCCCACCCACTCTCCGGGGTATGTACACCTCATTTGGCATGTCTGTAACACACGTATGACTTCTCACCTGCAAGTATGATTTCTGGTACTTGTGCACCAAATCATATGTGCACCGAAATCCAAAATCCGGCATTCTCCTGACAACTTACATCTCCTCTGAATCATTTCTGTCCAGTCTATCTAACGCTGAGTGGGAAGAGGACCACCACCTCCCCAGGCTTTAAAGGCTTTTACATGTATGCAAGTTTTTTAAAAAGCCAGACCATAATTTTATTTGGTGTGTGGGTGTGAGTGTTTGGGGACAAAGATTGATAGAAATGACTTTGAAGTTCCTGGTTAGATACACTGTAGGAGTCACATTCAAGATTCTGTCAGCCACAAGCACCTGCTTGGACTTCATACACTTTCAAGGACACTGAGAAAATGAAATGCTTTCTTCTCTCCCTTACATCTAGTGTTAATTTGTGAAACACATTGTGTAATGAAATTTATAGAAGAACCAATTCCAGATCATGTTTCACTCTTTGTGGCCTTGTTAAGAGGGAAATAGTCCTTGTATTTTGACAACTTAGTCATTTAAAAAACTGTGAACTGGTGAGTAAATTAACATTAAAGACTCCAGATTGTGGCACAAATGTCTTTCTCCCTTCTGACTTTCTTGGCTGGTGCTCAGCCCCTTGCTACTCTCCCCGCGCCCTTATCCTTACCTGGGGCTCTCCCGAGTATAAGATAAGCCCACATGACAGGCCCAGGGACTTCCAATTCCTGCCTTCCACAAGGAGGCATCAGTCTTGGTGGAGGAGGCATCAGCTTCCTTCATTCCTGGTGTCCAGGAGTCTTGCTGAGTCCACAGTCCAGCAGAAGGGATTGTGACCAAGATGCTGAGGCACATGAGTGACTGTCATGGAAAAACAGCAGTTTAAGCTGTCTCCACTTCATCTGAAGAGTCAAAGCCCATAGTACCCAAGGGAGACCCCGACAGCACCTTACAAGGTGGAGGTGAGGTGAAGTCAGCCACCTATCTCTGACCAAGAACCTTGTGATCTTCAGAATAAGTCTGTGGAGGAGTAGACAGCTGCTAATGTGAGCCAGGCTCTGGCTTTTCCCTCGTTGGATCCATACTCTAGGGGTGGTGCTGCTGTTTTCATCCCATTTTACAAAGGAGCAAACTAAGGCAAGGAATGATGAGCTCACTCACCCAGGGCCACACCGCTGGGTTGCCCAGTCAGCCTGGAGTCAGTGCTCAGGCATTTGGCCATTATACCACCTGCCTGCACGTGTAGAGAGTTTATTAGTATGGGAAGATACTGAAGTGCTTCCAAATAAGGCTCACAGCTGACGAATCATATTTTTGGTGAAACATCGATTTCAGAGTGGTTGAAGGGAAAGTCACTAGGTTGTGGGATTTTTTTTGCTCTGTTTGTTTGATGCTTTTGTAAGCTTAGGAATCTTACCTTTTATGCTATTACTGGATGCTTTTTCTCCACGATTCCTGAGAGTCAAATGTCAGTGTGTGCAGAATGAGGATCTGGGCTTTTCTGTGTGCCTTGTTCCCCATTCCTTTCCTGCCTCCTGATTAAATTTCTCTAGGTTCCGGTTTCCCATCATCTCTTGCCACGACACACCATCCTTCTCAGGGGAATATACCCGGGATCATTACTCACAGATCCTCTAACACCCTCGCCCAAGGTAAGTGTAGATTCTTGGGAGGAGGGGTTGAGCAAATGGAGTGGGGGGAAGCAATGCCTAAGTCTTGCAAAGTGACGGCTCAAAAAATACATATTTGAAAAGAAAATACTTTTATTTAAACAAAAATGTCACTGTTATGTAACACCTTTCCTTTAAAATAGGTGAAAGAATAATTTTTGACTCATATGTGCACAAAATCTAGTATTTCATGTGACAATTTACATTCCTCTGAATTATTTCCCATCAATCAAATCTACATATACCTGCCAGTAGATAAGTCAATGGCATTGTTGAAGGTCAACTCTGAGCAAGGCATTGTTGGGATCTTGATGTAGACAAGGAGGTTCCCTCCAAGAACTTGTACAATGGGAAGAAAAGATATTGCTGTGGAAAAGATATCACAGATTTTGAAGTATACTATCTTGAGTTTATTTTAAATGACTGAGGATGCCTTCTTGGAGGAGAAGATTCTGGAGAATTATTGCACACATAAACCTTTCCCCTAAATGCTGATGTCACAACTCAAGAATAGTGTACTTTCAGAGGTCAAAAGTTTACACAAACATTTCAGATAGCAGTGCCAGATGTTACAGTTTTGACTGTTGCAGACAGACTGTATGCTCTTTGGGCAATGCAGACCCAACTCACTTTAGAATCTGGCTATACATCTTTTTTTATACATGGTCTACCTTATATGTATAAAGCAGTTGTTTCCAACACATGGTCACATGTAATTATAATAACTCCCCAAAGTAGCTAATGAATGGAGTGAACCTGACCTGCCAGAGAGCAGGAGGGCTGTGGAGGGATCACAGCAGAGGTGGGACTTGAACCTCACCGCAGAGGAGTGAACTTGGTGGGCAAATGTCCCGCATGAGAAGGCTCAAGTTCAGCTCAGGGCCTGGGATCTGAAGTGGGATCTCTAAAGAGTACTGAGAAAGGGAAGTTCAGAAAAGTGGGAGAGGGTAAGACTGGAGAGGTTTTGAGTTACCTTCTTAAACTTTGGGTTCATGGCAAGGATTCAATAAATACTTGCTAATTCATGAATCAATCCAATGTAGCAGAGATCTCTTTAGACTAATTGGAAGGAATTATTTCTTCAAGGTAAGACACGATTTTTCACTTCGGTCAGTAATTACTGAGCACCTACTTTGTAACAAACATTTTTTTTGCTAGGTGCCAGGAGTATGGCAGCGAGCTAGACAAAAGCCTTGTTCTCATGGAGCTTAGATTTTAGTAAGAGGAGGTAATAGTAAGCTGAATAACTACATTAATATAAAGATCATGTTAGATACTGCTGGGCAATAACTTGAGGGAACAGGGATACTTTGGATAGCGTGGTCAGATGATCTTTGAGGAGATAACATGACTAACACAATTGTTTCTACACAGAAGAGTCCACAGGGTACCTTTCCTCCTCTGTGAGGTTCTGTCCAACCAAAACCTATGCTAGGCTTAGCCATATCTTCCCTTGGACCTTCCTCACTTCTGTAAAGGTAGCCTGTCTTACCCAGCCTAGCTGGGTGACCTTAGGCTGGCCTCTCAACCTGTTATAAATTTCCCTTTTCTTATTTGTGACACAGAGATTTCTCTTCCTATCAAGTGAACCCTTACGGATGAAGCCTGTAACCTATGTTCAGAAAAAGGAAAAGCTCTTTCAGACCATGGTTATTCAAGCTTTCAATGTATTACCTCTTTATTTCCAAATCAGTAGAAGACCCATAGTTCCCAAATGTATTAGGGTTCTCCAAGAAATAGAAGCAACAAGAGACAGGTAGATATAGAGACATTTATTATGAGGGACTGGCTCACCCAATTATGGATGCTGAGAAGTCCTTCAGTCTCTCGACTGCAAGCTGGTGATCCCAGAAAGCTGGCAGTGTAGTTCCAGTCCAAACCCGAAGCCCCAAGAATACGGAGTGCGATGTCTGAGGACAGAAGGTGGACATCCCAGCTCAGAGAGAGCAAATTCAGCCTTCCTCTACTTGTTTGCTCTATGACAGCCCTCGAAGGATTCGGTGATGCCTGCCCACCCTGGGGAAGGCCACCTGCTTTACTCTGTTCAGCAGTTCAACGGTGCTCATCCTTTAGGAGACACCCAAAAATAATGTTTATCAGTGTTCCCTAACAAGAACTATATGGAAAAGGACCTCCAGCCGAAGGAGCCATAAAACCAAAGAAAAAGCCCAACAAATCCAGCTTGACAAGAAATGGCTTAATTAAGGGGACTTACAGACAGAAGCCTGTCTTGGACAGCCACAAATGAGTAGATCTCAGGAACCCCACCTCCCCCCCCCCTTTTTTTTTAAGATTTTATTTTTTTGAGAGCGAAAGAGCAAGCATGAGCAGGAGAGGCAGAAGGAGAGGGGGAAGCAGACTCTCCGAGGAGCAGGGAGCCAGGTGTGGGTCTGAATCCCAGGACCCTGAGCCTAAGGCAGACATTTAATCTGAGCCACCCAGGTGCCCCAACCCCACATGCTTTTAAGACCTGCTTTTGTAGCCCTCCGGGCTGGGAGTACCTACAGAGGGCCACCTAAGAGGAGAATGTTTAATAGGTATGTGTCATTATCGTATCTCCAGGGCAATTGAAGGATGTTATGCCCCAAGGGGGTGCTTAAACAAAATGAAAGAATTAAGAATTGGGGGGGGCAGTGCTGTGCTCAAGAAGGTTTCAGGTCACAGGACGGTCCTCCTGGCAGATTTGTCCAAGGTGGCATCAGTCTAGCTCACACAATCTGGGCATCCCTTAGCCCCGTCAAGTCAATATGTAAAATTAAAAACCATCACACTGAGAACTACAGCTCCCCACACAGAGAACCTCTCTCTGTCTACCCCCTTACGCTCAGGGTACAAATAGGGTTCAGGCATATTTAGAGAGGAATTATTTGCCCTGCGTTCATACACATGACAAGGCAGAGGGCTTAACAACCAGAATTTATAACACCGAGTGAGAAGTGCCACTGACTTACAATAGACATTTGAGACACAGAATCTATTTTTGAAACCAAGGACTCATATTTGGACATAAAACCAGACCTTCCAAGGATTATGGAGGAATAAGTTTTTTTCCCCCTTCTCCTCCCTTTTTAAAGAAAACCATTGGTTTTCACCCAGGACTTCCCAAACAGAAAAGTTGGGAGCTTAAGCTGATTTTTATGTTCTTTTTTTTTTTTTTTGGAGGTTTTTTTGTTTACTTTCTGAAGATTTCAGAAGAATCTAACTAAACTACAAAATATTTACTAAAATTTTCATGAGACTTTAAAATACATACCAGAGAAAAATACAAAGTACATTACAAATTAATGCATATGTAATAAACAGAAAATATATATTTTTTGTCCACAAAAGCCTCTGTCTCTTTAGAGGGTGATCATAGAGCACAAACAGCTAAAGGCACGTCTGGTTAAGACTCATCAGGAAATCAGTGTAGCCAGAGCACAGGAGTGCAAGAGCCCCTGGCTCAGGGGGTCCCAAACAAACCAGGGTCAGACACTCACCACTGACAAAATCTAAAAGCAGCGAGACTAGCAGTGGTGAAAGGAGAAAGGAATTTATTTCAATGAGGCCAACACCAGGAAGACAGCCGACCAGCAACTCAAAGAGTGTCTCCAAGGTGTCGAAGATCCTTGTAGGTTTATAGAAGGAAAATGTGGGGCAAAAGTGGACAGGTACTTGCAGGTGGGCAGTGAAGGTCAAATCGATCAAGGTCTTGGAATTAGTCATGGGCAGGGTCTTGCTGGCTCGGGCAATCCTTATTGCTTGAGGGGGTAGTTTCAGTTCCCCCATCAGGGGATGCTTTGTCTGCAGGGTCTTCCCTGTGAGCCAAGAGACAAGCTGGAAAGAAGAACCCAACTAGAAAGTTTGAGGTCAAAATGGAGGCAGGCCAAGTCCTCTTTCAAGAGGTGTTACAGGCCAGTACAGTCATTCCAACCCTTTCCTTTTGTACAGAGAATGAATGATCTCCTAAGGCAGTATAATTTCAAAGTCAACGCATCTAAGCCTGTTGTATTATTTGCCCAGACAAAAGCCCTCCTCGCTTCCCCATATCCATGGCCATGGGGCCTGTAAGAAAGGTAACTGTTGGAGGGAGAAACCCTTTGTTTAATAATTGACCAGGACTAGGGCATTATGAGAAATGTCCTGGCAACAGGTAGCTTTGGGTCAAAGCTTCAAAATTAAACAGAGGGAAATGAAGAGGATGGAAAAGGAAAGGAATAGTGCCCCCTCACAGCGCTGACCTGAAAACTGACCCACAGGAGGGGAATTTAGGAGCTTGGGCACGGTGAGAATGAGCCCCAAAACAAGAATCAACTCATGCTAATTATCTTCTCCATTGTCTCCATTATCTTTCCATCTTTTCCCAAACTCTTTTTCTCTAAAAAAAAATTTTTTTTTTCATTTTCTGCCTTCCCTGATGTCACTTCCAAGTCTGTGAAGGCAGATCCAGTAGTCACAGATACATGTCTTCCAGGGAGAATGTGGAAGCTCCCTTTCCTAGTCTCCTTGAACTCTCCTTGTCTCTGACAGCATTTCAGCAGGCCAGCAAAGGCTTGAACTGGAAACTTCCCCTTGCTGTAATGGAGCGGGCTCATCAAAACAGAACATTTGCCTAAAATGTGTTGCTGAGCAACTGGATTCTCAGCTGAGAATATTCTTTCCAACAGTCGAGACCTACTGATATGTCCTGGACTCCTTTGGTCACAGTGGGGCATGAAAAGTGGTATGGTACTACAGGGGATCTGAAATTCCCTCTTGCAGGCTAAGGTGCATTTGCAACTTCTCACAGGAAACTGACATCAGACATGCATTCACTGAATTAGTTCTTTGATAAGAAACCTCTCCTGGCTGAGAACTGAAGGAGAGAAAGGAGATCGCGGTGGGGGGGGGGGGGGGTTGAGGTCTGAGAGGAAGATCTTGGTGGAAAGTCACATGGATTGATATATGGGTGCTAAGCCACAAAAAGAGGGCCAAGTAGGAGTGCTGGGGTTAAGTCAGTCATTTTTCCGCCTTTTTCTTTTTCAAATGGATGGCAAACGGGTTCTGAAAAAATGCGGAGACCTTGCAATTTCCACCTATGGCTACATTTTATCTAACGTCAATAAAAGCATCAGCAAGTAGAAGTAGGAATGTCCATGACACACTTCCTGATCTGTACAAACCTCATAATCAGTGTTGTTCACAAGCAGCTTCTTACTCAGGGCGGATGTGGGGGGCAGGAGGAGAAAGGGGAGAATGTAGGACAATGCCCCTTGAAGCAAACTCAGACAATTAAAATTCCACCGCATGGGCACCAACGTCAGGAAAGATTTCAATCGAATAAATAATCTTGGGCTAAGAAACCTTGACACAGAGCCTCTGAAATCAAGGTCTCTGGAAAATTCAGACAGGAAAAGTTCTGTATATAGCATCACTGCTTTTGGCAGAGGACTGGAAAATTGAAATCAAATGCTGCAGCCAGGCAACTTGTAAGCAATTTCAAATAAGTACAGTCATAATTCATCTTTAGTCAAACAATGTGAGATTTTAATAAGTGCAACAGGAAAAGTTCGAGAAGGAAAGAACACTTCTAATTTCCATTGTTCTGCAAACACTCCCTCTCAAGCAGTGATTTTTTTTTCCCAAAGTTACTAAGTGGGAATCTGATTATTACAAAACAAGGAAAGGTAAACCATATTCTTTTATTCCTGTAGAGAAAAGGTTGATTTTTTAACTCTTACATAATTCTGGGCAGATGATATGTAAGTGTCCTTATTTATGTGAGTTAGCAGAATTTGTGCTTCTTGGCCTCCCACCCAAGTAACTGAAAACATCCAAGTAATGGGGGAATGCTCTTGGGGGTTCCAGTTCTCTTATTGAGTTTGAAAGAGGCTGACGGAGTACTCTGTGCAAAATAACTTCCTTGTGTTTCACAAAATGGATCGGGGGTGGTATTTCTGAAACTACTTATTCAAGCCTCAGTGTTGCTGTAAAGGTACATAAACTTCTCCTAAAGTGCTATGTCATCCACAGAAATTTTCTTACACAATAATACCAACCATTATACCTATCTGAGCACCCACAGTCATGAATGTGACCCAACTTGACTTGGCTAACCGTTTAGTATTTACTAAGACTCCTCCCACTCTTAAAAATTCTAGTCTATACTAGGATCACAAACACCACTGTTTTAAGGGAATAATAAAGCTTAGGAAAAAATGGTATAGTACAGGCTTTTTTTCTAAACTTTTATTTTTGGTATAAATATAACTCACAAGAAAATATAAAAATACTACCGACAATCCAGTTACACCCTGCACTCATCTCCCCCCAGCAACCCAGTTGTAACATCTTATATGACTATAGTACATTACCAAACCAGGAGATTGACATGGGCACCATATCATTCACTGGATACAACTAGAGTCAGACATTACTGGGCTTAGAACAGGTTTTAAAAACCATTTGGACACAGCAAGAGGTAACTTGAATCATTTGCATGAAACTCATTCTTGGAGGTAACATTGTTTTAGGGAATTTGAGTTTGCTGTCATCAGAGCTGGATACTTTTTTTTTTTTTTTTTGTTTAAGATTTTATCAACTTACTTGACACAGACAGAGAGAGACAGTGACAGAGGGAACACAAGCAGGGGGAGGGGGAGAGGGAGAAGCAGGCTTCCTGCTGAGCAGGGAGCCCGACGTGGGGGCTCAATCCAAGGACCCTGGATCATGAGCTGAGCTGAAGGCAGATGCTTAACGACAGCCACCTAGGCGCCTCCAGAGCTGGATACTTTGAGCAAATTATTTGTCATTGAGTTTCAGTTTGTTCATCTATAATTAGGGAATCCTAATGCTACCCAAGTAAGTTGTTATGAGTGAGAGTGGCATATATGAGGACCCCCCCCCAAATAATAGTTTCCTTCATTCCTTCATGAGACTTCAGCTCCCACAATTTTTTAGGAGTCCCAGGTGATCTAATAATCAACCTGCTTACCGTGCTTAGTTTGGTTTTGGCTCAGGCTCGTCCTATTTCTTAGAGCCAACATCCCCAACATCCCTGACCAAGGCATATCCCCAAGAGATTTGAAGTGGGAAGTTTCAACTCTAGGATGGAGCTTAATGCTACATCTCTTAGAAGCAGCCCGCTACCCAAGGTAGTGAATTGAAAACTTCAGGACTACCCTGCTCCGGAGACACGCTCTACCCAGTAATCTAGCTGGCTTGGACTCTGTGCTCCTACAGGCTGGTGACTCAGCTGGAGTTGAGGGCTGAGCAGAACTGTCATTCCATTTGCTTCCCTGCTCTGGCTCCGAGGTGGACCCTGGAACAACCCTAAGGCTTTGACTCTGGAAGTCAGAAGGAGGAGGGATCAGGCAGTCCTTAATTGTGGGTTTTCCTTCTGCCTTCTGACTACCTGCCACCCTGTGCAGGTGCACAATTTGCACTAATTGTAGCATTGGTCCTGAGGGTGACCATAAAACCCATATGGGCTTCGCCACCTCCTGGTTTTTATTGTGTCTCACAATGATTTGTCTATCATAAGCCAACTGGGCAAGTGCCATTCTTCATTCTCTTTTTGGTACACTGCCTGCCCTGCCTTAATGCCCAATTAATAAAATTACAGAAATAACCCTCCTCTGGCCTGGTGTTCTGAGGCCGGCACCGGGCAGACAGTGAGACTGGTGCAGATCTCCTTAGAGCCTGGGTGCCACACAGACGTCCGAAGGTCACTGCAGTGCCGGTTGGGAGATGGGGTAGGCAGAGTCCGGGGGACATGAAGGTTGTATTGAGGAAGGCATACAGACAGGAGCCGTCTGAAGAAGGGAAATTGAGGTGGGGTGGGGTGGGTGTACCTAGGCTTAAAGGAAGCCTGAGAATTTTGTGAAGAGCTTTAACCTTAGGGCCAGACTGATTATTTTCTTTCAGCCTTGGCTCTGCCACCGACCAGCTATGTGCTTTGGACAGATTCTTAACCCTTCTCAGCCTCTATTTTCTCATGTGTAAATGGGGATAACAGCACCTATCTCTTGGATCATATATTGTGAAGAAGAAAGTAAAAAAAAAAAAAAAAAAAAAAGTACCTAGGCCCTCAATATATGTAAAAGTAATTTCTTCCCCACCCTAACCTTCTAGAAATAGCCAAGCACAATTCTACGTAGAGCCACTCATCTGTCGGCACTTAGGCACAGAGGGCCTACTACAGTTTATACAGGCATAGGGGTTCTGTTTCCGCAGACCTTTAACACTGGGTGTCAAGTCAGTCTTGGGGAACATAGGCAGACTGGGACCTGAGTAGCTGCAGGTGGCGTTATACCGAGGAAACTGAGGCAGGCCACGCCCTGAAACACAAATGCGTTCTGAGGACCCTCGGTTAACAGGTGCGAAGGCCTCAGCCCTGAAAAGCAGGTGTTTTTTCCCTCCAAAGCAGCGGGGCATCGGGTGGAGGGATGGGGAGGGTGCTGGGGCTGTGTTGGGGCCAAAGGCGTTCGCGGTCCTTGGGGAGGCTCGAGGGCGCGCGGGCGGAGTTGAGGGGGCGTCGCAGCGCCGCGGGGAGCGGGGCTCGTGGGCGCGCGGCCCCCTTCCCGCGCGGCGCCGCGGCCGCCAGGTGGCACCACGGCGAGGCCTGGGCGCCGCCCGCGGGCGGGGCGGGAGGCACGAAGGGGTTAAAGAGTTGGCGGAGCCGCCGCCGCGGCTCTTCGGGGAAACCCACCGGGGTGCGCGGAGGAGGGAGCGGCCGTGGGCTGCGGAGCCCGGCGCCGCGCCGGGCGGGGGCGCGGCCAATCGGGCGGCGGGCCCGGCGCGCGCGGAGCCAGGCGACATGGAGGGAGGCGCGGCGCCCGGCCGCCCCTGACGCGCCGCTCCGTCCCGGTGGTCGGCGAGCCCGAGCCGCCCGGGGCCCTGCGGCGCGGAGATGAGCAGGTCCGCGGCGCTCCTCTTCTGCCTGCTGGGCTGCAACGTCTGGAAGGCGGTGACCAAGACGCTGCGGGAGCCCGGCGCCGGAGCCCAAGGTCGGTGCGCGGTGGCGGGGCCCGGGAGGCGCGAGGGCCGGGGCCGGTGGGCTTTTGTGTCGGCCACGGGCCTGCCGCAGTGGTGGCGGCGGGCGGGGAGACTCTCGGGCCGCATTGTGTCGGCGGGCTGCTGGAGCCCCAGCCGCAGCCTCACCCGCCGGGCCTGCAGCCCCCGCGCCGCGCTCCCGAGGGGGCGGCGCCGCCGGGGGACGCCGAGGCGCCCCGGGCAGAGGCTCCTGCGGGGTCCGAGGCCGAGGCCCAAGTGGGTGCGGGTGGCACCAGCTGTTGCTGCTTCGGGGGACTCGTCTGCGTGCCTCCGAAGGTCTTTTCCTTTATGCCGTGACACGGACACGAGGCTCCATCTTCTCCTTCGCCCCGGCGAGAGGGGCTGCCCCGGGGTCGCCGCCGCCCTCTCCACCCTCGGGGCTTGGGTACTGAAACCCGAGTGCGAAGGCTGAATTCGGCCCTTTTGTTGTGGCGGTTGAGGGGGTGGCCGCCGCCTCTGGGGTGCCCCCAGCGCCCTGGGACCCGAGGTCCGCGGCCGCTGCCCGCCACCAGCCTGCTGCAGTTTGGGAAAGTTTCGGGGTCTTCTCCCCCTCCCTGTCCGACGTCTTTTCCAGGCCTTAAGGGATTTGCTCAGCGCCCCAGGAATCATCCCTAAAAGGGGTGACAGAATTAGAACTGGGAGGCCTTAATCACTTAAAAAATCATTTCTAGGTCTGTATGTCGCCAGCTCATGCCTTTTGTCTAATCTTTGGCCTCTGCAAATCTGCTTTCCAGACCTGGGAGTAATGTGGCCGCCTCTGAGAATGGCCACAAGCCTGTCTTTTGCTTTTAAAAATAAGAATTTATTTGGGGGGGACCCCGAAGCTTCCTTTGCACGCGTGTGTGGGGACAAAAATTGAGTGCTTCTGTGTTGCCTGCCTTTTCGAGGGTGAGTGAGGCCGCGGCAGATAAGCATCCGCACCCACCCTGGACACCACTGCCTGGCCTCCCTGGGGCCTCTCTGGGCTCCCGGGAGAGTTTCCCTGCAGCACTGTAGACCCCCACCCCTGACTCCTTGACCATATCCTTTCCTGGCAGAAAGGTGTGAGTCCTGTAAGGTCTGCCGTGTGGATAGAAGGAAGGAGGAGGCATCTCATCCAAGCGGACACCATCCTCTTGCACAGACCCTGCTTACCCCCTTTCCTTCATGCTAACCTCCTTCCCTTGTAACAAATATTCAAATATTGCCTGGGAGCAGAGAACCCTGGGTGGACTTGCCTGTTGTGACAGGCAAACAAGGTTCTACCCAGGGACGGCTGGGTTTAGTTTGTTACCTACATGTTGAATTAAAGGTTTTCGTATTCGTCACTTGCTGTATCATTTGCTGGCATCTCTTTCATCATTGCTTTTTCTATAGCTGTGATATAATAAGACTGTTATGAACTGTGTGTAAATTTAGTAATGTATATTGTGGAAAGGGGGACATTGACAAGGTACAAAAAGACCCATATGTCTCTTCAGTAGGAAATGAATGTTTAGAACATTAGATCATCGGTGTAGAATTGTAGCCTCTTTCATTAATACCCTACTGGTCTTTGAATCAGCTATTTTAATGAATATGATATTTGTGTTTCAACGAGGCCATTAATTCCAAAGAACGGGTTGAGTGTTTTGCACTTGAAATAGGAATATATAGAAACATTAAGTTCATGCCCTTATAAAATAGAGGAAGGCATGGCCTCGATTGAAAAAAAAAAAAAAAGTCATGAACAAAACCTGCTAGGTTTAGGTTGAAGACCACACTTTACAGAAATCTTACTGCTAAAAATCAGATTGGGTAACTAAACTCTCAGAAATGGAATATTCTATGAAGTGGGTGAGACATGGTCAACCATTGGGGATATTTATACCGTGGTTTGGAGTGTCTTAGTATATGGTATGGTTTGAGTGGAAGACCAAGTGTTTTGGAATGTTTTTCCTCCGGGATTACTGTCTTGATTCGGTAGGATGGCTTTTTAAAGTGTTGAGCTCGGGAGCTTCACCAGAAGGAACTGTCTCACTATCAGTCATCTAGGTTTTGAGGCAGGATATTTTTATTTTTTTAAGATTTATTTATTTTAAACAGAATGTGCAGCGCTGGGGGGAGGGGCAGAGGGAAAGGAGAATCTTAAGCAGACTTTGCACTGAGCTCAGGGCCCAAGCAGGGCTGTCACAGGCCCCACAAGGGGCTCAATCTCATGACTCTAACATCACGATCTGAGCTGGAATCAAGTCAGTCACTTAATCAGCTGTGCCAGGCAGTCACCCCCTGAGCTAGGACCATTTTTAAGAGAGTGAACAGTTGCTACTTTGACGTTGGAAGGTCACATTCCCCCAGCTGATTTCTTCAAACCATCTTGACCCTCAACTTGTAACATTGTTTTTAAATTCACCTCTTCTCCCCTAGATCACATACACAAGGAGGGAAAATGCTACATCTGATCTCACTCTGCAATTGCACAATGGGTTGTAGATTATTTCGCACATAGTTGGTGCTCCCGTAGTGCTGAACGAGTGACGGATTGAAGACAGCTACTACACACACTATATATAGTGCAATGTGATACATTTTTTAGAGGAAAACTTCAATGTTTACCTTCTCCAAAGCCTAGTTCGTAAGAGTTTTGCTTTTATTGTGGAAATGGTTACTTGAATCAGACTTTGAACATGCGTTGTACACATACCTTATACACCAAAGAGTTTAGAAATGACTTAGGAAAAACTATGTAGAGACCTGGAACACACAAATATATACTGTATACTGTAGTATTACCGTCACATCCCTGGAACTAAATGACACCTCCTTTATTAAACCGTCTTGGTCCCTTCATCTAAGGAAGGTAACATCTGCAAAATTTCTTGGCATTGCTTTGCTCTTTATATATTCAAGATACAATTTCAGGTTTGGCTTCAGATTCTTCTTACTGTAGCTGCTTTCACCCAGCAAGGGGATTTCACAGGCAACAGTTGTCAAAGTGAAGTTTTGCTTTGCTAATCATGAATTTGAACCAGCCTTGGAATATGATTGCAGGCTTTTATTAAGTGTTTTCATCTAAGTGTCTCTAAAGTATTTATCGTATCTACTTTTTTCCTGAGGAGAAAAGCAACTGTTATTCAAGTACTAATTTTTACTTTCTTCACCTTTTGGACAACTGTGCATTGAAGCTGGCTTCATAGAGGGGGTTCTCCTTGAAGTCTTAGTAAGCTGTGCAGATGTACTCCATAGGGACATAGTTTTGAAGCCCAACACTGTTGTTACGTGCCAAAAGAAAGGTCAGAGCTAGGCTAAGGACTTCATGCTCAGACTTAAATTGTATGCTCTTTAGTTTGCTGCTCATTATCTAATAGTAAGGTATTTTGCAATGATGTGCTAACTTTATGTTCATCTCCGAAAAGCTACAATCTGTCATAACATTTGAGGTGAATGGTTGGCTGTCTTTCTTCTCTCTGAGAGGTCTATTCCTTGCCAAATTCAAATTTCAGTTAGAACACCATGATCAGTTGAAAGACCATGCAGCGATGTAAGATATCACAAGGATCATCCAACAAGCATGACTTATGCTGACATTATAAGAACATAACATCTAAATAAAACTCACATCCTGGGAAACTGTAGTACTTGGACTTGCTGAGGCCGCCGGGCTTTACTGCGCACCAGGTGTGGGAACTCTGCAAAGGCAACAGCAATATCTAGCTAATTTCTGGCAAAGACTTTGAAATGACTATGAATTATTTTTGTGTCATATTTGTCCTTTTCCTATGACATTTTGTAACTTACAGCTTATGTGCTTAAAATTCTAACCCAAAAAGGGAAACTATTGTATAGATTCCTAAGCTAATAGCTTGCAAGTGAAAGTACTCTCTAAATTTTAGTCAACTCTCCATTCTAAAGAAATTACTGAAACCTCTGTAAATCTAAATGTACATTTTTGTTGTTGGGAAATACTAATTTAGTAATTTTAGTAAATACTACACGCTAAAAAGGCACATGGAAATAAGTTGGACATAACACAGACACGTGTAATACTATTGAAGGAAAAATTGTATAAAAAATTTCAGAAATCTAGGTGGAAGAATTTTCCTGTAATAACACCTACCTCCTGTACTTTTTGTGAAACATATCTAATGGAAGTTATCACATGCTTCAATGGTGCTATTACAGTTTGATCAAGTTACAAAGCAATAATTGTAAACAAGTCATTTTCATTTGATTTCACTGAATGTAATTTAAGGACTTTAAAAGACCTCAGTCCTGGCTAAATTATTCAGTTCCACCAAACATGGAACTGAATCTATTTTAAATGTGCTTTTTTTTTAAGTTTCTTTATTTTGCTCAGTAATTTCTACACCCAGCTTGGGGCTTGAACCCACAACCCCAAGGTCAAGAGTTGTATGCTCCTCCAACTGAGCCAGTCAAGCACCCCTAAACATATTTTCAAAATTAAGCTTCCGCACTCTAAATAGGCCAGTTAATTGTGTGAAATAATTGTTTTTAAAGAAATTCTACAGTGTGACCCAACATTATGCCCTACGTCAAGAAAATGATTGTTTTCATAAAATCGGGCTTGTAAATAGGCAAAATTTGAGGCAGTTCACGACTCTAGAAAGGCTTCTTAAAACGTTCCTTAAAAGCAAACAGTTGAGTCAACATGTTCAAGGTGATTCTACCTTCCTCTGGTCAAGCCTCTACTTTAAATGATTTCTTCACCAGCTCCTCTTCCTTTCAGATTCAAATCAGTCTGCAAACATTTGCTCTTTTTTGTTTCTTTCACTTACCCTCTACAGAATTTATTAATCCGCACAGATTCCGGTAATGAAATCCTTTTATGTGGGATGACTCCATTTTTTTTCTCTCTTGCCTTGACATGATGTCTTAGTTCTATTTCTTTTTCTCTAACATGCTACTAAACCTTTCCCTTTCAGTGCACTGACTCTGCCTCCAACTCCTCATCTTTCAACCTCCTCCAACCCACCATACCCTAAGTTCTCTATTAACTAGACTCAAAATCTGGGTGTCTCCTTAGATCATTTCTCCACGTTGTCATCCACACAGTCAGTAGTGTTACAGGTGTATTTATATAGCACATTTATGTAGATGTCTTTAGATCAAGATAGAGGCATTTATGTAAAACAGAAGGAACGTTCCCTTGAGGTCACGTTTATCCTCCTTGTTCTGGAGATGAAGAAACTCAGACCAAGAGAATTAAGGTGACCTGAGCACATGGCACTTTCTCACCATACAGACCCTATGGAAGGTAGAATGGCCCCTAGAGATGTCCATGTCCTGGTCCCTGGAACCCATGAATATGTTAGTTACCTGGGAAGAGGGACCTTGCAGAACTCATTAAGGATCTTCAGATGGGAAGATTATTCCAAATTATCCCAGGTAGGCCCAGTGTAATCACAAGGATTCTTACAAGAGCAAGGTGAAGATGTGACCATGGAAGCAGAGGGTCAGTGTCAGAGAGACAATGAAGATATTTCGCTGCTGGCTGTGAGGATCAGGAAGGGCCATGTGCCAAGGAATGCAGGCAGCCTTTGTAAGCCGGAAAGAAATGGATTCTCCCCCAGAGCCTCCAGAGGAATGCTATCTTGCTGACATCTTCACTGTGGCCCTGTCGACACTGATTTTGGGCTTCTCACTTGCAGAACTGTAAGACAGTAAAATTATGTCGTTTTAAGCCACCGAGTTGTGGTAATTTGTTATAGTAGCAATAGGAAGTGGATACAGATGCTGTCCCTTAAGGAGCATGAAAAGAAATGAACACCCATGCAGTCAGGGTAATGGTACAGCGACAGTGGACCATTTTGGGGAACCAAAGCTATCAAAGATAACATTTGGAGAAATGCATGGAGTTTTTGCATCTTTTTAACAAAATCCTGCCAAACTGGAGCCATGTTGAGGATCTTTGGGGAGCGCATCAAGGACCTCCCCCACCACTATCACCAAACAGTTTTCTTTCCCAGATGTATTCAGTAGGCTATGACTTACTTGTAAGCAGAGTGCATCAGATCTTCTGTGTTCCTTCTAGAGTTGGGATTAGCCATACCTGCAGGGAGAACACAGAACCTCCCAAACACCTGCCAAAAGCCACTTTGACAAATCTTGCTTGCCTTTGTGTGTGTGTGTGTGTGTGTGTGTGTGTGTGTGAGAAAGAGAGCAAGAGAGAACACACACACGTAACTGAGCAGGGGAGAGGCAGAGAATGAGGAAGAGAGAATCCTAAGCAGGCTCCACGCTCAGCGTGAAGCCCAACATGGGGCTCGATCTCATGACCCTGAGATCATGGCCTGAGCCAAAATCAAGAGTCATTTGCTTAGGGGCGCCTGGGTGGCTCAGTCGGTTGAGCAAGCTCAAGTTATGGTCTTAGGGTCATGAGATCGAGCCCAGGAAATATACTTAGGATTCTTTCCCTCTTCCTCTCCCTTCCCCTCTGCCCCTCCCTCCACTTGCATGGGTGTGAACACACACACTCTCTCTCTCAAATAAATAAATAAATGTTTAAAAAAAAATAAAAAAGAGTGAGACACTTAACCAACTGAGCCCCCCTGGTGCCCCAGAAATCTTGGTGGCTTTTAAACTTTGGTCTAATTTTTGTTGAAATATATTTCTTGGTAATTAAATGAGGTAAAAGAACCTGGTCATCGAATGTCACTGTAGGCCTCCCAGTTCCTTTATATAATGAAAGGATGCCCCACCCCCAACTCGGAATGGCCTCCCAGGTGTTGTCTCAGGAGCTCAGCAGACCATGTCTGATACCGGTGCCTCTCGAAGCCGATGAGCCCCACCCACTCTGGGCCCTAGGCCCCAGTGCAGACAAAGGGAGAGCAGGATGAAACACCTGGGCAGTGCACCTGTTGGGCACCACAGGAAGAGCAAAACCGCTTGATCTCCTGCAGTTCCCATCTCACTGGGAACAAAGAATTAAGTTCAGGGTAGCCTAGAGGGGGTTGCTACATGACATTTGGACAGTTCCCAGAGTAGCAGCTGATGGGGTCTCTGGTGGTTGAGTGCCGAGGTGTGGGATTTAAACCTCAGGGGCTAGGAGAAGGAGAAGGAGAATGAAGTGTCCTGGCTTGAGGGTTCTCCCCAGGAACTGAACTTGAGAATGGAGAGAAGCTCGATTTTCTCAAGTTCTGGGGTTTGGTCAAAAGGTAAATATAGAATGGAGAAAAGGAGAGGATCACTCGGTTATTTTTTTTTAAAGATTTTATTCATTTATTTGACAGAGAGAGAGGCATTGAGAGAGGGAACATAAGCAGGGGGAGTGGGAGAGGGAGAAGCAGGCTCCCAGTGGCTGAGGGAGCCTGATGTGGGGCTTGATCCCAGGACCCTGGGATCATGATTTGAGTCAAAGGCAGACACTTAACAACTGAGCCATCCAGGGACCCCTATTTTTTTTTTAAAGATTTTATTTATTTGACAGAGAGAGGGAGAGAGCAAGCACAAGCAAGGGGAGCAGCAGGCAGAGGGAGAAGCAGGCTCCCTGCTGAGCAAGGAGCCTGATGTGGGGCTACATCCCAGGAACCTGGGATCATGACCTGAGCTGAAGGCAGACACCTAACTGACTGAGCCACCCAGGCGCCCCTCACTCAGTTATTTTAAAGCTGAAGAAGACCTCGTCTTCCCATTAGATCTCCTAAACAGTCATTCACTCATTTCTCCTCATTTTCACGATCGTGCATCCCTCACCCTCATAAGGTACTTGTTGAAAGCATCCTGTCTTTTTCTCTCCTTGTTTTAATCTGTTCTTTCAGCTCAAGCTCTGTCCACGGGTCCCTCTCAAACACCACTTTATTCGTGTTTCTCTCCTGCAGAAAAACATTTAATACCTTCCTGTTGCCCAAAGTGTAAAGTCTAAATTACTAAGTTTGGCCTTGACAACTGTCCTGCCTTTCTTCATGTGCCTGTTCCAACCTTTGCATCACCAGTTTGAATCATCTTCTCTAGCTAGAATGTTCCACTTATCACCCCGGGTGACCATTGTACATCCTCACCCTCACTTCCCTCTACCTCCGGCTGTGCTCTTGTTGATGCTCTTACAACCCTAAATACAGAGCATGTGCTGTATGAAGATACTATATAAGTATGTGAAATACCTACTAGACAAAAAAAGGGTGGCACGGGGAGGGGGAAACACCTTATTTTTGGGTAAGCTTAATTATTTAGAAATCCTTACCCCCTGGTATTTTACAATCCAATTGGAAGAGAACTGGAAAAATAAATTAAGAAGGTATCACTAAGGGACTTTTTTTTTTTTTTAAAGATTTTATTTATGTATTTGACAGAGAGAGACAGCCAGCGAGAGACAGAACACAAGCAGGGGGAGTGGGAGAGGAAGAAGCAGGCTCCTAGCAGAGGAGCCTGATGTGGGGCTCGATCCCAGAACGCTGGGATCACGCCCTGAGCTGAAGGCAGACGCTTAACGACTGCGCCACCCAGGTGCCCCCACTAAGGGACTTTTTTATGTAATTGGGCAAGAGTCTCTTGAATAAGATGAAACCTAGTAACACTTGTCTGACTAAAAGTACAGCTATGAGTTGTGATGTGTATTTCCAGGTATTTCAAGGATTTATCCACAGTGGGACACAGGAAGTTTAATTTTAGAGAGCGTAAGCGTGCAGACATCACTCAGGGCACTTAATGGTTATAAATTTGGTTAAGAGATGTCCTCTTGGTGATCACATATTTAAACCGTGATGGCATTGATTGGAAATACTGGTACATGATTGATTTCCAATGTCAGATGAAGCTCTGCGTAATAATTACAGAACAATTAGGTAAAATTCATATTACTTAAATTGAATGGGGAGATAAGATGATTAAATATAGATCTGATATGTTCAACTGTTCTGAACCCTTAATTTTATGTAAAACCTGTAAACACTCTAATGTGAAAACTGGTAAGATCTTTTGGATTTGTGGAAAGTAGCAAGTGGCGTGGGAAAAGCTGGCTTAGGGAAAGATACCTTTGAAGTGAGTGTTGAGGTTATAGAAGATTGGTTTCATCATTTTATTTGTTTTGTTTTAAGCTGTACCTCACAGGGATAAAGAAATGTGAGTTTAATGAGGAAAGTTAATTATTTCCAAATCAGATGAGCATTTCATTTGCTTCGACTTACTTTTTTTGAGTTCAGAATTTGAATGGAAAAAGTACTGAATTTGTATTGAGGGAAAGATTTCTAATGTAAATTTTTTTTGAAGATTTTTATTTTGTTTTCTTTATAGAGAGAGAGCGTGCAAACAGGGAGGGGTAGAGGGAGAGAATCCCAAGCAGGCTCCACCCTGAACACGGAGCTAGATATAGGGCTTGATCTCATGACCCTGAGATCATGACCTGATAGAGTCGGACACTGAACTGACTGAGCCACCCAGGTGCACCTCTAATGTAATTTTTAATATAATTTTGACAAGGCTGAACTGAAGGCACTGAACACTTTGGTTCAAGCTGTGCTCAGTACCTAAGGTGAGTCATGTTAGTAAGACTTCTGATTTTTTAAAATTATTTTATTCTATTATTATTTTTAAAGATTGTATTGATTTATTTGAGAAAGACCACACGTACAAGCTCAAGTGGGGGTGGGGAGGGGTGAGAGAGAGGGAGAAGCAGACTCCCCACTGAGCAGGGAGCCTGATGTGGGGCTCAATCCCAGGACTCTGGGATCATGACCTGAGCCAAAGGCAGATGTTTAACTGACTGAGCCACCCAGGCACCCCAAGACCTTTTGATTTTAAAACAGTCATCACTAGCACAGCCTCAGTGGGTGAGGTGCTCGCTCATCCTTCTTACCCTGGTAGTACCTGGGTATGGTGGTGGTGTGCATCCTCTGTACCCCAGTCCTTTTTGGAGGCTCTGGGGAAGAATTTGCTTCCAAACTGATTTAAATTATAGTCAGAATTCAGTCTCTTGGAGATAGATATCAGGCCGAGGTTCCTCTTTCTTTGCTGGCTGTCAGCCTGGAGACTTTCTTTGCTCCTTAAGGCCACCTGCATTCTGTCACCTTGTGCCTTCCATGGCCAAGCCAGGAGTAGCACCTGGAGACCTTGTTATACCTCATCTCTCTTGAACTTCTCCTCCTGCTGCATCTCTCCGACCCCAGCCACAGAGACTTCTCTGCTTTTAAAAGGGGCCCACATGATTAGGTTGAACCCCTCAGATAATCCAGAAAAATCTCCTTATCATAAAGTCTATAACCTTAATCACTCCTGCAGTCCTTTTGCCATTTAACATGACATTGGCAAGTTCCAGGGGTGAGGGCGTATACATCTTCTGGGGGTTCCTTCTGCCTGCCACAGCCGTAATGTGGATAATGGGTCAGTGGGCAGAGAGGATAGGGAGGCAGATTTCCCTGCCATAGAGGTCAATGAGAACGGGAAGGTGGACGGCGGAATGTCTTCTCTTGGCAAGTTCCAAGGTGGACTCTGGACAAGTCACTCCTCCATCCTTTGCTGCTCTGAGACCTTACAAGTCAGACAGGGACTCATATGCAAGGAGATTCTATCTAGGACAGCTTATGGGATACCAAATGCTATGCTTCAAGTAGCCCTGAGTTTTCGTAGTTTGTCCCTGAGAACTTGAAAGTGAAATTTATTTCGATCACTATGATTTACTGAATTCAATGAATGGTAAATATTTATGATATCTGTATTATACTTAATGTTAAATCAGTGTGATAGTGGCAGGCACTCTCTGCTTCATCCACAGAGACACGAAAAATACTAATAATGATTAGCTAACATGCACGGGGTGCTTATTACCTGCCAGACTCATGATGCTATGTACCTGGATGGTTTATCTTCCTTAATCTTCATGTTACTCCTGTGAGGTGGAAATATCAGTCTCATTTCATAGAAAAGTGAAATAGTGAGATGCAAAGAAGTTAAACCATTTGCCCAAAGTCCCACAGCAAGTGGCAGAGTCCCCTGTGTGACACAAGGCAGCCTGCCCTGCGTCCTCGGATTGTGCTGCTGTCATAAGATTTGGAGGATTAAATCAGAACTTCACTCGATTTTGATCCTACGGCATTTTACCAGTATAAATAAAGGGCTCTTAATGGGCCTGGTCGTTTTTATGAAGAAAGACAAATCTACTCCCTTGTGTGGTCCCTGTTTGCTTTTGAACCATGGAAAGCAACCTTCAGTGGTTATTTACTGAGCGGCTTCTGAGAGCCAAGCTCTGCGCCGTGTGTTGTGTGGGGTCCAGATGGGTAGAAGCGATAAGAAGCTCCCACAAGTAACTCCTGAGCTCTTGAGGGAGGTCCTGTCGAGCAGGGTGGGATTTGGGGTTGCACCCAGCTGGGCTTGGGGGAATCTTCTGGCTTGTGTTCAGAGCCCATTAGCGTTTGGCAGACAGTTTATATAACAAGAGAAACTAGTTAGGACCCAACAATTGGTGAGTTGGCAGTAGGGAAGGATGTGGTTATTTGTAAAACAGTCCTTCAGGTATGTTTGGGTCCGTAGAGCATAACGAGATGTCCTTGTTCTCCTTACGGCATCAAGCGAGGGCTTTATTCACTCTGAAGTAAGTTGAAATACCAGTACTTATTTGGTATTTGAATTTACTTGCAGAAGTTTAATCCTTTTTACTCTTAAAAAAAAACACAAAAAACTGTCTTCGTTCCTCTTTGCTTATACAATGATCCTGAATATAAATTTTTGAATGATGCTATTATGGGACTATAACAGACTTTTTTCCAATTTATTTCATGAAAATGTTTAGCCATACAAAAAAATGGAAACAATTTTACAGTGAAAACCCATACTCACCACTTAGATTCTGCAATTATCGTGCTTTTTTATCTATCAGTCCATCCATGAATCCATCTTATTCTTAAATGCATTTTAAAGTATTTCAAATATCAGTGCCCTTTCCTCCAAATACAGCAGCATGCATATCATTAATATTCAATATTTGATTTTTTCTAAGGAAATTTACATTCAAGGAAATACACCAATCTTAAATGTTGACATGTGTATATCTGTGCAAATGCAAATCCCATCATGATACAGAATATTACCATCATTTCAGAAAGTTCCTTCATGCCCCCTCCAATAAATCTCTGCCTCTACCCCTTAGAGGCAACCACTGTTCAGATTTTTTCCACTGTAGATACTTTCTTGCCTGTTGTAGAACTTCATATAAGTGGAATCATATAGTACGTACACTGGCTTCTTTATTTGCCATAACCTTTTTTTTTTTTTTTTTGAGATCCATCTGTTTGTTGCTTGTATCAATAGACTGCTGAATAGTATTCCACTGGGTGAATATCTTACAGTTTATCCATTCTTCTGTTGATAGACACACAGGTTATTTCTGGTTTTTGGCTATTATAAATATAGTTGTTCTTTGGGCATGTTTTCCTTGCTTTTGCGGAAAAAAAAACAGAATTGCTGGGTTATAGGGTAGGTGAATGTTTTCTAATTCCACAAGAAACTGCTAGACCTTTTTCCAAACTGGTTGTATCTTTCTATACTCCCACCAGAAACATGTGAGAATTTCTGTTGCTCCACATTCTCACCATCATTTGGTGGTATTAGTTTTTTTAATTTTAGCCATTTTGGTGGGCAGATTTGTATATAGTTGATAGATCGATAGATGAACAATCCAGGGCATACATTTCATTTTCCAGCTACAATTGGCTTTAGTTTTTGAAGAGTGTTAAAGCACTTTTAGAAATCAAAATTGAGGTTTCACCATTATGTTTATTTTTAACAATGTTTTTATGCAGACTTTTTTTTCTTTGATAATTGATTAAAGAACACGTTATCTCCTCACTGAAGATCCCATCTGATCATGGAGAACCACTTTATCACATACCTGCCAGATAAGCCATGGTCCATGCGTATGCAACCACGGGCATAATGTGTGTGTGTCAGGGTAGAGAAGGAATAAGAGAGAAAAAGAAAATAAAAGTAACCCTTCCAGAGTCTAATATTTGCATACTGCTGAGGTTAGGTGGGTTATATAGGACTAGAGGTTACATGGGACTGTTTCGATGCTGGTTCTCTTTATTTTTTTTCAAGATTATTTATTTATTTGAGAGGAAGTGAGAGCCTCACAAAGGGAGGAGCAGAGGGAGAGAGACAAGCAGACTCCGCCCTGAGCATGGAGATCATGACCTGAGCCAAAATCAAGAGTCCCGCGCATAAAGGACTGAGCCACCCAGGAGCCCTGATGCTGGTTCTCTTAATTTTTTTTTTAAAGATTTTATTTATTTATTCACTCGACAGAGATAGAGACAACCAGCGAGAGAGGGAACACAAGCAGGGGGAGTGGGAGAGGAAGAAGAAGCAGGCTCATAGTGGAGGAGCCTGATGTGGGGCTCGATCCCATAACGCCGGGATCATACCCTGAGCCGAAGGCAGACACTTAACCGCTGTGCCACCCAGGTGCCCCCTGATGCTGGTTCTCTTTAAAGGAAACCTAACGGTTACATGTTAGTTGCAAGGTGTAGGAATTGATACACTCAAACAAGTGCCGGGATCTCTTCATGACCAGGCAGCTTCAGGAAGTTACTTGGGACACTTCATTAACCCTTTTGAGTCAATAGTGTATTGAGTTAATTCCTCCAAGTGTTCTAATAGCCTCTTTTTAAAAAGTTAAGATAATAAAGTTCTAAACATCAATTCACCGAAGTCAGAAGTCAGAAACTTTGAATCAGAGTTAGGCATACCAAGAGATCTACTGAAAAAATGGAATTCCTTGAGATTTTAAAAAAACTCCCCTAACAATTGGGTATATCCTTTGGAAATTTAGACAAGATACGGTTGTTTCCTTATTTCCTTTGCTTGTGCCATTAACCTATACAGACAGACATTTGACGTTTCAAATGCACATGCATGCTCACGTGTGCAGATTTTGTGGGACCGGGCTGTTCAGTGATCCGTGTCTGGGGTTAGGGAAGAAGGGTGTTTAAGTCAGGTCCTCTATTTTTCTGTTGGATTTCTTCCCCAATGTGGCCTCTTCTAACTTTCAGACCTGCCTGCCTTTTAGAAACTGTATCCAAGCAAAGAACAGTGACTCCTGTGCACATTTCCCCTGCTGTATATACTGTTGCCCCCTTAGTGGAGGTACTTTTCCCAAGCCCTTTGTCTGGTTCTTTGGATTTCTAACCCAGACAGATAGAATTAGTGGCATAAATAGGCCTTCTGTTGTTTAAATTAAAATAGAGATTTCATAAAAGAAGTTTTTTTTTCCCCCTGAACTTAGAACATTTTCTTGCTTCTGTACTCATGAGATTCATTTGTTCCCTCTGATTCCTGAATGTGGAACCTCAGAGCCCTACAATTATTCAGTGTTTAATGTGATAGAAAATCATTCTCTGGGAACTGCTGGCCCTTCTATTATTGTGTCTATATTTTTGATATTAAGGAAATCTGTGGTTATTCCAAGTTAGGAAAACAGAATAGCATTAGATAAATGCAAGTCTCTTATGGCAAATATCCTAATGGGTCTACTTCTTCAGGATGGCATAAAAGAAGTTACTTGTGTTTAATGTCATTTGATTATTAAAATATCCCCATCTAATGGGAGGTTGGAGGTAAGTGGCTTTTAGATGTCTCCTTTAGAGCAAGGTTTTTCCATTTTTGCTTGGCTGATTGATCTCTTTCTTTGTTACCTACCATCTGCTGTCCATGTTTTTGAATGTGTGATAAAGCATATGGGAAAGGAATAGAAAAGTTAATGCATTCAACTGGTGAGGGCGGAGGACACAGAGCCTGCAGTCTGGTCAAGTTCACAGCCCATCTGCTGGAGCACAGGGAGCCCTTTTAAAATGTAGCTTTGCTCTCCAGGCTCTGTGTGCAGAGCCTCCTTGGTCCCCAGCATGTCCAAATGTTACCAGGATGGCTGCCGCAAAATTCTCTCCTTCCTAAACTATTTCACTTGGCGCACAGGGCATATACTCAGTGCACAGTTTTGTGGGCACGTTTTTTCCTTTACTATAAACTTAAAGACTGCCTAGTGAAATTAAACTTAGAAAGCGATCCTTTTATTTAGCTCACTCACTCACCTCTTGGCAGCACAAACTGTTAAAATGGCTTTTAATGCACACTTTGTGTTTTGATTCTTGTGCTGTTACTTAGGTTTTTAGTTAGAGATAAAATTGACAAAAGATTCGTACTGTGCGCTTTCCCCGCTACTGTTTGAAATAGTTTTTTTTTACCACCTTGAACCTCATTTGCCTTTTCAAATTTAAAAATAAAACCATTGTCTATAATGATGTTTCTTTCAGTGTCTTGATGGAAATCTATTAGATGTTGCATTAAATATTAAACTTAGGCATTCTAAATCAATACATGTTAAAGTACTACATAAACGCTAAGTAAACAAGAGAAAGGAGTTACTAGCTTTCAGACCAGGATATTTTTTATGTGCACTAATTAGATAACATTTTATTAATTAGATGGGGCTATTCCCTGCTCATATCTTCCCATTTCTAAATTCAGAATCCTTAAGGAGACATTTACATGAGACAATGGCCTGGCAAGATTTGAAGCTGGATACTTCTTAACCTTCTTTTTCTTTTAGCTGCTTCATGGCTGATGAGCCATTCTTTATCCATCCATCCATCCATCCATCCACCCATCCACCCACCCATCCATCCATCCACCCATCCATCCATCCACCCACCCACCCGTCCATCCATCCATCCACCCATCCGCCCATTCACCCATCTACCTTCCAGCCTGCCAGCCAGCTATGAACACAATAAAGAGTCTCTGCTTTCCTTACCTTTCAGCACTGAAATGTTGATAATATTAGTTTCTTAAATTATAGATTTTCAATTGCTTTCAGGTCTATTATATGTTTTACTCCTTATAATCCTGAGAAGTATTCAGGAAAGATTATTCCTTTTTACACATGGGACAAATGAAGTGTGGCTTGAAGTCATGTGCTGGTACAGCATGGAGATGATAATCCCACATACGTGCTCTTCCTCCCTTAGAGTGTCTCTCTCACTTCTTTAGATACTCACACTCACTGTTTCAGTCGTGATTTCTGCACAGGGATTCTCCATTCGGAGCCACCCCATTCCTGGGCAGCAGTCATGCTACCCACCAAGCATAGCTCACATGTTTATAATGAAAATAGGCATTATCAGTCATTTCTTATGACTCTAAGCTCTGGGGATCCAAAGATAATTAAGACCCAGCCCCTGCTTTTCAGGAACTCAAGCTCCCATGGGAGCAGCACAGACAAACAAAAAGCACTATAGGTAGGAGCAAAGCATCTAGGGGTGCAGAGAAGGGAATAAGTAACTGGGCAGTCGGGGAGGCTTGCCAGGGAAGTGGCTTGTGAGCTGGGGTTTTAAGGCTAAGAATCATGTGGATAAGTGGACGAAAGCACTCCCGGGGCCACACCACCGTCCATGTGAATTTTAGCTTTTTTGCAGTTTAAAGCATTTGAAAAAATGCTCCCCCCACCCCAACAAATAATCAGTGGAGTGGCAGAGCTTGCTAATAAACTCATATCTCATACTGCAGGGGCACGAGTCAGGGTATTATTCTAAGTCTGGGAACCGGTTGCCCTGTCTCATCTATCTTCCTCACCAAAATTATTACACATCCCCTTTTCCTGTTGATCCTGGTTGGCTGGTTAATCTTCAGCCAGATAGCCCAGCATCAAAGGGTCTGGTTTTCCCATCATTGCTTGCCTCAACCCTAGCCTCTGCTAATCTCATGGAATTTATTGAGGACACAGTTAGCTGTCTTTGTTACTGATCTCCGTCACTTTCTTTCTTCATTCTTGTCCTGCACTTTCAGTGGAGTTAATGGAAAGTATCCACACCACAGCAGCCAAAGGGTATGGAAAGTTCAACCTCTTCAAAGTTAACTTCATCAGCAGAAGAAGACTTTGAAAATCACCGTTTCACCCAGATCTCACTTAGTTTACATCGGGTTATTGACTGTGCACGGCTTATCTTTCCAGGTACTAAAAATGTGTGAGATAGGCAGCTGATGCTAATTATTTAGTGATGGGGGTGCCCAGCACTGACCCCTCCAGGGGTCCTCATGGACGCCATGGTAGAGGTGGCTCAGTGTGGGCAGAGGCTTCTTGGCAATCAGGAATGGCTGGGAGCTTCGTTGAATTCTCTTGCTCTTGTAAGAATTGAAAGGGAAGGGGCAGAGTGTGGTAGGGAGAACCTACGGTTTGAGTGCTGTTCATTTATTCACGCTCTTATTCACGGATATTTATTAAACTTATCCTGTTATTTGTCAGGCAGTATAAAATAGACAAGGGGTCCCCACTCTTCCAGTTTACAGCTTAGTGGATGCAGTTAACCTCTTCAGTTAGTGTATACTCAAGCCTGTTGAACATCTGTGTTTAGCATGGGTTGTGTGCATACCGGCTTGTTCTGTGCTTTATACCACACCAGCCCTCGCTCCTTCTGGGTGGTTCTAATTACATATCGTTTTCCTAGGTAACGCTCTAAGTGACTTCCTAGCTTGCTGTGAAACACTGTTTTACTAATAAACGAATTGCCATTGTCACAAAAAGAGAGAGAGAGAAGAGAAAGGGAAAAACTACACAGTCATATCTAAACTTGAACTTGAGAAATATTTTCCATTTCCTCCTACCCTATTACTGTACATAATTTAAAGTTGACACTGCTTTAGATGGTAGTATGAAGCCAAACTGCTTTGAAAAATTAAGGCTAATGGATGAAGAAAAGGAAAACAGTTTTATTACTTAGAGCAAAGTTTAAATAAAACTGAAAAACATAAAATATAATGTAATGAAAGTAGTAGTTGATAATTTTCTGAGGCTCCTTGCTTGGTCTCCATGTTCCCTGTGGTTGTGGGGTGACCGTACAGAAAGCCAGCCAATCTTGCTCTTCTAACCACTCCTTCCCAGACTTCAAAGCAGATATGAGTCACTTGCTGGTCTTGTTAAATGCAGATTCTGGGTCAGTGGGTTTGGTGGGACCACTAAGATGCTGGAACTCTTACCATGCTGCTGGTCACTGGACCACACTTGAACTAGGGAGGCTGTTCACTGCACGTCCTATCCTAATGTTTAAAGACAAACAGAGGCAGACCTGTTGGCTTTGGCTACTTCTTCCTTAGATTTTTAACTCCGCAGTAAAAGAAAGCTACCTAGAAAATTTATTCTCACCTATCCAAAGCCTAGCTTCAAGAGAGATAGGTAATTTAGTATATTCAAGTGTTGGGATGGAACCCAAATGACTTGGAAAGGATTGCACATCTTTTTTGAGGTAAGAATTCCCACTTGGTTGCTTCATTCATACAATTAAAATATTCATTTAGTATGTACTTCCTGTGTACATGATAAAAACCCTGCATAGCTCCTAGCGACTTTTGGTTTGGGAATCTTTAATCTGCCTCTCGCCAGTTTAGATGTGGGCTACCTCTAGTCATGCTGCATATGTTATTGACTCAATAAAAACTATTTCAAGGGAGCAACAGAAATACGGATACTGTCCTGATTCTAGTTTATACTTGATATTGAAATACCTTTTCATACTGTCTTCTGAAATGGAGTACGGCTGTTATAAACTGTGCTTGTGCATTTTTATTGGTTTTATATTAGTATGATCTTTAGTTTTGGGCAGATGGCATCTTGAATAAGTCATTTATTGCCTGCTGTTTGGGCTTGTTTTAATAAATAATAGTTGATTCTTGTTACTCGGATGGAGAGTCCCTGATTTTTTTCCCCATCATTTTTTTTAAGGAGTAACAAATGACTAGAGCTACAAGTCACTGTATTTGAAAGACATGGCTTTGGCCAGTGCGCTATACCAGCACCAGGCCATGCACTCTCCCTGGCTGCGTCTGCTCGCTTGTCCTGGTGTGGAAGGCAGTGCAGGCACTGCTGAGGCAATGGAATTCCTAAGTGGCCTTTTTGTAATTTATCTCCCTGGAGATTCTTGGCTGCCTGCAGAGTCCCAGAAGACCTTAGGGGGGCCTGTAAAATGATGATCTGTATGAGCGCTTGTCTTTCCAGATCATGGGGTTTTTATTTCTGTTTTTGTGTTTTTAAATGAGTGAGGTAGAGTTGAGTGCCCGAGTCCCTTTCCTCTTGAACTGTTCATCGTCTTGCCTCCGGAAGAAGTACCACTTGCCAGAGAAGAGCCAGGGTGCTCAGGAGTGAGCTTGAGACCCAGCCGGGCCCAGCGTGTTGGTACCGTAGGGAGTCAGGTTCATGGAAGGGGTGGCAGGAGGGAGAGGTTGAGAAAAGGCACCCCTAACCTGGGCACATCACGTTCCAGCTTTCAGTCCGGAGCGATGTTGTCAGCGTGCCCCAGCCTGTGGCTCCCTCTCCGTATCTTCTGCAGACCTGGAGGCCTCTCCCACCATAAGGACATACCTGTGAAAGGCCCCCCCCCCCAGGCTCCAGAGCCCCCTCAAGCTATTCATTTCTTCCATTCCACGGCCAGAAAAGCTGCTGTCTACACTCAGTCTCTCCACTTAACTTACCCTCAGACTCACCCCGTAACCCTCTGCTGTCCATCTCTTGTCCCCGCCACTCAGCATAACCCCTTTTGCCAAAGCCAGTGCTTATTTCCCAGTCCACTCTCATCTAACACTGGTACCGACATCTCCATGACATGTTGCCCCAGCTCCCACGGCGGTAGCGTCTCCTGGCTTCTCTCCTGCTAGGGCTGCTCTTTCTTAGTCCCCTTTGGGTCCCTCCTTTCCTCCACTTTCCCTTAAGAAAAAGCTGCAACCTAGGGTTCCATCCCTGAACCCCTCAGAGCATCTGCTCTACATTGGGGCCTCAGTTTCCAGCTGTCATCGGACGCACCCCCACATCTTCCCCCTCCCCAGCCTCTGGGTTTTAGTTGTGGGGTGTCTTCGTTCATGGGAGTCTAGCGTGCTTGCTTTGTGGAGCCTTCATACCAACCTTACTGCTCTTGTCCAAGTGCTCTGGCCTGACTGACTCGTCTTCACTCTTCTAGAACATCAGGCACCAGCCCCTTCAGGAGCCGTCTCCGGTTCCCCCGTCCTGCCCCGGGTCTGTGTGCATACCTTTGCTATTTATTCAACAAATATTTACTGAATGCTTCAGTATTCTGGGCACTGTTCTAGGTGCTGATGGCACAGCAGAAAACTCTTCCCGCCCTGTATGCAGCAGTTGTACGTACACGTCAGGAATCCGTCTGTCTCTCCGTGAGGCCAGAACGGCCGCTCCTCATCTGGTCCTCAGTCTGTGTTTGCTGAAAGAGCAAATCCGGTTACGCCAATTTTCTTCTCTCTTTCTATTGTGTCTTTCCTCCATCTCTCTCAGGAGCGAAAACAGGAAGTAGAACTTCATAATTACAAGATTAGCCAGATAAAATTTCATCACTGTTTCTGGTTTCTACATACAGTTTGTTGAACTTTCGTGTGTGAGTGTGGTACAGAGGGTGAGTTGAATGCTTCCTTTGTTTGATAAATTTGCTCAGCTGCAGCCAACAACAAAAGTTTCTCTTCTGCTGTGTCCTTTGTTCAGAGCTGAAGAACTCCGTTCTTTGAAAAGTCACTGAGAGAGAGGGCTGTTCTGCTTATATCGTATTCTAGGTAGCCCCTGTGCCTATGACTACCAAAGCATTTTGCTGGGAAACGAACACAGGGTTTTCAAATGTTTATATCTTGTAATACCATCGTCCCTTTCTCCCAAAACAGAGTAACACAAAGCAAGAAAGCCAGACCATTTATTTGGGGGCCATTACCAGTGGAGCTGCCAGATAAAATACAGGACACTCAGTTAAGGGGCATTTCATGAACCATGAGAGACTATGGACTCTGGGAAACAAACTGAGGACTTCAGAGGGGAGAGGGGTGGGGGAATGGGATAGGCCGGTGATGGGTATTAAGGAGGGCACGTATTACATGGTGCACTGGGTGTTATACGCAACTAATGAATCATCGAACTTTACATCAAAAACCAGGGAAGTACTGTATGGTGAATAACATAATAAAAAATATTATTAAAAAAAGGGGGGGCATTTCAGACAAACAATAACTTTTTAGTATAAATACGCCCAAATGTTGCATGGGACACAATTACATGAAAAATTATTTGTTGCTCATCTGAAATTCAAGCATAACTGGACAGCCTGCATTTTTATTCACTAAATCTGGCAACCCTTATCGCTGGCAGAAGGCGGTTGTAAGGATTAACCATTTTTAGCCCTCATTTCCGTCATGGTGATTTTCAGAGGAGCGTCTCAGTATTTGGTGGCGGCTGCAGCCTTTGCCACCTTTAATCTCAGCTGCACTCTGAAACACTCCTCGACCCTGATTAAGCCGAAGGAACAGGGAGAAGAAGTCTTCCTCCTTCACCACACCTCCTTCAACCTGGAGGCGTGACACCAGGCGTTAAAATGTTGGTTGGTTGGAAAGGTGAGATCACAAATGTCAACCCAGTCTTCCATCCTTTTAACTTCCTGCTCCAAAAGTGGGAATTGTCTGATACGTAAATATATTCAGTTCAGCAGTAATTTATTAAATATTCATTTGGAAGGCAGAGTGGGGGAACCCACGTCCACCTTCAAGATGCTCACAGTCTTTGGAGGAACAAAAGCACTCCCCGGGGGGCTCCACCCTGAGTGGACATTGTAATTACCCAGGCGCATCACCAGGACTTACCCCAGAGACCTGACTCCAAGGTCTAGTGGGGCCTGAATATGGGGAGTTTTTCCAAGAGCCCTCTCTGATTCTGGTATCAGCCAGAGTTGAGCCACGCTGAGTTTCAGCATTGTGTGTTGTCTGGAAATATTCTCTGAGGACCAGTGTGGAAATAAGTGACAGAACCTTTGCTTATGGAGTAAACACAGGACAGGTTTAATTCTGGGCCATGACTCTAAGGTGAGGCTTCCAAGTGGCCCAAATGATCAGAAGAAACCCATGTGTACATTTTATTTTATTTTATTTTATTTTATTTTATTTTTTTAAAGATTTTATTTATTTATTTCACAGAGATAGAGACAGCCAGAGAGAGAGGGAACACAAGCAGGGGGAGTGGGAGAGGAAGAGGCAGGCTCATAGCGGAAGAGCCTGATGTGGGACTCGATCCCGGAACGCCGGGATCACGCCCTGAGCCGAAGGCAGACGCTTAACCGCTGTGCCACCCAGGCGCCCCACCATGTGTACATTTTAAAAATCATGTATGAATGGGACCGGAGAGGGTCTGACTTGGCATACTGGAGTGTCTCAGATTGGAGTTAAAATTTTATGGGAGCTGTATTCATGCTTATTTTCCATTTGTCATCAGTCCTTCATTCTGTGCAGTTTGCGGCTATAATTGGAGGGGCATTAACCTGAGGTGGTTAAGGTGATGAATGTGAAGGCGAGTCTAATTGCATGCCAGCACTGACTGATACAGCCTTGTGGCAGGGACCCTCGCTGAAGGTTGCACAACGAATGGAGGAGCCAGGAGGCTGATTAGACCCTTTTCCAATCAGAGTGCCTTCTAATTAGGTTAACAAACTTATCTTATTGCTAAAAGTCTTGAGGGGCAGCTCCCAGGAAGAAGTGGGCTGGTTTGGTCAGCAGATAGCCTGTGGCTTGCACCCCACATCAGTGTGTCCTCGAGGACCTTCTTCATGTGAATCTGGGGCACTCATTAAATATGCAGAGCCTGGGCCTAGCCTCATGGCTGGGGGATCAGGATCTCTGGGGGTGGGCCTACAAACCCAGAAAATAACCCCTGTGGTTCTGATGCTGACGTCATGGGGTTGGTCTGAGCAGTGTTTTGACCACAGCCGACTCTAAAGTCAGATGGGGACAGAAGCTGGCCATTGTTTTTATTACTGTTGTTGTTGTTGTTGTTGTTAATGCGGACCTCCCTCTGAAGCGGTGGTGTCTGACTCACCCTTTGCAGAAGGCTCCCTTGTCCTCTGTGCTGTGCCTGGGGATCTCACGGACAACCTCAGAAGTACAAGTGTGTGCAGGGCTGTCTCCTGCTCCGTGGAGTAGCTGACAACTTGTGCACACTTTGTCTCTCTGCCATGAGGCCATGCAAGCACTTGTCCCCCTTTGATTCTTTCTTTCTATTGCTTTGAAGGCAGATTGATTTTTTTTTTTTACTATGAGCAGAGTCATCCACATTTAGCTCACAAGTAATTTAATGTATTTAACATAGATCTTCATTAATGCACAGTGGAGCTAAAAATAGGAGAGTGGCTGTTACCCGCAATTAAAAAAATAAGGAAACTATTAAATAAAGTTTTTAATGTATCTTGTGAAGCCTCTTTATTTATTGCAATTTGGATTTTATAGTGACTTGGAGAATGGCTTCAGTCAGCTGAAAATAGAACGTCTTACACAAATTAGGTGCGTAAACCGGCAGTTCTCAAATAGGACTTTTTGTGAGCCAAGCAGAGGTGTTTTGATACCAAAAATGGAATACTTGGGACTTTTTCCAGGTTGTACTAGAAATTATTGTAGTTTAAATTTTCTCTAGCAGTCTATGCTGCTTATCTCAATTAGAACCTTTTATAAGATGAATTCTGTCTTACCCCAAATTGTGAACTTCAGGTTGGATGCACCCAGAAATCCGATTTCACTACTGCCTCTAGGAGTCCTGCCATCCGAGGAGATTGTCAGCTATTGGCATAAGCAAGATTGCAAATGTAAAAGCACTAGACTCTATTTTCGAGTGACTTCACTTATATTGAAAATGCTGATAAATGGTTACAAATTAGATGCACCCTCCCCCTCCCCCACCTCACACTCTTGCTTGTTGCTCTGGGCCCGTATCAACCATCATCTCCTCAAGAGACTTCTCTGTAGGGTCACTTAGCACTTTGTACAGCTGCCATCATGTCACCTGCCGTGTCTCCTACTTAGGCGCCCCTCTCTGCTCCATTCCCACTACCCGGGTATACCCACTCTCAAAGCCTGCAGAAATGCTTATCCTCAATTGACTGTCCTATTTACGGCATACGCCACCAGGGGCACAAGTCTGTGCGAGAGGCCATAGAGTGAGTTGTAGGTCCTCGCCGTTCTCTGGACAGGATACTGACTCAGAGTGTTCACGAGCATTGTGTGTGGGATTTGCTGCTTGCTGGAACGCGGGGGTCGAGGACAAAGGCAAGGGTGGGCACTGACGGGGGCAGCAGGATGTTTGACATGGTGGGCTTCACATTTGCAGACTGAGCCCAAAGTTCTGCAACACATAGGACCTTGCAGTGATCTTGTGGCAGAAAGTTCACTATTGTGGGCCCTGAGTTTGATGTGTGAGGGGAGTCCTGTAGCTCTGAGGGAGGCCAGCAGCTCGACTTTGTACCCATCAGCCATCTCCGTCCTCCCTGGCCTTTGCACAAGCACAAATGACAAGATCCTTCCTGCCTTTCCCTAAAAATTAACTCTTGAGGAGCTGTCAGTCCATACTGATACAAACAAACGAATCAATGAGTGAGTGAGAGAGGGGAGAAGAGACAGATCCCCTCTGCAGAAGAATCCCAGATAAATGACTTGGATACTGTGCCATCAAGGAGGGGTAACAAAACCACCAGCCCCTCAAGTGGGGGTCGTGCATAGTGAACTTCCTTTCGAAGAGGGTGGTATGGAAAAGGGGGTGTAAGTCTACAGTTACTTGACAAACAGGTGATAAAGGTCAACATCAGTAGCAATGAGCCATGTTGATAGTAAGTCCCCTTGCCCCCGTATGATGAGAATGCCACTTTACCTCTGGGGTCTTCCTCCCCAAATCCTTAGCCCCAGTCTAACCATGAGAAAAACATCTGACAAACCCAAATTGAGGGACATTTTACAAAATGCCTACCAGGAGTCCTCAAAACTGTCCAGGTCATCAAGAACTAGGAAAGTCACAGCCAAGAGGAGCCTGAGGAGACCTGACCACTAAGTGTCCTGGGATACCTGAATCAGGAGGACAGTAGGGGAAACTCAGGAATCTGAGTAAAGTATGGGCTCTGGTTCATTAATTGTAACAAATGTACCGTTCTAATACAACAGGTTAATAATTGGGGAAACGGGGTGAGAGGTATGTGGGAACTAGCTATACGGTCTTTGCAATTTTTCTATAAGTCTGAAAGTGTTCAAAAATCAAAAGTGTCTTAAAAAATAAAGTAAGCCCCAAGGAGGAAGGTATCTGTTGGTGCTGGAGATGGAAGTGAAGCGGTTTTAGAAGGTGATGCTTATTAGCTAAAAATACACATTTTATGGGAGAAAATATATGCCATAATTGAATTCAGGGACTGTTAATACTCGCAGAATATGTTCCTCACAGATGTCATCGGGCTCTTCGGCTTGGATTTCAGATAAGATGTATATAAAATATTAGGTCTTTGTTGTGAACTTATTTACTTAAGGACATTAACAAGTATAATAAAGGCCGAAAACGTCAAAACAGATCATGTGCCATAACAACAGAGCAGAAGCAGAAACGTCATTAATGACTCTGCTAATTGCTCTTTCCTTTATTAGTTGGCATTCATTCTGTAGTCTGACATTACATCACGAGTATTATTTATTTTTATACCTATCAGGAAAGAGCCTGCAAAATGGTGACTTTCCCCCTCAGCTGTTCCAGGCCCGAATCGGAACAAGATGAAGTTCGTCTGGTGTGGGGAGAGGGATCGGGTTTAGGACCCCAGAACTGTTAGCATTTCCCCCTCATGAAATCGCTTGTTTGCATACGCGAGATCCGGGCGCGCGTTCGTTTCCGTAGGTCTGAAGCATCCACCATCAGGTCACACTCATGCGCGTCTGACCTCAGCGTTAACTCCAAAGCGAGTGTTCCAGTGAAGATGTTTAACTGGACTCTTTATCCAGTGTACCTGCTACAGAGAGCATGTTGTCTTTTAAGTAGAAGTTTCTTTAAAAACCATGATAAGTGAGCCTTAACACTCTTGAAAGAGGGTGTTTCCACCCCCTTTTCCAAAGGCCTTCTACGCATTTACTCTAAAGATACTCTGTGGATATTCTGTTCACTTGAAGCTGCCAAAAGGACTGGTGATATGAACCGTAGTTCATACCAGAAAAGTTTCAGGTTCTAGTATGAAGCTACAGGTAAAAGCTCATTTGCTTACATTTCTTCCTGAAGATTTCGTCCTCCACTAATTTCTGCTGTGACTTCTTGACTCAGGGACCCAAATTTTTTTGTAAAGAGGATTCATCAAGTAATCTCACTGAGGGAAATACAGTTTATCAGGTAACTTTGGGTTTAGTAAAAGATGAAAATGTATCCGTTTTTAACACATCGATATGTATTGGTAATTAATAGTCAACATGTATCGTGTTAAGCATGCTGCACGTAACTTTTCTCTTTCAATACTAGCAAAAGTCTGTACCGCCCCTCTTTTTGCGAACAGAACCCCAGTTTTGTTCAGGTGCCAGAGTAGGTGGGCTCATCCTCAGGGCTGGGTCCTGGCACAGGTGTGACAGCATATCCCAGTCCACTTTTGCTTCCTGATACTTGGCAGGTGTGTGGGGAAAGGGAGCCCTGTCACCCCCTCCCTTTCTTTCTGCTGGACACTTGTGATGACCCACGCTCCAGTGATGACACTTTTGACTAGGAAGTGACAAAACACCAACCTGCTGAGGGTAGTTCACGAGACCCCTGGAAAGAATCCGAGTTTTTGGCAACACCACCGAGCAGCTAAGCTGGGCCAGCAACTGCTGCCCCAAGACTTCCTGTTCTTTGAGAAATGTAAACCCCTATTCACTTAAGCCACCACTAGCCGGGGTGCCTACTGCTTGCAGACTGAAGCATCCTTAACCGAAGCTGCCATCTCATCCCGGCTCTACATGGGTGAAAAGGAGGGGTTCCCCAGGTGAGCCCCTTTCCTGGATTGCATGACTCCAAGCAGCAGAACAAGGAATCGATCACAGCTCCAGCCCCCAAACTCTCACACTTAAACCACGAACGCGTGCCTTTTCTCCAAGGTAGGGCTTTGAACCTTTCTCGAAGATAGGTGAACAAACCTGATCGTAAATGAAGCTGTTTCTAAGGCATTTGTGGTAGCTGCCTGCCTTCCTTTTCTTAGAAAGCCACCAATCCTAGTGGACTAGGACCCCACCCTTAAGACCTCATTTAACCTTAATCACCTTTTAAAATCCCCATCTCAAAATACAGTCACGTTGGAGGTTAGGGCTTCAATGTAAGAATTTGAGGGTGACACAGATCAGTCCATAGCACACCCCCATATGGTGACCCTGGAGAAACAAGGAGTCTCGCCAAGCCCAGTGCTGGCATTGTCTCTGAACTTAACACTTTGAAGCCCAGCTGTGGTCCTGTCATCAGACTCAGACCTGTGCAGAGCAACCTCGCCACCCCTGTGGGTACCACTCCTCAGATTGCTCAGCACTGACTTGAGAACCCCAGGATTCCAGCTCTCAGGGTAGCTAGACAAAGGGTTTTAAAGTGTTATCTTCATGGGGCACCCGGGTGGCTCAGTTGGTTAAGCATCTGCCTCCGGCTCAGGTCATGGTCCCAGGGTCCTGGGATCGAGCCCTGCATCAGGGTCTGCACTCAGCATGGAGTCTGCTTTTCCCTCTCCCTTTGCCCCCCTCCCACTCATACTCTCTTTCTCTCAAATAAATAAGCAAAATCTTTAAAAAAAAAAAAAAAAAAGCAATCTTCTTAAAGAAAAGTCAGGGAGAAGTTTTATTTCCATCATCAGTTTCCCACCTTGCCTATGGGTGTTGGGCATAGACCTTTAGAACAGTCGGTTTGAGCTTGTCCTTGGGGAAGACATCAGGGTCTCTTCAGACGGAGCCACAACCTGAACTCAAGTGCATTTTAAGAATAGGAAAGTAGATGTGGTTAGGTCAGTCTCCACCATGTTTAGAAAGTTTAGTGCTAGATGGTGATCTCTAAACCCTTGAATTTGAGAGCCTATTTCCTATCAAAATGGTTTGTATCCCCCCCCATAACCATTGCCTACACAGTATCATTGAGCAGGGATAATATGTTGATCGTTTGAGTGTCTCACAGTGTACATTCAATCGCATTTCAGTACCTGAAACCCTTTTTCTACAGAGCTGAAAATAATGGCAGGGACTGTCCAGGATTTCCCCGATTCTGCCTAGACACCGCCACAGCATAGGCCCACGTTGATTATAAAGCACAAATTTTTTCAGTCCGCAGAAGATGTTTTGCACGTGGCTTTGCACTCTTGTAAACTCCACAGCCGCCCCCCACCACTGGTCACTGCTGATCTTCAAGCCCCGGGTCAGCAGCTTTGTCCTCAGGGCACCTGGGGGGCTCAGTCGGTTGAGCGTCAGACTCTTGTTTTCAGCTCAGGCTGTGATCTCAAAGTCATGAGATCGATTCCTGCATCAGGATCCGTGCTCGGTGGGGAGTCTGCTTGTGCGCGCTCGCTCTCTCTCTCTCAAATAAATAAATCTTAAAAAAAAAGAAAGAAGAAGCTTTGCCCTCTTGCATGTGGAAGGCAAATACATTTTACTGATAAAACTGCCCTATTTGGTCCTCCTTTTACTCCCTTATTTTCGTGTGTGTGTGTGTGTATGTGTCTCTCTGTCTGTCTAGGTCTTCCTCAGCCCAGCCTTGCCTCAAGAGGGACATAGAGAAAACACCAGTGACCCCTTTCAGCCTTGGGTGACAGTTCTGCCCCAGATGGTGGCCTTGAATCCTGGCTTGTGGCTGTAGGCCTCCCTCTCTCCCAGCTCTGTTTTGGAGGGTACCATGCTCTGAATAACACCCTTTTCATTGTTGCTCCCCCCTCTCTCCGAATAGCGCATTGTCGACGCAGGTCTAAATTAAGGATTTCACAGTGGTCTCTCAGGAGGACCTCTGATACCAGATGCTGTATTAAGTTCCCAATTCTTGAGTAAGAGTCTGAGGGCAGTTACAAAGAGTAAAAGAATTTCTCTGTATTACCAGTCCACTAACAAAAGCTTAAACGCATCAAAAACTTGAGTCTACTAGAAGATAAACATGAACCTAACCTTTTTTATTATCAATTTTAGGAATTCATTCCTACTTTCCCCTTGACTTTTTAATCTATATTTGAGGAAAAAAAGCATTCTCTCTCTATATACATACTTTTACTCTGCCCTGATGGAAACAAAGATATAGTTTTGAACAAGTTTAGCATTTTATTTTTCAAATTTCAACATTATTGCTATATAGAAGTACACATCTTATAAATGTTTAGTTGCTTTTAAAATTTAATAATCTCCTTTGGCCATTGTTTTGTTTTCTGTTTGAACATCCTGATGACTACTTCAGGATCGTGATTATTTATTTATTTATTTATTTATTTATTTATTTATTTATTTTAAGATTTTATTTATTTATTTGACAGAGATAGAGACAGCCAGCAAGAGAGGGAACACAAGCAGGGGAATGGGAGAGGAAGAAGCAGGCTCATAGCAGAGGAGCCTGATGTGGGGCTCGATCCCATAACGCTGGGATCACACCCTGAGCCGGAAGGCAGACGCTTAACCGCTGTGCCACCCAGGCGCCCCAGGATCGTGATTTTTTAAATTTATCTTTTAGCAAAAAAAAAAAAAAAACACCTCTCCATTAAGCAAATAGATTTCTTACAGCATAATTTTTCATATAAATTTATTCTTTAAAAGTTTTTTTTCTTTTTACCTTTTGACCCCCTTCACCCATTTCTCCACCCCACCCCTGCTGCCTCTGGCAACTACCAGTCTCCTCTCAGTATGTATGAGCTTGTTTTTGTTTGGGTTTTTTGTTTGTTTTTTTTTTTAGATTCTACTATAAGAGGTCATATGTCTGACTTACTTCATTTAGCATAATACCCTCGAGGTCCACCCACGTTGCAAATGGCAAGATTTTATTCTTTTTCATGGCTGAGTAATATTCTCTGTGTGTGTGTGTGTGTGTGTGTGTGTGTGTGTGTTGAACATTCTATAAATGCATTGTCACATTTTGTTAATTTTAGTGAACTATTCCAACAGATTATAAACAAATGGTTAATAGCTGTAGTAGCTACAAATGTTTTATTCACTGAAGTTTCTGTAAGTCAGTTATTTAAAGTTTAAGAGATGCCATCCCCTACCTCCTGATACCTAGAGCAGTGTTGGTTCTGGGAGTATTTATCAGCCAGTAAGTGGTGTGCAAGGAGATTGATCCCAGCTCCTCTTTGATCATGGAACGAAATTCTGAAATCCGAGGTCAGAGAATATTTTCCATTTTTCTAGGGCTCTATTTCTCATTAAAGAGGGAGGGGCTGTAGAAAAACCTTATTGCCGTTAAACCACTCCTCAAAAGGGACTGTAAAGAGAAAACTTAGTCTTATTGAAGCCAGAATAACAGAGCTGTAACATCTGGGTGAGTTCATTTGTAGTGCCGTGTTTCGGATCAGGAATACACAGAAAAATCAGAAGCCGTAGGTCTGGGAGGAGGACTTCCCTGGGAGAAGGGGCTCTGGATATCCAGGAGACAGATATGAAAACCAGGCTAGTGATTCTGGTAGGAAGGCTGATGATGAGATCTTGAGTGTTGAGATGGGTCTCCAGCCAGAGAGCAAGAGGACAGTGACCAGGAGGCTGCGAAGCTATTCAGGGTAGGGGGGAGGGAGGCAAGGGGGAGAGTTTTAAAGGTATGTGTGGCCCCCAACCCCAGACCCCAGGGGTGGGAAGCTCCGGAAGGAATGTGATGCTAAGCATGGACAGACTTCGCCCAAGAGCCAGACTTAGGAGCTGTAAGGAGAGCAGCTGGGGGCTGCAGGGAGCAGCGTTAGATGGCGACGTGCAGTTCATCTCGTGGTGTGCTTGATGATGACATGAAAGCTGTTGTATGTGCTCGAGCTCTGCACTGGCGATGTTGAGCGGGGGCGGGATGTGGGGGGCATTGATCATCTGGCTTGGAACATCCGTTAATAGATTCTGGTCCCTTTTTCTTACCATGAACACTGTAAGATTGCAAAGTGATTCCAAACTGTTCTCCCTACCTAGACCCAGACCCAGACCCAGACCCCGGCCAATTAGCTGAAATTCATTGCTCCCAACCAACCTGTTCCTCAGATAAACTTTGAAGAGACTTGTGAGGAGGACCAGGAGGAGGGAACAGATGAGTCAAATCACAGAGGATAAAGGAACAGAGGAGCAGCTGGAACACTCAGGACCCTCTTCGAGCCTGGGCTGGGAGGCCCCAGGACTTGATTTGTGTTAGAAAGCCTACATTTATGAGTTTGTTAATGACACTTGGTGTTGCAGGTTGGTGAGTTCTGTCTTGCATATGTAGACTTTGTATTCAAATCATCACTTCTACACGATAAGACTGGAAAACCATTTACGTATATATCATACAGAAACTTTGCGCAAGCAGCCCCCATATCAGAATCTGTCCTGTGGAAAAATGTAGTCCTATCTTTACTGGAATCCAGCCAGCACTGAGAAGTATAAACTCTCTGGCTTAAAGAGAATAAAAGGGAACCGTTGGGCATCACTGAAACTGAGAAAATTCCAAGTAAACTAAATATTGTTTACTCATGTCCTAGAAATGAAGACACCAGATCAATGCTTGGTTATGTCTCTAAAAAGTTGAGCTTAAAATACAAATGCCTCCAAATGCTAGTACAAGTTTTTAGTGTTTCTAGGTGATTATACTTGAGTTCCTAAATCTTAATTGTGTTTCTTTAAAAATTCAAAATCAATGCTGTTATCAGCATACAGGAGCTTGTATTTGAGTTTTGAATGTGGGTATTCCAAGTAATTTCCACCCCAAGCCTTGTGCCCCAAGGGGCTGAGACATGGCTGCCGGAGCTGGGAGTGTGATGAAAGAGTGTGTTTCTGGAGCTCATTTTAAATATGTAGATGTTGGTTGTTCCATTTTCAGATTGTTTGTTTCTTACTCTTCTTCTCTTACACGATGTATGAAGATTTCTTTGGTGTCTGCCCACTCTCCTTGATAGGCAGAAGATACTTCCAACACTGGGAAGGACAAGGCAGTAGAAATGGTAGAAGGGTCCTTCGGATCTGAGTTAGAAAACCTAGATCTTCCATCTCCTGGCTCCTCCAACTTTTGATTCTTATGAACTTGAGGAAACTACTCAACTTTGGCAGACCTCGGTTCCTTCCTTTGCAGTACAGAGCTGATAACGCCTCCGGGGCCCCGAGGAATGGAGTTACGTTCCAGTGAGGTCATGCGTGTGGAAGCATGCTGCACAGGCTCTGCGTGTCGACACGCTTCTTCTCAATGAGTGCTTCCCAATGGGCAATGGTGGCGAAGGAGGTTAATAAAAGACCGCCTGCGGGTGGCATTTGCATTTGTGCCAAAAGGAATTAACTGAAAAGCTTTTGATTGGTATACTGCTTTTGTCTTATTATTAGGGTGACCTTATTAATAATGACTGAAAGAAGTTTTTGTGCTAATCTGTGGAATCTGATGATCTGTCAGCTCTCTCCCCTGCACTAGTACACAGAAGCTCTTCTGCTCTTTCTCTTTCATTTCCGTTTGCCCAGTCCGTGGCTCCCAAAGAAACGGTCCTGTGCCACTGTAAAAATATCAGAGAATCTGCGGCGCCTGCGTGGCGCAGTCCTTAAGCGTTTGCCTTTGGCTCAGGGCGTGATCCCTGTGTTCCGGGATCAAGTCCCGCATCAGGCTCCTCCGCTGGGAGCCTGCTTCTTCCTCTCCCACTCCCCCTGCTTGTGTTCCCTCTCTCGCTGGCTGTCTCTCTGTCAAATAAATAAATAAAATCTTTAAAAAAAATATCAGAGAATCTATGGGAAAATAATTCAGTCTGGAATAGACCGAAGCTTATTATTTATATCAGCCATCTCTGAGAAGGAAAATATCTACCAAGCAAATTAAACCTGTAGACATTGTTCAGCCATTTGCAGTGTTTTCTATGCAATGAAGAAAGTGCTTTTCTTAAATGCCTTCTGCACCCACGACCCTTTAGGTTACAAGTAGAAAGAAATGCAACTCAAGGCTGGGAGTTTCATGAAATTTGGTTTATGAACCTAAAAAGCCAAAAGGCACAGTGCTGGGCCCGACAGATATTAATCTGGCTTAGCAATGCTGCTAAATGTCCTCGTTTCTTTACCTGCTTTGCTTTCCGTGGTGTCAGCCTTATTCTAAGGGTCTCCCCTTGTGATCCTAAAAGTGGCTTCTGGTGGGTCATGGTACCCTATATACCACTGTTCCCAGCATCTCCAGAAGTTCTGTCATGCATTCTTACAGGATCTGCTCAGGTCATGTGCCCAGGACAGAAATCATGGGGGTCCAGGGGAACGGGCCCAGTGGCCATAATCCGGATCATGGATATCACCCCTGGAGCCAGATGGAATCTCCACAGGATAATGGGGACGCCCAGTCAGCAGAGGTCTCCCTGTGGCCCTTTCCTGTTCATTGTGGATGGTTGGTCAGGATTCCTGCTGATAAACTCTTAGTTTCTAGTTCGAGTTAGTATTCATATTTTAAACTCAGAAATGAGTATCTGTTAAAAATAATACACAGCCCTTGGTTTTTCACATTGCTCTGTACTCTGCATCCAGATTCTCAGTCTTCCTTCGCGAGTCGCCACGCTTAAGGACTTCTTTCACCTGTGACCCTATCACAACCTCTCGGTCACGGGCACTCACTGCTGCAGGGGTTTGGCCAGGGCTCCTTGCTCATGTTATGACCAAGGGTGAATTACTGACCCTCTGAGCCACAGGTTCTCTGTGAAATGTGCCCTCCTTACAGGGTTGTTTAGAAGATTTTCTGAGATGATGTACCAAGGAGCAGCTCAGTGATGGACATGTGGTTTCTGACCTCCACCGTGATAGAAGCCAAGCCTGCTGGTGCCCTGGGGATACCTGCTTTGCTGGATGCTAGAACCGGCGGTGGAGACGCTTGTCAGGGCCTGAGCTGTTTGAACACAGGGTTGCCAAATCCCCGGGGCTAGGTAGGGATTGGAGCAAAAATCAGCGAGGAAATCAAGGAAGCCGACGAAGGAGGGATATGACCTCTACCAAGCAGAAGCAGCCAGACTCCTATCCTGCTGCAGCACGAGAAGCCCCGAGTTTAGGCTAAGCCTGTTGCAGGAGAGGGGTGGGGTACAGAAAGAGCCAAGTAGCTTCAGCGGTCCTTAGGGGTATCCTATATTTAGATGGTTAAACATCAGGGTACCTGCCTACTCCTGTTCGGAAGAGCCCAGTTTCTGATGAACACCAATAATTTAAAAGTTATTCTTAAAGAGATTTTTTTCTTAAAGGACACCAAAGTACTGGTAGATTTAAGCAGTGGATACATAGTTCTATCCCTGACAAGGCTGTTCTGAGACTAGTTTCCTTTTTTTTTTTTAAAGATTTTATTTATTTATTCGACAAAGATAGAGACAGTCAGCGAGAGAGGGAACACAAGCAGGGGGAGTGGGAGAGGAAGAAGCAGGCTCCCAGCAGAGGAGCCTGATGTGGGGCTCGATCCCACAACGCCGGGATCACGCCCTGAGCCGAAGGCAGATGCTTAACCGCTGTGCCACCCAGGCGCCCCTGAGGCTAGTTTCCTTACTGAGAAAGAGAGAATGGCCAATTAGGTCATCTTTGCTCTCCTCATCAAAATAATAATAGTAGCTAAAAGCTGATGAGTGCTTAGCATCTGGCAGGCACTGTTCTAAGTGTGAGTGTGCCTTGACTTGCTCTTTCCCTAACACCCTGTGACTTCAGTGGTCTGGGAAGGTCTTACCCCAAGTGACACAGCTCGCAAGGGGCAGAGCTGGGATTTGAACCTGGGTATTCTGGTTCTAGAGGTTTTGGCCACCGGACTACGCCACTTCCTAGTGATTTGATCTCAGTTAATTTTTTGTTTTGAGGGACTGCCTCATCTGAAATTTAGAGCTTATATTGATTTTTGATGGGTACTTGAGGGAAGAGAGAGATGGTTCATCATTTCAAATACATTGTTGCCACATTTTAGTGGTGAAAAACCACCACGTGTGGCCGTGTCCTCCTGACCAAAAAAAACCCAGCGTAGTAGGAAGCTGTCACTCCCACCAGAGGCAGCCATTTGAGACTTATTTTTAATTACTCACTGAGCCTGCTTCAACAGACCAACTGTGCATGAAATTACTGGGTTACATGAGAGGCAGGGAGAAGATACGTTGAGTCCAGTTGACTTGTACAAGGTATTAACAGAACACAAAACAGAAGAATCCGAACTTCCCCAGCAGATAAAGTAGAGGATAATTAGCTAGAGTGGAAAATTATTCTTTTACTGAACAGTTCATCATACATTTCCTAATCCTGGGCATCCTTAGAGTATTTACAGGGGGGATTTGATGTAGATACACTTCATCTGGACGAGGTTGAAGACAGAAATGTAGTTTACAAGCAGGAGTCTGCAGTCCTAATTGTTTAAAACTGAATACGGGAAGATAGAGGGATGGGGTCGTCAGAGCAAGTTCTCCGCACTGTTTATGACTCATCTTCGCCTGGGTCAGAGCAAAAACAGCATTTACCTACAGTATTCACACTCTGCATCCGCCCCTGTCATTCCACCAGAGGTGGGAGCCCAGCCCTGCCAGGAGGAAAGATGAGCATGTAATTTGGAGATGAGAAGAAATGGCATACACATTCTTCTGCCGCAGAACACAGCAAGCTTTTGGAAACCCTGAGTTCCAGCAGGACAGAAGCAGACTGGAGTAAAGTAGAGGCACAGCACGTAACACGTCTAATGATCCATAACTAACGAGAGTAAACTGGGTAGAACCTTGACATAGATCAGAAGTGTCAGGGGCAGAAGGGTCTGGAAAGGGGGCAGAGAAGATGGAACTGGGTCAGGCCTGGACAAGTGGTGGGGTTTGGGTAGACAGAGCTGAGAAGAAAGGCCAGGAGGAGGGCTGGAGTGAAAGCACGGCCATGCCACGGACAGTCGGGGGATCTGAAGAGGAGATGGAGGGATGGGGTGAGGCTGGCTGGGTTTGTGAGCCAAAGGAAGCAGTTTAGATGCATAAGACCAGTTAACCACTGCCCCTGCAGAAAAGTCTGGAGCAGCAAGGTGAGCTGGGAAGATATCTTCAAAGAAGGAGGCATTTTACCTTATGAAGCAGGCCATCGTCCACTTACCTGGTGGTAGAGCGAGGTGTCCTGAGCAGTACAAGCAGTACATACTGAGCATGGGGTTGGTGGCCGTGGCTAGGTGGTGCGCGGCCCGTGGGCCCCGAGTCTGCCGCGCAGCCCAGCCCTGGGTCCCAAGGGCTCATTTGGAGACTCGTTCTCAGACTGGCACCACCAGTTCTTGTTTGTCATTAGCTGATCTGAATTTAAACCCTGTAAGTGCAGAAAGAAAGTCATCCTTTTGTGAGACTCAAGTTTTGGAAAGATTCAGTTAAGGCCAGCCATGGAAGAAAGGTTTGGATGTCATAGCAGCCCTAAGATAGGAAGGGGGCAGTCATTAAAAGCTGGAAGAATTCTGTGTCAGATTGCTTTCCAAGGGTCAACTTTTAAAGTTCTCTCTCCAGTTAAAATGAAACTGGAAGGGGAGCCTGGGTGGCTTAGTCAGTTAAGCGTCCACCTTCGGCTCAGGTCATGATCCTAGAAGTCCTGGGGTCAAGTCCCACATCGGGCTCCTTGCTCAGAGGGAAGTCTGCTTGTTCCTTTCCCTCTGCCCCTCCCCCAACTTGTGCACTCATGCGATCTCTCTCTCTCTCTCTCACAAATAAAAAAAAAATGATGGGGCGCCTGGGTGGCACAGCGGTTAAGCGTCTGCCTTCGGCTCAGGGCGTGATCCTGGCGTTATGGGATCGAGGCCCACGTCAGGCTCCTCCGCTGTGAGCCTGCTTCTTCCTCTCCCACTCCCCCTGGTTGTGTTCCCTCTCTCGCTGGCTGTCTCTATCTCTTTCAAATAAATAAATAAAATCTTTAAAAAAAAAAATCTTTAAAAAAATGAAACTGGACATTGCAGACAGTGCTTTATGCGTATAGATTTTGCAAGGAAGGTAACATGGGACTGCGCCAGCTATCAGGGAAGGAGGAGAGGAGAGCACATGACTTAGGCTTACTCCTGTTGGTTATTGGTCGTTAGACAGATGTGTGTGCTGTGTCGCTAATGTTTCTCCAGTCTTAGCACTTTGCGTTGCTTTTCCATTTTGTTCTGCGTCCTTGGATGCAGGGAACGAGTGCTGGATGGAAGGCGTCGGTACAGATGTTTTCACTCAGAGAGTGACTGCAAGTGTAAAGGCGTTTAGTTAGTCCGGGTTGCTCTGCCTGCGATTTGTTATTAAATCCATGACTAACTTGAGCTTCCTATCATGACAGCAAGGATATTGATGGGCTGGTTTGGTTTTTTGTTCTTTTTTGTGGGTTCTTTTCCCTCAGCCTTGCATCTAAGGCTTGAACAGACAGACACTGGTGGTGAAGTAGATTTTAAGATTGTGGTTAGGAGACCTCTTCACCATTCCTTGGGTAGATGTGTGTAATGTGAGTACAACCACCCCCGAAAACGAGCAGTGCGTCTCAGCAGGGTGTGTGATAGATGGAGAATGCACGAGGCCCCCGGGTTGCCTGGGGTTCCTGCCACCAGAAATGCTTCTACGCCAGGAGAGATGGGGACTGCCAGGAGATAGGACTAAAATGTGCAATAGTAGCAATATATTATGCTCTTGGGAAGAAAGTGTATTTGATTACAATATAGAGAGAATGTTGCCCCCAAGGAGGGAAGTGCTCTTAAACAATGTATCTTTGGAGGACTGGGGGAGGATCTGGGTTGCTGTGGAATGGTCTACCATATCGGCTTACATGGACGGCTTCTCGACATAAATAACTTCGTCTTCCCAGAGGAAAAGATAGAGAAGAGTAGGAAGTGTGGTGTCTCCATTGGGCATGTGACAAGTAGAGGCCTAGGTGTCACATCGCCTGTTCATCGAATCAGACTGGTATGGTGCATACCCGTTTCCATCTCAAATCTTGCACATTTGGGGGTGGAGATTAGGACTCAGGTTTATCTTGCAGTTGTCCGTTTCACTTGCCACCGAGTTAAAAGTGTCAAGAATTCTAACTACAAGTTACATGATGGCACTCTTGCAAAATTGATTAACCACCAGCCTTCCCATTTTTGATGCCCCACTTTGAAATGGTTTGTGCTCTATGTGGTTTTTTTCACCACAATATATTTTTAGGAGTACTGAAAGTAGAAGCTTTTCCTGGCAAGTGGAGGGCTGTTGGTTTTAAAGTATTTGCGCTGTGTTTAAGGATTTTTTTAATTGTTGAAACTAGACAGGGTGCTGTATCACACTGGAGTCCTAATACCATTTTCTTTTCTCCCATCTGTATCATTCCCCACTTAGTTTAAATAAAATCACAACACATAGGGTGGAAGACATTGTGGTCCCTTTCACAAGACTGTTTTGGTTGTAGAGGTGTATGCGTTGGGTTATTTTATATTTTAGCCCGATGCTTCTATACATTTGAATCCTACGGTTTGCTCTCGTTTTTCTAATTCTCTATGGCCCACCAAATAAATTTATGATTATAAGTTGGCTTCTTGGATTGGCCTAACTTTCAGGGGAGAGAAGGTATCCGTTATCTAATTAGAGTGTTGCCATCTTATAGAGAGGTATATTTTTCATAGCAAATTAAGACTTTGGGGCTTTGTTTTCATACATCAGTCTCTGGCCTGGTAAAGGTGAGTCCGGGCAAGGTCTCCACCAGGGCTAAAGACCAGACCCAGACACTGAGACAGATTTCCCAGAACAACCCCACTCCGTGAGTCCGCTTAGTGGACAGCTTACTTGCTACTCTTGGAAGAGGTCTGCCATCCTCATGCTTTTCTTTGAAACATTAATAGTTACTATTAATGTTTGGGTAATAGTTACTATTAATGTTTGGGTAATAGTGACTAACAGTGTCAACTAAGGATCAGTGCATTTGAATGAGTGCTGTATCCTATTGGAGGTAACTTAATGGTAATCAGCGACGTCTCCACCTGTATCCAGCGAAAGTTCCGATGGGTGAAATAGCCTTAATGTTAAGGCTATCTCGTTTAAATCCACAGTTTATGTCTAATGTGGGTGGAACGTGATGGAAGAAATTAAAATAAGAATGATCTTTTTTAAATGCACTTAAGATAAATAAGACTCGTTTGAGTGTTGGAAAGCATTCTGGAAAAGAAAACCTGGTAGCGAACCAAATAGAAATCTCTTGGCAGCTGACTCTCTCTCCAGATGTATTCAGTTATTGAACAGCTGTCAAAGAAAGCAAAGCATTATTTGTCCATTTAGGACAATTTCAGAAAGCTCTTTTTAACCCCCAGTGGTATTTTTCTGCAGCCTTCTAATCTCTGCAAAGGTTTTACAAGATCTAACAACCCATGCTTGTATCGGGCCTGAGGTTACCACTGGAGCATAGAGAGAAATAGCATTCGTGTGAAAGGAATTATAACCACTAGAGTTTTATTTCCTGCAAAATTTTGCACCACAGCCCATAATTATAGATAGAAGCCTTGGCTCATGGTCAACAACAATATCTACTAATTTGTTTCTCAACTATATGATAAATACTATAAGATAAAAATCAGGGCTGTACATATTCCTTGCATAACTACAGAGCTGGAAACAACGACCCAGTCATTTTCCATTCTGAACATTTCATGCTATAGTGAGGCTGAGTCTGTGTAGTTTTACAAGCTCACAATGATACAAAATACAGCCAACGTGGTCTTTCTTTTTGACTGGAGGCACAAACAGTTCTGATTTTGAAGCATCAGTTTTTTTCTCTCAGTTTTCATTAAAGGGTTTAGGTTTCTGACTGGGAATGCTGGTATTTGAATATATCGATATTTTCAACTTAGAAAAATTGCGAAATGTTTGTTTGGGATTTCCTTTGTGGTTTTATCTTTGTCCCAAAAAAAGTCTTTAAGTGAAAGTTGTACAAAATTATACAACTATTTGACTGTGCAACTGGGTTATAGTTGTAGTGGGGGAAAAAGGTTTGTGTAAACCTGGTAGGTGGCTTCTACCTACTGTGGCTTTCTCATGGTTCAGTGTTGGCAAGAAGTGACTCTGAGCAGTGTCCTTTTAGAAACGTGAGTGAGAGGACGGACAGCCCACCTGAAAAGAAGAGCTTATTTCTTAAGATGCCTGGACACAGGTGTGTGTTTATTTTCATTAAATCGCAGCCGGGGTTCTGCCAGAGTTCCAGATCACCCTCATTTTCCTAAGCAGAAACTGTCTTATGGGAAAATTGTGTGAGCTCCCTTATCATTTATTGAAAGCATTTAGTATTGTATTTTGAATATTTGAACAAGTATGTATTATCTGCATTACCTTTCCCAAGTAGCAAACTTGAACATATAAGGAAATCCTTTTGTATAATGGCCATAAAAGGTTTAAATATAAAATAAATCAATGTGATTCGGACAGTGATGTGACTTTGAATGCCAAGATTAACACAAAAATCTGCTCACATACCACCACAGTTAAATTCTCTTTTCACATCCTTTATCTAGAAACCACTGGATTTAGACAAATTAGAAGTTGGCTGAATTGCCTGAACTCTTCAAACCTTTCACTGATCATTTTGGTACATCCCCTGCACCATATTATTCTAACTACTTAGGTGGGACTAGCAGACGATGATTTCTCGTGGGCATAACTGCTATATGGTCTAAAATGGTTTAATGTAAAAAGTGAGGTATTTTCACCTGCTGTTTTCATTTCTTTCATGAAAAGGCTACAGATGGTGAGGAATGTCGTTAAAAAGTGTTGTCCTGTGCCTTCCTTGAGTTCTTGGATTAAAGGATTGTTTTTGCTTTTGTTGGTTTCCCCACTCCCACTCTACTTTTTAAGAAAGAGCCTTCTCCATATGTGCCCTGAATCCTCGACCATGTCTTAGTTTTTAATGGGGGGGGTATATATTTTTTCTCTATGGTGAACATTCTGGGACTCAGCCCCATGTACGTGCCATCCATAGGCTTGAATAGAGAAGTGGGCACATGTACTGTACTTCCGGAAGTCTCTTCACTGTCCTCCTGAGTCTAGCTATATCCTTCCAGACCTGTTACCACACATCAGCCTCCCTGGTTGTTCTCTGAACACCCTGTTTGTCCCCTTGACACTGAAGTGGGGGTAGGAGTGGATGTCCCACTGACAACTTTTTCATTCTTTCTGTGCTTCTCTCCCTTTGTCTCCTCTGAAGCCCTTTACCCCCCTGGAACCCCTGAGAGGCTTCTGGAAAGTCTTAAAGGGATGGGAAGAGGATTAAAATATTAAGCCCACTTAAAGGATCTGAAGGAAATAAAATTCAGCACACTCTTTCACAGGAAAAATAAGATTACATATGCCTCAGACTCCTAAACATAACTGACCAAGGTGATATTCTGAAGCCCCTGAGAGGAACCAGTTTTAGCACTTAATAAGGGATATGGCCAGAGATCCCCACCCCCTAGGGTCGAAGGGGGAGCATCTTGGGTGACACGAACTGCATTGGAAGCAGGTGAATGGATTTCTCTGCGAGAAGCCAGAGTTAACTGCATTATTTCTATTTCATCCTGCTACCCGTATAGATAGGCAACCAGTTTCACAACCCTTCTCCATGTGGCTGTGGGATTTGGTCACTATCTTAGAGTAGCTGCTCTCATCTCAGGAGGGCCAAGCTGGACCTCAGCTCCTTCTGATCCCTTTCCTCTTCCAGATTCATTTGCTCTGGGCATTAAGGAGGTGGAGTCACGAGCTCCTGACATCCTACCTACCGACCAATGTGATCATGTCACTTCTTGCTAGGAAAGTTCCAGTGTCCTGTCACTGGCATCATTTGTCTACACTTCTTTGATTGTATACCTCTAGCAATAAAATGGAGCCTGTGCCCCGAATATGTGTAATATGTATAAATATTTATTTATAAATTATGTCATAGGTATCTGTATAAACAATTAATACCACCAAGTTTTTTTTTAGATTGAAATGTATGTAAATGTTTTTTGTGTTTCACTTTAGTGACCATGGGCTTACAGAGTAAATCCAAACCTTATCAAAGGCACTGGGATCCCCTGTTGCTGAGTGCTACCCCACCTCTCTGGCTGTACGGTTTTGCTTTGCTGTCTCCAGATAAGTCCCCGTGGCCTCTGTTCGGTCCTTCCTTGGCCTGTCTGTCAGGCCTCCCACATCACACATGCCTTTCTTTCTCCACATGGTTCACTTTGTCTGGAGTCAACTTCCTCTCTCCCGCTTCCTTGAACCTTAAAGAACTGCTTTTCTGCCTTACACAACTGTCGACACCTTCTAATTCTTTTTTTTTTAAAGATTTTTTATTTATTTATGAGATAGAGATAGCCAGCGAGAGAGGGAACACAAGCAGGGGGAGTGGGAGAGGAAGAAGCAGGCTCACAGCAGAGGAGCCTGATGTGGGGCTCAATCCCATAACGCCGGGATCATGCCCTGAGCTGAAGGCAGACGCTTAACCGCTGTGCCACCCAGGTGCCCTGACACCTTCTAATTCTTCATCAGCTCCCCCAGAAGGTATCTGTGTAGACAGCGCAACTGCTAGACCCCAAGGATTTCAGGTGTTGGTTGGACATTTCCTCCTTGTATCCCCCAAACCTGCTTCAGGACCCAGATGGGCAGAGCATCTTTTCTTTTACATTGTGTCAGAGAATACATGAGTCTGTGGAATAAATCCCTAAAAGTAGAATTGCCTGTCAAAACATAGATGCACTTGTGACTTTGATGGGTATTGCCAAGTCGCCCTTGGAGGGATTATGCTAATTCATGTTTCCACCAGGAATGAGTGTTGAGTGCCCATTTTGACACAGTTATGCCAACACAGCGTATCATCAAACTTTGCCATTGTTGCCAGTCTGTCAGAGAGATGTAGCTCTTTCTGAGAGTCTACTTAAATCTTCACTCTTGTTGAGGATTGGAAAAGAAAGTGACTGTGTCCTAAGAGGTAAAAAGGCCCCCTTTGGGTGGAGTTGTTCCTCCCACCTCAGTCACTAAGTCAGCATCTAGAAGACTGATCCTAAAAGCTGGGATGGCCTCTTAGAATTAAAGGAGCCAAAGGCAGTGAATCACTGAGAAAGATGCTCTCGTTGTAAGAACAGGGCCACAAGAAACCCTTCACTTAACACAAAGTAACTCTGCAGTTTGGAAGGACACCAAAGCATGTCCTTCCAGCACATGGACAATGAGGAAGGAAGCCACCCTCTGGGATGATGCCTGTGTTCCAGACGCAGCCCAGATGGTCTAAACAGAACATACAGCTTCTCAATAAGCCAAGGAATGCTATTATTCAAAACAGGTAGATTATGCACAAGAGTTCTCAGAGCATTATTTATAGTCATGAAAAACTGGAAGCAACCTACAACTCCAGAATAGAGGATAATCATACGACATACCCATATACTGGAATGATATGTGATCTTTAACATAAGTTTTTAGGGACAAGGGAAAATATTTATACACTAAATTTAAGTTAAAAATGTAAAAAATGTTCATGTACTAGAACCTTTTTGCTATGGAAGGAAATACAGCAAAAAATCCAAACCAAGATAAAAACCTGAGGGGAAGTATGGCAAAATGTCAGATTTAGTGGCCTCTGGGAGATGGAGTTGTATGTGTACATTTTTTTTCTTTATGCTTCTTTATATTTTTTTCTATATTAATTTTCTGCCTTACACTAAATCTCAACCCCCTCCAACCCCTCCTTGTCCCCAGTAAAAAGGACAGCAGACCTCCTTAAGGCCTGAGCTTGGGACTGAGGAGGACGCCAGGTTAGTCTCAGGGAAATAGGAATGGGTTGCCAATGTGATCAAGGTCTCAGTAATCTTGATTAGTTAAAACATAAATAAACTCTTTCAGTTGAGAGGAGTGTTTCCTGAGACCTTCGTGCATAAATCCGTATTTACAGATGTACTAAGTCTATTAGAATAATGGGATAATGTGGTATCAAAAAGTGATTTCCCCAGGGCTGTATCCCAAGCACCCTCTGTGGCAGAGAAATTCAGTCACAGAGAAGGAAGGTCAGCCATTTCTAATGATGATGATGATGGCAGAATACCAGCCACATGTGTGGAAGACTAGCCTCATGCCAGGCACAAATCTCAATGCTCTGCTCTTAGCACACCATATAATTCACACATAGTACACTGCTTTAAATACTATTACTGTCCCCATTTTGCAGATGGAGAAAGTGAGACAAAGAGAAATTAGATAACTTGCCCAGACACACAGCTAGTAGCTTCAGAGTAGAAGTCATTCTGCCTTTCTTTCTTTCTTTCTTTCTTTCTTTCTTTCTTTCTTTCTTTCTTTCTTTTTTTTTTTTTTAGATTTTATTTATTTATTGGAGAGAGAGTGCAGAGGGCAGGGAAGGGAGCAGAGGGAGAGGGACAAACAGACTCCACGCTGAGCACCAAGCCCGGCACAGGGCTTGATCTCAGGACCCTGACATCATGACCTGAGCTGAAACTAAGAATTGGACGCTTAACCAACTGAGCCACCCAGGCACCCCTGTCTTCCTTTATTAGATGGATCCAACGATCAGAACAGGCTGTAAGACAAGGGAACTTTGGCAGGTAATGGAAGTGTTCTAGATCTGTGTGCACAGTGGTGGTGGCGGTTCCGTGGGGATATACATGTGTCAAAACATATTCACCCGCACTCTTACAATGGGTGAACTTCTTCCATCTAAATTACACCTCAGTAAAGTTGACATTTAAGAGAGAAAGACCAGAGGGTGATCTCTTTCTCTCATTCTGAACTAGAGTCTGAGAATTTACCATTGTGAGATGAGGAACGGCAAGGCCAATCCACAGGAACACCCCCCAACTCCAGAAGAAGAGAAGAGGGACATAGGCCCAGGCGGAGCTGGTTCAGCCTCTCTGCCACTGCTGCAGCCATGCCGGCTTGTCCTGTCTTACCTGGGACCCCAGACAGGTGCTCCCTCACCTTCCCCCGGGCACATGAGAAGGCAGGCTACTGGGGGCATGCTCCCTGTCTGTAGGGTTGGGATGAAATGCCTTGATCTGCCCCAGGGATGAGGAGTGCCAGGGTTCCTTGAACTCCCCCAGAAATCACTTGATAATCACAGAGAACTCCCTGCCACGGTTAGCCTGTGGTGTGGGGTAGTTGGCCGGATGGGCCCAATAACCGTCTTCCTTATACAGTGAGCATGATTCACACCCTGGATGAATTATGGTTTTCCCCACATGGCCAGCCTTAAAAGACTTGCAAATAGGCAAAACTACAAAAGTTAACATCAGCAAGTGCCCAGGTCTGCTGTATTTTTAAAAATGAATATTTGGGTAATCAGATAATTAAAGAATTCTAAAACATGCCAAATGTATTTCTCTTCTCGTGTGGTAGTTTTTTTCTTTTGTTTTTTTTCCCGATAATGTCAAGATCTGAGTGAAGATGATGGCAGGCATTCAGGCCTATGTTTTTATACCATTGTATGTGGCCTCCTGTTTTGAAATCCTTTCCAATCACAGGGTGGCGGTTGGCCCTGCCATATACTGTATGATCAGGCTCTTGGCGTACCACCCCTCCACATCATCGTTTTTGGCACTGGAACTTGGCTTCTCTGGGTCTGATCAGGGAAGCACATTGTCAACAGGAAATATCTGCCGGCAAGACCGAAGACTTCAGGAGAGATAATGGGAAGAGGGGCCAGATCCCTGCATGTGGGTTGTGTTCAGCTCTGTGGACCAAGGATGTGGGACAGGAGCAGTTCCTACTTGCTCAGAGTGTGGACTAAATGAAGTTCTGCTCTGTTCTAGCAGGAAATGAATCGCCCTCTTGGAGGAACGTGGAGGCTTGCTTTTCTCCAATCGCACGCTCCTGCAAATCCTGAAGTGGCTTCCATAATAAATAACAATTTTATTTTTTTTCCAAATTAAGGATGACAGTGGGAATAATGAATGGTGTCCTCCACCCAGGAGGTCTATATTTTTCTTTAGTCTTGGAATGTTTATTTATGCACCTAATTTTTTCTTTTAGTTTGGATGTGCTTTATACTTTAACAGACTTGGGAATATACAGAAACACAAAAGTTACATCTACAAGTGCCCAGGTCTCCTGTGCCTTTATTATAATAAAGATTTGTGGAAGTATAAATGATTTGGGGGCAGTCTATGGTTTGGATGTCGTCATCTCCAAATTCTTGCTAGGCAGGGTCTTCATGAGGGAGGCTAAGTGTTAATCTTTGATTCCCCAAGGCCCTCGTTAGGGTAGTGAGGAGAGAGAAGTTACAGAAAGGAAAATGTTAGGTCAGGACAAGGAAGAATTTTCTCATATCCTTGGCTGTGCAGTCATGGAATGGGTCACTGACCGGGGCAGGGAAGCTCTAGAGGCAGTTCCGTCACAGATGCTGGAGTTCGCCCTGCTGAAGCTCCTGGGGTCTCCCAATGGCCTTACTCTAGCCGTGGAGATCCGGGATGGAGAGAAGGTTCCGCTGCACAGCAGGGAGCGGGGAGATTCTCCTGCTGTTCACAGTAGGAACACCAAACGCATGTTCACAGAGAAAGAAACACGTTCTAATCATGTGCTGTGAGACTCCAGGACTCTCGGGGGCCAGTTGCCCAGACCTGCGCTCGGTTGCTGGCACACGGGGAGTGGCAGAGCCCACGCCAGAATGGGATCAGTGCTCTGCTTCTTCATCAAGAACCTCTCCCTCGAAAATAAAAAAGGGCTAAACTCAGAATGGTTGTGGAATGACATGCTGGTGCCAGGTTTTTTTAAAAAGTAACTTGCGGGCCCCTGGGTGGCTCAGTCGTTAAGCGTCTGCCTTCGGCTCAGGGCGTGATCCCGGCATTCCGGGATGGAGCCCCACATCGGGCTCCTCTGCTGGGAGCCTGCTTCTTCCTCTCCCACTCCCCTGCTGTGTTCCCTCTCTCGCTGGCTGTCTCTCTGTCACATAAATAAATAAAATCTTTAAAAAAAAAAAAAAAAAGTAACTTGGCAGTTTACAGAGGGCCCTTCTGTGGACCTCTGCCTGAGCGGCCGTGTACGCAGGTGTGGAGGGCCGGGTAGTGCCTCGAGGAAGGGGGAGCTCCAGGCCAGGGGCTCTCCCCAGCCTCACTCTACTGGCTTCAGCCAGACCAGACTCCATGCATACTTTGCCTCAGCAGAGCATTTTAAAGAAGGGGCTCCAAGAACAAAAAGCATTAAAAACCTCCCCACATACGAGTGGACTAAATTCGTAGCTCAGCAGCAAGGTGGCAAGGAGAGCTTTGGGGGGAGGGTGACGGGCCAGCAAGAGCATCACCTGCATTTTGCCAGATGCTTTGAAACTTGGAGCAGACTTTCTTTCTCAGTTTTCTTTCAAGTGGACTTTTATAAGTGGGGGGCTCTCTCTCTCTCTCTCTCTCTTTTTTTTTTTTTTGGTGACCTTCTGGTCTGCTCAGATCTGAAAGGCAGTGTCTGGGGCGTGAATCTCAGGCAGCTTCGTTTGATGTAACAGCAAGTGCACCAGACTTAGCAGAGGCGAGCCTAGATTTCAGTCTGCACACCCCGCCCCACCCCCCACAAAAGTGTTTTAGAACTTGTTTAAGGGAGGCCCAGGATGAATGGAGATTAAGCCATATTTACTACTCATTTTCAATGACAGGAAGGAGATCACATCTGTTTGAAGGAGGAAACAAAAGCATTTGCACATTGAAGGCAAAGGTTATTTCATGCAGACTGGAGCCTTTATACGCCCTTACCTGCTTGTGCAGCACGGGGTCAGAAATAATTAGAAGGGAATATGGGTTCAGTTTTCTTTCTAGCTTCTCCCTCCATTCCAGTCCATCAACATGTTCAATGCAAATGGAAAATTTTGAAATGATACATCGAGGTTATACCTGTGCTGGAGAAAGCTTGCACATATCCAATATTGTGCTTATAAAAATGCAAAAGCTTGCTTAGACTTTTCAAACAAATGCTTAGACAAAGTGGCCCATTTTTGGAAAGGAAGGCAATCATTGTAAATGTGTATTGTTGGGGGAAGGGACATGAAAAGCAGAGATGAGGCTTCCAACAGAAGTATGTCAGGGCAGCCCTCCCTCCCGCCCTCCCTCCCTACATCCCTCAGGTCCCCTGGGCCCAGTGCTACCCGGCTCTGCTGCTCCTTTGGGACCCGTCTCCCCACTCTTGTCCCAATGGTAAAGGTCTGTCCTGCTTTCCAGGCATAGGGAGGGGGAGGGAGTAACTCTCTGGAGGAATGATGCTTAAACCCTACAGATCTTACACAAGAAGAAAGTTTTGTTTTGGAGACAGGCCAGTTGGGGAGAGTTTTTAGCAGAGGGCTATAGCTGAGAGGGGGCTGCCTGCAGCTTCTCTGCAGAGCTTGCTGGAGTGGGTCACAGCACTGCTGCCCAAAGACCAGACCTGTTTGCCTCTCAACCTCCATTTTTAGGGTTTTTGAACATTTTAGGTCATACTTCCCTTTACTATTAATTGTGGACATGACCTGTTCTATATGATGGTATTACTACTAAGATCAAATAATGGAATCTATATGATAGTTATTCAGAGACTAATACCTTGTACATATACAAGGTTTTTTTTTTTAAAGATTTCATTTATTTATTAGAGAGAGTGGGGGGGAGGGAGGGCAGAGAAGAGAGAGAATCTCTGCTGAGTACAGAGCCTGACGCGGGACTCAATCTCACGACCCTGAGAGCATGACCTGAGCCGAAACCAAGAGTCGGATACTTAACTGACTGAGCCACCCATGTGCCCCTGCAAGGTTTTTATTTTTTTTAATTCAATTTTGTGTTATACTTTCCCATCAAATTTCTCCCTCACCAAACACTTTTCCTCAATCCACACCATGCAGGCATGGCGACAGAAATTAGGAACTGATCATTCTTTTATATACTTTTGGTGGTTCAAGGTCAGCAGGAAAATTTAACATCAGGTACAAGTGACTAGTGAAGCTCAACCATCTTTTATTGTCAGGTTTGCGGGGGGGGGGGGTCCCTAGACCCAAAAGACAACTTCTGTCTTGAGATACAATTTGTTCTTTGCTTGAGAACAAATCCCAGACACCTGCCAAAATTAGAGATCAGAGTTTAGAAATTAAACATACCTTTAATAGTCTTTCTTCCTAATTGAAGATTTACTGTGTCTTTAAGCAAAAATTTTTTTACTGTGATCATGGAACATTTTACATTAAAACATCAGTAGTGTTTTCCTGTGTTTTTAATTAATAAAGGCATAGAAAATGCAGATTTTGTTCCCGTCCAACAGCAAGTCTTTAGAAGCTAGATTATTCACCTCCAAATATTCTGTTTTCTTTGTGGATTTAAATTACATGCTCTTGAGTATCTCATTTTAAACTTGGGCAGTTGGCAGACAAGACTGCATACATACGGTGGTTTGCTTCAGGTGGCTTTTAAATTGTGAGTTGTGAGCACATGTTCAGGTTACTTAAATATCGGTTATTTCAGTCAATATGTGTGTTAGAAAAATGAGATAAACTTGGTTTCTGCTTGCCCCTAATTTGTATTACATTCATTTTTAAGTGATCTACATTCATTAATTTATTATTTGCAAATTACATCATAATAGATGAGCAAGAAGATGGCCTGTCTGAAGTTTAAAGTAAGTAGGACCACGTTTGCAACTAGGAATCGTTGTTCATGTAAAGATTACATTTTTTAAAATTTATTTATTTGATAGTGGGGGGGGGAGAGCACAAGCAGGGGGAGCGGCAGGCAGAGTAGGAGGGAGAAGCAGGCTCTCCACTGATCAGGGAGCCTGATGTCGGGCTTGATCCCAGGACCCTCAGATCATGACCTGAGCCAAGGGCAGACACTTAACCAACTGAGCCACCCAGGTGCCCAGGATTACATTTTTTTTTTTTTTAATTGACAAACCAGAGGAGTTCTTTATGGAAATAATGATCAACAGAGGCTCTGTCAAGATAACATGTCTGAGCTCTTCCGTATCTTTAAAAACTAACTTTGTCCTTTTAAAAACTAAATGTTAGCAGATGTTTGTCTATTTACAAGTCTCTTTAGGAAACTAACCCTCACAGTTATGAACTTTTATAATGAGGTCACAGTTTTCCTTTCTGTCTGATTACGGTACACGCCCTTCCTGAGTAAATCCTGTGTATGCTGATTGTCTACTTGCACGTGGAGGACAGCATTTGGCATTTGAGTTGTCTGCATCAAAACCAGTGATTCTGAAAGATTAATGCCTATGGACACAAACGAATGAGAAAGACACAAACGTTTAATCCTTTCTAATAATTAAAAGTTTCCATTTCCTCACATTGCCCCCATGCTCCTAAATGAGCTCTGGGGATGCCTGGGTGACTCAGTGGGTTAAGCATCTGACTCTTGAGTTCAACTCAGGTCATGATCTCAGGGTCCTGAGATCAAGCCCCGCCTCGGGCTCTGTGCTGAGCTTGGAACCTGCTTGAGAGTCTCTCTCTCCCTCACCCTCTGCCCCTCCCACTGCTCATGCTTTCTCTCTCTTCTAAAAATAAATAAATAAGCTCTAAATACTGGTTGGTTTTGGAAAGGAGGCATCACAGTATTGGAACAATATATTTATGTTCTCGTGGTGGTGAATGTTATTGTCTGGGGTTCTTCCTCCAGTCGCTGTCTACTTTAAGACAGAGTCCTAACTCTGTAAACCTATGTATGGCCTCGTAGCTCAAGGTTTTTAGAAGCTGGTATGTGCTCTGCCAAGGGGGCGGGTTTAGCTCGCATGGGCCACGTATATGGCATCCAACTGCAGCAAGCCAGGGAAGGGGAGGTTGTTGGATTTGTGTTGATTCACGACTTCCTGAAAAACAAGTCAAAGTATTTGCCCTGTTGAGGATATGTGGGTGGCGTCCTCCTTATGCTGCTGGGTCAGCACACGGAAGCAGGAAATAGGACCACTCAACAGGGACCATTTCCCCAGCGCCCTGGGTCCAAGTACAAGTCTGTACCCAGAAAATGTCACAACCCAAACCCTGAAAGGATCCCAGAGTTCACTCCAAAACTACCACGGTGTGATAAAAGCCTTGTTCTGGGAAGCTTGACTTGGCAGAAGTATTGGCCATGATGGATGTTTGCTGAATTTAGATCCGATGAGAAAGTGGCTATGACCTAATTGAGCAGAAGAACGGAATCCAGAAGTAATTGCCGGTTCTCTGTGTACAGACTGTCGTGTTTGGGGTGCAGTTTTGCCACTGCCCTCATTTCCATTGTGGGGTCACCCTTGAGAGTCTTCACCCTAAATTGGATGGTCTTGGCCGTCAACTTCAAAAGAACACCTTGTTCTAAAAGAGCTAAATAAATTACTCTGAACTTACTAATATTGATGACAAGATAGTTTAAACATTTTTTCTTCTGCGTGCTTTCAGTATTTTTGTGTGACTTTTTCAAAGGAGAACCAAAAATACTTTACCTGTTATAGCCTCCGTGAAACACCTAAACTGAAATCCATAACTTAAAATCTTTTTGAATCAAATGATTTGCATAAATTGTGTGAAGAGAGGGACCAGCCCTGGCAAGAACTGTGCAGTGACCTTGCACTAAAGTGATGCCCGTGAGGCACCTGTCTCTTTTCTATGGGATCGTGCTCTGCCTACGGGTTCTTTGCGGGTTCTTGTCCACACTGTCAGACCCTTCCTTAGTGATATTTTGGTACCTTTCCACTGAGAACTTCTGCCCAGGCCTCTCCTCTCCTGTGTTGACAGGGGTCAGTCCACATTCAAGTTCACCCTCCTTCTTGTTTCTGTCTCCACCATCCTGCACACTCCCGTGTGTACCAGCAAGCCCCTCTCTGTGATCTTGGGGACTGGCCTTCTGCAGGAGTCTCCTTATTATCCCTTCCACCTCTGGTCCCCCTTAGCAGCAGTCCATTTTGCATCTTGTTTTATTTTTTTTTAATTTTTTTTAAGATTTTATTTATTTATTTATTTGACAGAGATACAGACAGCCAGTGAGAAAGGGAGCACAAGCAGGGGGAGTGGGAGAGGAAGAAGCAGGCCCATAGCATAGGAGCCTGATGTGGGGCTTGATCCCACAACGCTGGGATCACGCCCTGAGCCGAAGGCAGACGCTTAACCGCTGTGCCACCCAGGCGCCCCCATTTTGCATCTTGTTTTAAGAGCCACTCTTCGACTGACGTCTTCAGCTAACCTCTGCTGTTGTAAGTCCGTAGTTTCTCCTTCTCTGCCCTGATTCAGCTGACAGCTGCCAGAGTCTGGAAGGTAACCTGGAGCTTCATCGGGCCCATACGGAGTCCTCTCTCATGCCTCCCTGACAATTCAGTGCCTCCTCTCACCCCTGAATGTGCACTGTGACTGGGAATGTACTGTTTATTCATGTAGCCGAGACTTTTACAAAGTTCTTCCTCAAGGCAAGTGTAACTAGAACTCTGCTCATGAGTTATCTTCAGCCAGAAAAACCTTGAGTCATCTACTATTGTAGAACAGAGGTTGTAGGGGCTTCTGGGTAGCTCAGTCGGTTGAGCCTCTGACTCTTGGTTTCAGCTCAGGTCATGATTTCATGGGTTATGAGATTGAGCCCCGAGTTGGGCTACATGCTCGCTGGGGAGTCTGCTTGAAGATTCTCTCCCTCTGCCCCTCCTCTCACTCTCTCTTTCTCAAATAAATAAATAAATAAATAAATAAATAAATAAATAAATCTTTAAAAAAAAAAACTCATAGATTGTATTATTCTTCAGGCATGGTGAGATTAGGAGATGATTGCCATTGAAAAAATAATTAGTTATCCTCAGAGTTCCCAAGAGGAAGGGACACGACATGACATTGTCAGGGTTCACATGGGGAAGCAGCAGGTTGGTCAGGAGTCAGAGGGAGTGAGGGGAAATGTGGGCAAGAGCCTTCTTATGGTTTTGTTGGGAGGGAATGAGTGAGGCAGGGCCAGGATAGGCGAGTTTGAATACTTCCAGCAGGCTCTTGGGTAAAGGGCTGTCCCTAGTTGCCTGATATCTGGCCCTGGGACCAGTAAGGCAGGTGGATAGTGGCGTACAGTGTGAGAGCCCCATAAAGGAGGTGGTTGAGGGTGTGGGCTCTGGACAGGTTAGTTTGCATATGAAGGCAAGCTCTCTAGCTAGCCCTGGGACAGGGAGTCCCTGCAGGATCAGCAGAACCTTAGCTAAGATGTCAAAGCCTAACATACCTACTCATCCTTACACTCCCATTTCAGTTACAAGCTAGCCATGTGACCTTGCATGAGAGCTTCAGTCCTCATCTGTAAAGTGAAGGATTAAAAGAGCACAGCCAAGAGCTCTCTGTTTCATCTTTGTGGGGATGAAGGCTCTGACACTTCCCACGACTTCTCCCCCATTCCCAGGTTCTTCAGATTCCCAGAGGGAAGGTGTTCTAACTAGAATTCTCTCCCTGGCTCATGGGTGGGGAAGGCCGGTCCGCAGTTGGCCACCCTGAAGCTTCATTGTAACCTCTTCCATACGTGGACTTTTCTGCCTACAATCGTATTCCTGACTTCTTTGGCCAGCAGGCTCTCTTTGGGATGTACTCATTGGCCCTGCCCCTCCAATAACTTCTGAATTCTTGATCTGAGCCAAGTGATTTTTCAGTGAGTGTACATGTGCGACCCATTTGACAGATGACATTTAATATTGCCTTTGTGAAGAAGAGCAAATAATAGCATCGGCTTCCAAGTATATAAGACAAAATACGGCAGACCTTCTGTACTAAAGCTTGGAAAAATAAATCTCCATTTTATGTTGTAGAATTATTAATCGAGTTGGCAGTGAGGAGGAGTGTGGAACTCTTATTTTTCAAGACAAGAGCGGAAAATAAAATCCCTCTATTGACATTGATGCCAGTACATGAGCTATAAAGGCTAGAAAGTGAAATGTTAATCCATTTGGCACAAATTAAGAGCCATTCTATAAACTTAAACTGTGTGGAAAATATTGTACATTGGTGCTCACTATGGAAAAAAATCCCAAGGGCCAGTACTTTGCTGTTCAGAAGAGTCACGTTTTTCCCCCTCAGATGGAGCAGGAAATTTAAGTTGGTTGTGAAAAGTTTTAAATTTCTTAGACAGCCCCTATAAATTGGATTTTGTAAATATTGGTATTAATCAGAACATTATAAGGTCTATAACATGTAGACATAATACAGAATTTATTCAAATGTGTGAAAAGCAGAAATGGTACTTCACTAAACAAATGTACATTTTCAGATGTTAAATGAACAGCAACTACTTAGCATAGAATTCTAATTCCAGGGGCGCCTGGGTGGCACAGCGGTTAAGCGTCTGCCTTTGGCTCAGGGCGTGATCCCGGCGTTATGGGATCGAGCCCCACATCAGGCTCCTCTGCTATGAGCCTGCTTCTTCCTCTCCCACTCCCCCTGCTTGTGTTCCCTCTCTTGCTGGCTGTCTCTATCTCTGTCAAATAAATAAATAAAATCTTTTTTAAAAAAATTCTAATTCCATTTGTCATTATTGCCCGTGATGACCTAAATGTGGCTTTTCAACTCTCAAAGTTTAAAAGGGAACTAAAATGATCAGTGCTTTAAAAACAAACAGAACACACACTAACGCTTGGAGTGGAAAACCCACTGAGTCTGCAGCTTCTCCCCGTTTTCCTGTGGGGGAGGCTGGGTCCATGAGGAACATACTGGAGTGTCATGATCCTGTTAACCGAGTGGAGCAGAGTGGCTGGTAGGGGGATAGGTGCGATAGGAGGAGCAGGAGAGGTTAGAATTTGCCAAGAGAAAAGGGCAGCCTGGGTCATCCCTGAGAGGGTTATTTAAGAATTTGAGGGACACCTCGGTGGCTCAGTCGGTTAAGTGGCCGTCTAACTCTTGGTTTCGGCTCAGGTCATGATCTCAGCATCGTGGGATTGAGCCCTGCATGGGACTCCTTGCTCAGCCAGAAGTTGCTTGAGATTCTCTCTCTCCCTCTCCCTTTACCCCTCCCCTTGCTCACGCGTGTGCATGGTCTCTCACGCTGCCTCTCAAAATAAATAAATAAATCTTAAAAAAAGAGAGAGAATTTGAAACTGCTCTGGTAAAAAAGAACCTTCATAAGTTAAAAGGCATTCACCCAAACTTGGGACTGTCTTATCTCTTGTTTTTCCCTCTGACTCTCCTGGTCCTTCTCCCAGGACCCCCACCCACTCCTTTCCTGCCTCAGTACCTTCATAAATCCTGGACTACCCTGGGTTCCTTAGAGGCTGTCCAGAACTGTGAAGAGTCTGTATTCTGCTCTACTTGTAAGCTAAGAAAGCAGTCTCCCGTGGCGTGATACATGCAGGTGGAGGACACAACACTTGTGGGTCAGAGATGAAGGACATGTATATCCCTCACAGCAGTAGCAAGAGCCAGAGTATCGGTGTTCTTGCCCCAGTTTCCTGAACCCCCTTTCCCATAGGGCTGGATGATACCCGCACACACAGTGGGTTGTGTTACAGAAGCTTAGGGAACCCAAAGGGGATGTCTGTCCCTACTTCGAGGAAGACACATCTATCTTGCATGGCTGGTCACTAAACATCCTTGAAGAGATAGTCTAGAACAGAGAGTCGTCTATGCCTTACAAGATGTTCAGAAATACAAGAGACCCGTGTAGACATCTCTCCTAGCAGTGGCAGCTCCTTGTGCCCTTGGGACTTGTTGGGGGCTGGGTGTGAAAGAAGAGGAAGAATCTTCCGTGAACCTTTTCAGGAAGTCTTTTGTAAACTGTCTGAAGGTCCTTGGTGAGCCTCACGTACAAGTCAGATGTTGGGGACCGATTACAGAAATGACTAACAGCTATTAAACTCTCGCCATGTGCTGTGTTCTATAGTAAGCACTTTACTATGTCACTGTAGCCCTATGAGATGATGTTGGGGGGCTCAGTGTTACCTCCCTTTTTACAGATGAGAAAACTAATTAAGAGCATTAAGGAGTCAGTGGGGAGATGAGACTCAAATACAGGTTGTCAGAGTCCTCAGCCCTGTGCTCTGAAAAGCATACTATGTTCCTTTTTTAAAATTTCTCTTTCATTGAGAGGCTTTTGGAGGTGGAGAGAGGGGAAGCCCTGAGATTTTGTTTCACCCGGTAAAGTTAGGGGAATGTGGGCCAGGAGGCAAGGAATGAGCTCGTGCTAGCAGACGCCTTCTGAACATCGTCGCCGGTCCTCCAGCAAATCCTATAAGGTCTTTATGGATAAAGACATGAAGGCTCAAGGAGGTTGTGGGCTTGACTGGGACCACACAGCCCTTGAGTGAGGAGCCTGAAGCAAACCCTGCACACTGTGGCTGTGAGACATGCCTCCTGTATACATTCGGCAGTAGTCCTAGACACTCACATCAAGGACCTTAAAGCGTCCTGAGATATTTAAGCTTCTTTCTGAAGCAGAAAAGAACATTTTAATAATAGGTTCACTGTAGCTTGTTACTATCTCCATTCCCTTGGAAAGATAAGCACATACGGGTGATTTAATCACTGCATTGACTAAACCAGCTGCTTCTGGGACCTTTATCTTTTTTCACAGAAGTTCAAGTGCCAGAGAGCCTCGCACACTTGGGCTATTCACAGCCTTCCAGCAAGCCACTTCAGCTTGCATTTTTTTGCCCCTTTTTTCCATTCTAAAAGTAGTTAATGAGTCCATTTCTTCACCACTAGCTCCCACTTAGCACTTTCTGTTCTCTTCCTAAAGAGAGAAATGACTTGCTAAAAAACAAAACAAAACAAAAAAACTTCGTAATCATAAACATCTTTAGGCTTCTTTATTCAGAATAAATGTCATGTCATGTTGCTGTCTACCTAGTCGTAGACAAAAACTATGAAAAGTGTATATCCATAGATATAAGGAGATCTAGAAACACACATATGCATGCGCACACACACACACACACACACACACACACACACATTTTTTCCTCCACCAGGTTTCCTTGGCAACCATCCACTAGCATCTTCCAGCAGATCTTTAAAGCTTGGCTAAGGTGTGTATGTTAATTTTATAGACATGCTTAATATTGCTCATTAACTTCGCAGTTCCCAGATTCTTCCAAACTCTCCTGAGGGGACTTTGTGACTTTGTGAAAATTTTTAAAGCACCAACAGAACAGAAGCCTTTTAAAGTGTTTGCTTTCAGTGATTTCCTTACAAACACTTGTGGGTCCGCTTGTCCACAGAGTGTTACATTGTCATAATTCTCTTGTTCGGTTCGGAAGGACGCTCTGTGAGCTTATACAGGCATTTGCCATATTTACATCACCATGGCAGAATCATTGTGTCCTTTCCCATTTCTGACTACAAGGAGGATTTTGTTAGGTTTTTACATATGCATTGATTTCTATGGAAAAGGTGTCTAGAGTTGGAGCCGTAGCTTTGTGAAAAGCTATTTTTAGCACCATCTTGATGCTCAGTAACTGTTTGAATTCTTATGTCCTCTGAGTAGCTGGAACATCTTTCATTCTACGGTTTGAATTTTTTTGGAGAAGTTCTCCCCAAGATAACTAATCGTACCTTCACATAGTGCTTTAAAGCTACATCTGAGCAATTCCTGTTACCACGTAAGAGGGTTGGGATTGTGTCTGTTTCGTTTATTGTCAGATAACTTTTTTAGGTGGGTTCACAGGAACAGTCTGAAATGGTTGTGCCTGCGAACACTTGGATTGTGTATGTAAGTTGTTGGGTTGAATCAGGCCAGTCCAGCAACAGTTTCCAGATTGTCCTGGCATGTTTACCCAGATAACCCCTTGACCAGTCACGAGAATGTAGTCACTTTATAGTTGCTTTTATAGCATAACGCACGTATGGGACCAGCCCCAGAAAGCTTCATTTTGTGCGGGTCGATAACAGAGAATGACTTCTGCCGTTTAACTGAGTGGTAAAGAGAGAGACCTAACAGGATGCTTATCCAACATGCTTCAGGAGGTTGTCGGTACTCGAGTATGACATTTTCTACTTCCATTATAGAGTGTTTCAGGTTGCGGGGGGAAGAAGCCATCCTGTTGCTTTAAGAAAAATAGAAAGTCAGTGTCATACACGGATACATCATCTATTCTCTCTCTCTGTCATAGCTTCTTTAGTTGCTGTGTTTTTGTGAGTGTTTATTGTGTATTTCAACATTCTTGGCAACTTGGTGGTGTTGGGTAGAAAATTGTTAATGGGATGATCATTGGTTTGACCCTCATGCATATTTCTTATAGGAGGGAGGAGGAATCCACTGATTTATGGCCCAGAGATATCCTGGCAGCCCTGCCAAGATGGGAGTAACATATGTGAGAGGGACAGACAGACGGGAGGTGGGGGGTGTGGTGAGAGAATGTGTTGTGTGCGGACAGAGTCTGTTGAGACTGTGATGGGAAATAAGCTCAAAGCTCATATCCTGCAGAGGTGGGCAGCCGGCAGAAGCCGTTCATGGAAACAGCACAGATCTCTCCTCATTCCAAACGGAAGCTGTAACTGTGGAGTCTACCATGTAGCGGGCTTTTCATGAAGTTCAGAGCCCAAGTCAGTCGCCAGAGATTGTAAAACAGAAAAAGGCACAAAATGGGATCCTAACTTCCCTGGGGGCTGCAGCAGCAAACATACCTCTTCCATGCTTTTTCAAGTGAATAGAAATTCAAATGGAAATACAAAGATCATAATCGTCCGCTGATAATTCAGGGACACATTTGCAAGGAAAACCTCCCAAAACGGGGGAGGAATTCTGTATCAGATATTGTGACCACAGATTAATAGGTCTCAGGGCAGCTCCTGATTCAATGAAGACCAAAGGTGTCTTCAGTACAGAATGGCTCCTGACAGGACAATCAGGGGGACCAGGAGAGAGGGACTAGTACTCAGCAGATCAGTCCCTCTGAAGTACACCCGCATTGTCCTATCTCCTCTGAGGACAGAACAGAAATGCTGGTCTTTGCAGAAGAATGCCATACTGAATACTACTATGATAATTAACCACACACAAGGTGTGCCAAATGCTCCAAGTGCACCTAAAATTGGACATAAGGGAGTCCTGGGATATACACTTGGAGCAGATTTTTATTGTCCTATGTATTATATATGTGTGTGTATATATATATGTATTATATGTTGTATATTATGTAAGATATATATTATGTTATATATTATATATTATGTAACCATAACATATAATATATAATGTTATTTATATATAAAATAATGTATATGTTAACATATAATAATTATATATAATTAATATAGTATACGTTAATATAATAGGTTACATAAGAGATCTCATTTTATACAATATATATTATATAGAGATCTTGAAAATATATATATAATTTGCTTGAAAGACATGATTCATTAAATTTTGAGAGCAAATAAAATTGAATGATAGGGTGCATATGCACTATGTGAAACTGGAGAAAATAAGAAAACTCTAGTACAAAGTACATTCTAATTTTGCCAGATTATAAAATAAAATAAACCTTTCATATTTATAAAAGAAATACAATAGATGGAAAGTTTCCTCTTCCCACGTCGGGCATCCTAGGATGTGCCTGTAATTGCTGCATAAAGACAGGGAAATTCTGTGAGTCTTCTGATACTGTAAAAATGTCACCACCAAGTAACATGGGGCAAAGTCTCCTAGAGCAAAGGTCTGATAACGTTTTAAAAATAAGTTCCCGGGGCGCCTGGGTGGCACAGCGGTTAAGCGTCTGCCTTTGTCTCAGGGCGTGATCCCGGCGTTATGGGATCGAGCCCCACATCGGGCTCCTCCGCTGTGAGCCTGCTTCTTCCTCTCCCACTCCCCCTGCTTGTGTTCCCTCTCTCGCTGGCTGTCTCTATCTCTGTCGAATAAATAAATAAAATCTTTAAAAAAAAAAATAAGTTCCCATTTGGAAAATGTTTTTAAGACATGAAAAGCCATCATAACTCCTTTGAATTTTGGTGAAGTCTACCTAATCATAGTGCTGGCGGCTTAAGAGAGTTCCTTTCCCACCCTTGGCCTGGGGTGAGGCAGCCACAAGGGTTCCAGGCAACTTGGGATGGAAGCCTTCGCTTGGCCTGCTGGTGGAAAAAGACCTCTCTCTGCAGGGCCCCTCTGGCCAACCTGGCAAATGCTGCATTTCCAACCGGGTGGGTTGCTGTGGAAACCAACAGCTCTAAAAACCAAAAGGAAAGGAAAAATTAAAATCCCAGAATAAAGACTAATTTGAGGGGATATAAAAGGGAATGAAAAACAGCCACAGGGAGCCAAAAACTTCACAGAAACACAAACAAAACAAACAAAAAAAGACGGAGTCCACAAACTTCACTTTCCCTTCCCAGATGAAGCCAGAGTTTGTGAGAGGTGAAAGGTGAGAGGCGCAGGCTGTTCAAGGAGCAGGTGAGCGTGGTCTCCCAGCTCTGTCCCAGCAAAAACCACCAAGGACTTTCCGATCTGGAGTAGGACAGAGAGCTTGAGATGTTGGTCTTGGAGTTTGGATGAGAGATTATGAAATAATGTGTTCTGTCACTTGCAGGAAAGTAACTCAAGGTATCAAGTATTTGATGAAGATGCGGGAGAGGAAAACAGAGAGAAAAAAACCTCAGGGTTCGTGGGCAGTGCATGAAACCTGAGTGGGCTTCCATCTGTGCGTCTGCAAAGTGAATGCCATCTTGCCTGCCTCTCGCCCCTACCACTATGTTTGCTCTCAGCTTGCTGCTTAACTGGTGGCTTCTCCAAAGCCAACAATTTGAAACAGCCTTGTTGCCTTTAGTTCTAAATCTGTGGCAGAAGAAAGGAAATGACTAAAAGATAATGTTTCATTTTCTACCCACAAAGCAGATGTTCTTTGTACTACTTCAGATGGACTCGCTGGTGCCCACAGAGCCAAACTCTGTGTTTGCCAAGAGCGAAGGAGCCCTGAGTCACGGTGGAGGGAGAATTCCTGAGTGGTGGTTGCTTCCTTCTCGGTTCTTTGACTGGCTGGTGAAAATTTGAGGGGAATGCTCTAGAGGTGGTGGCTGAATTCCTGATCCTGAAATAATTCGCTGAGTAAGAGTGTGTAGCGAGAAGAGACCTGAGCCCACATTCCGGGGGGTCCACCCACCACGATCAGACAGAATGGGAACACAGGATGGGTATTATGTTAGTCAGGGCTCTCCAGAGAGACAGAATCAATAGGATGTATGTTTATGTGGAACGAGATTCATTATACGGAATTGACTCATGGGATTGTGGAGGCTGAGAAGCCCCAGGATCTGCAGGGTGATTCAGCAAGCAGGAGACCCAGAAGAGCCAATGGTGTAGTCTCAGTCCAAAGGCTGGCAGACCTGAGACCCACGCAGAGCCGGTATTTCACCTTCGGAAAACAGGAAAAGCCCACGTCCCAGTTCAGAGTCTGTCAGGAAGGAGGAACTTGGGGGAGGGTCAGCATTTTTGTTCTACTCAGTCTTTCAACTGATTGGGTGAGGCCCACTCACATTAAGGAAAGCAATCTGTTTTACTCAGTCCAATTTAAATATTAATCTCATCCCCAAACACCCACAGAGAAGCACCTGGAATAATGATGACTAAATATCTGGGCACCCCGTGGCCCAGTGAGGTAGACACATAAAATTAACCATCACACATATGGAGAAGTTAGGCCAGAGCGTGGGAGGAGACCCCGGTGGGTGCAGCTCCAAGGCGACAGTCTTCAGCCACATGGTGTCCTGCTAGGACAGTCCAGAAGCTGAGGAGTGCAGACACCACCACCCGCTCTGGCTAGTTTCACCAGACAAGACATCAGTCAAGCTTTTAGGTAGCTCACAGAAGTCCTGGGGGGACGAGGCTTGCAGCCAGAACAGTGCCCAAGCAATATGGCGAGACTGAGCCGGGGACGCCCTGTCTCCCTCCTGCACTGAGACAGGACAGTTTGCACCGTGGGCCCCAAACCAGATGCATCCTCCTTCGGTCAGAAAAAAAAGCACCTGCTTTTTTATGTTGCTGTCTTCTAAATCAGAACCCAGCAAGAGGACATCAGATTCGCAGAAGTCCATTTCTCCTCCTTGCTGACCAGGGAGGCTGGGAAACCGAGGTTTCTGGCATCTGCCTGAGGCTGAATGCATGATGTGGGGGCACAGTCCAAAGGGGAAGACTGTTCCAGAGATACCGGTCATCTTCCCACACTATCCTTCGAGCCTCCCTTTAATTCTCAGCTCTTCCAGAAGCATCCCATGCTGAACTCCATAAACCATAAGCATCTTGGCCAGTATTCGTGCAGGACGCTCACGGGCACCCCGCTTTGTGAGTCTTCTTTCACCCCCACGTCACCTCTACTTCTGCAGACTTGGGAGAGCTTTTTATCTTTGTTTTTGTTTGTCAACTCCAGACCTCATTAGTCTCTTCTTTGCTCTATTTTTCACTCTGCTTACCCAGTTTCATCCTTTTTGCTCTCTGTCACATGGGTTGTTCAGTTGGTCTTACCTCTCCCACTGCCCCCCAAAAAACCCTAAACTTCATAAACACAAGAGCCATATCTTTTTTCTTCTTTTTTGATCCCCCACAATATCTAATGTCATGCTAAGTGTACTGTAAATATTTTCTAATTATCACAGTTCATTAGCTAACTGAATTAATGCTTTTCAAATGAATTTGAGTAGTCTCTATTAAAAACAATAATGAATAGGAAATAAATGGGACAACAACAACAACAAAAACCCAGGGCTATTTAGGCAATGTATCCGATGATATCTGGAAGTTAGTTTTAGGGACTCATTCTGCAGACTTATTGAATGCCTACTATGTGCCAGACGTTATTCTGTGTGTTTAGAATACATGAATGAAGAAGAAAAAAAGAAACAGACAAAATAGCTCTCACGAAGTTTACATTCTGGAGGAGTCAGCCAGTTAATAAACACATAGAATCGATGAGCGTTGTGCATAAAAGAAGAAGCAGAAACCGCAGGAGAGTATCAGAGACATGGAGATTGCCATTTTAGATAGGACGGTCAGAATTGTGAAAAAAAAAATTGCCTTTAGACAAGCAAAGAAAACTGAATTTTTGCTGAATACGAGATAATATAAAGAGGTTGTTCCATGCATTGGGTATGGTAATGGCATTTTGGTTATTTTTAAAGTCCTTATCTGTTGTTTTGGGTTTTTTGTTTTTGTTTTTGTTTTTTTTAGGAGAGGGAGAAGGTGGGGGCAGAGGGAGAGAGAGTGAATCTTAAGCAGGCTCCATGCTCAGCGAGGAGCCCAATGTGGGACATGATTCCACAATCCTGAGATCATGCCCTGAGCCGAAATCAAGAGTCAGATGCTTTACTGACTGAGCCACCCAGGCACCCCAACTCTTTATCTGTTGTAAACTGAAATATTTGTGGAAAATAATGTGACCTAATATAATTGTCTGGGATTTGTCTCAGAATGTTCCATCAAAAAAGTGAGAAGGAAGGAAAGAGGGAGGAAAAGTTGAGTCGGGAGAATAGACGAAAGAAGAATGGTAGAAAGTTGGTATTTGAAACTTGATCAGTGCAGAGGGTTTCCTCATACTATTCTTCCTATTTGTATAGATGTTCTAAAATTTCCATCATAAAAGTTACATAAGACTGATGAATCATTGAACTCTACCTCTGAAACTAATACTACACTGTATGTTGAGTTTAAATTTTAAAAATAATTAAATTTTTAAAAAATTTTTCTTAAAAGTTAGAAAAAAGAACTAGTGGTCACTAAAGTCATTCAGGGGGTGGGGTTTTTTTATTTAGAGAGAGAGCGAGTGAGTGGAGGGAGGGCAGAGGGAGAGAGAGAATCTCAAGTTAGACTCCTTACTGAACATGGGGCCCGGCGCAGGGCTCGATCTCACCACCCTGAGTTCATGACCTGAGCTGAAACCAAGAGTGATGCTTACCAGGTGCCCCAGGAGGTGACATTTAAGCAGACGAGGAGGAGAGAGATGCATGGAAGGGTGCTGGGGAAAAGCGTGCCACGCAAAGAACATTGGGCACAAGCATGTTCCCAGAACCCTGGCTTCTCCTTACTCCTTGAATGGGGGCAGGTGTAGGAAATGAGGGCTGGTGGATACTTGGGGGTGGAATAGAGAACACAGAGCCCTTTAAGTCACCGTAAGGACTTCAAGGGCAGGTCAGACCCCATGAGGGCTGCTGAAGAGCTGCGTCAGAGTCGTGCTCAGATGTATTTTCCTCATCGAACCATTCAGGTACCTGCCTTTCTTTGCTCAGATCCTGAGATGAGTGTTTGTGGTACATGATCGTGCTATCCAATAGAATCTTCCGCGATGCTGGGAATGCTCCAACTCTGCTGGCCACCGTGGGAGCCCCTTGCCACAGGTGGCCGTGGAGTACTTGAAATGTGCCTAGTCTGATCCAGGAGCTCAATTTCTGATTAAATTTATTTTGATTAATTTAAGCTTAAATTTAGATGCCCAGAGGTGGCTGGTGGCCCCTGTCTTGGACAGTGCAGTGTTAGGACAGGTGGCTGCACTCCGGCATTCCCTCTACCCCGGTTTTTATTCAGTTCCAACGGCCAGGTCATTCACACCCCAGGGCATTTGCACCTCCACTGGTTGGTTCCTGTGTGTCCTTCAGGCCTGAGCTTACAAGACTCCTCCTCCAGAGGCCTTCCCTGACCTCCCTGTTGGAGGTAGGTTCCCCCTCCTGATGGCATCCTCGGTTCATAATTACATGTGGTATTTACTATCTAAATTACTAAATTACTATCTAAATTACTATCTAAAGCCGAAAGGTCCTCTTGTCTCCCCACATAGTGGGCCTGCAGCAAATACTCAAGTGGAAACAGAGAAGCGGCATCGGTGTATAAGGTTTTGGGGGATGGAGACGAGGGGCCTCTAACCCGGTTTGGGGAGGGGTTGGTGAGGCAGGGGCAGTTTCTCAAACCTTATGTAGGGCTTTTAGAAGGTGAATAGGAATGAGGAACATGAAAGTAACTTGTAGAAAGGCCTTTCCTACAAAGATGAGAAGGAGGAGTAAGGAAAGCATGGGGTGGCATCTGCGGGCCTGTGGGCAATATGCGGGGCTGGGAGGGGCCCTGACCGTGGAGGACCTCAGATGCCCTGAAGTGTATCCTGTAGGTCAGGGGCTGGCAGATTTTTTTAAGAGCCAATAGTAAATAGTTCAGGCTTTGCAAGCCCTAAGGTCAAAACTTCTGAACTCCACCACTGAAATGCAGAAACAGCCTTAGACGATATGCAAATGGTTGTGGCGGTGTTCCAATAAAACTTTATTTATGGCCACGCATTCAAACTCCAGATAATCCTCATGGGACACGATTCTTTTGATTTTTTTTTTTCTCCAGCCATTTAAAAGAGTAGAAGCCCTTCATAGCTCATGGACCATTCAAACATAAGCCGTTGGCCACATTTGGTATCTGGCCATGTTTGGTGGGAGGCATTAAAGGGGGACAGGAAGGGGTCAGATCAGGATGTCGGCTAGCTCCTTCTGGCTTCGGTGGGATCTCAGGGGCAGGTGTGAAAACAGTGGCAATTCCGTGAAGAGGCTGGGCAGCGCAGTCTAGGTGAGGGACAGCGGGGTCTGAAATAAGGCGACCTTAACAAGGATGGGAAAGAAAGGCCTGCCTTGTGACATATATTCTGCAATTGAAATCAATAAGAACTTGGTGATGAATGTTCAGGGTGAGGAGTAAAAGAATGGTGCCCTAGGTCAGCAGGACCCATGAGCTCTCACAGCAGCAGCAATATGGAGTGCATCTTAATGCATATTTCGGTTTGGGCCATTTATAGGGTCTTCCTTTAATCTGCAAAGTGAGAGTAGTTTCAGTAAATAGGGCCTCACCTCGTCCTAAGATTAGTCCCCTGGTGGGAACAATCTTGTTTGCTGTTGAATGCACAACCTAATTCTAGATGTTACTCTAGGAAAATGATACCCCAGTAGTCTGTAGTAATCACCTAACTGTACTGACATTCTCCCTCATCCTTTAGGTGTGAACCTAAAGAAGTAGCTAAACAATCTCTTTCAAAGTATATAATTGCAGAATGTAGAGTAGGCTTCTGGTATTAGAAGAAATTCCACTAGTAGAATCTAGGACGTTGATTATAGTAAAACTCCTTTCGCTGTTGATTCAAGAATGCTTTAGCTCTTTCCAAATCTTAGCTGCTCTTGCAAAGCAGCAAACAGTGAAGAGAGCAGGAACCCTGTAGTCTCAATTGTTAGTAAATGTTTCATTACCACAAAATTACGTATATTGTCCCTGCAGCCCTACAAAGCTACCTTTCCACTTGCCCTGTCCTGGGGGATTTCTGCTGTGTGAGTATTCATGAAAGTGGAGTTAATTTACATTATAATTTCGCATGCCACCTGGGGACACCAAGACTTGGATTAAATAAGAAAACACGTGTGTGGTGTACGTCCTGCAAATCTGCATTAAGGCCACTGATAAGGTTGAAGGGGGTTAACTCAGTGTATTTTGTAACGCCATACCCTTGCTTTTCGTGATGTTGACTTTATCCCTCTGTGGACATTAGTTTTCTCCCTGAACCAAGTAGCCAAGTTCAGCTTCTTTACCATTTATTTCTGTCTGTCTATGAGGTTTTGAGAGATCTGTTTGGTGCAAATCTCTGATATAGATCTAGGATTCTTTAGTTCTTCTTTATGGTTGTCTGGTCAAGAAACATATCAAATCACTCAGTGAAAAAAATGGGTGATTGACTAACTTGCAGGATTCGGAAGGTTGCTTTAGTAATTATAAGGTAGTTGGCCAGTTACCAAGGCAGCAGTCCTTGAACCAAAAGGCATTCTTCTCACTGTGGTTGCCCCAGCTGAGAAAGGACGTTGAATGTAAAGTTACTACTCATTGAAGAGGGATGCTTCATCCCTGCACTTTGTTTTATCCCTTTCTCCCCTCCGAGCGCCCTTCTCTGTGCCCCATCCAGGCACCGCCGGACGCCATGACTGAGCGCTTCCAAGCACAGTGATTGGGATAGCGTAATGGTAACCGCCGTGTTCGTGCTTACTCTGTGAGGCATTGCACTGAATGCTTTCACCGGTCTGTTGAGATATGTGTTGTTGTCTCCTCCACTTTATAGAGGAGCAAACAGACCTAGTGAGGATAAGTACCTTGCCCCGGGCTCCATGGCTAGAACTGGGTGGAGCTCAGATTCAGACCTTGTGGAAATTGCAGTAGGACTCTGGCGTTTGTGCCCACAGGACCAGCACTGCTGCACCTGCCTCCTTCCCCCTCCGTGTCCGGCACTCCCCTGAGCCAGACTGCAGTGGTTCTGTAGACATGAGCCTCCCTGGTCACCTGCAGGGGCTTTGCTTGTCCTTGCCCCTGCCTCTTTATCTCAAGCAGCTCAAAATGTATGTCAAGGAGTGCCCAGGAGTATCCCATGGAATTATGTACGTCCCTGGGTGCTAGCCACTTCCTTCACACCTAAGCAAAAAGTGTTTCTCAGAGCGGGACACACTTCTAATTGTTCTAGAGTACTGTGCTGGCATCTTCTAATCGACGTCCACCATGGTGCTGGAGTCTTGTCCACCTCCTCTCTTCCTGGGTTATTGCAGAGGCCTCGTAAGTGGACGCTCAGTCTCCAGTCTTGCCTCTTCCCCAGTCTGTCTTTCCCCACAGCCAGATGCTTCTATAACAAATTTAATTGCCACTCCCTTGTTTAAAATCTTTGTGACTTCCCATTGCTCTTGGGATCAAGAATGATGATCCTTTCAGGTTCCTTCTAAAGCCCTGAGTGGTCTGGCCCCTGCTCGCCTCTGCAGCCTTATCTTACACGGGGCCTCATGCCCCTCACACTGTCTGCCATCCTTCACAACCTGTCTGTGTTTCTCTAGGAAGCATGGTTTTTTCTTGCCTCTGAGCCTTTGGACATGCTGTTCCATCAGGGCCCCTTGCTGCCTGCACCAGACCTCCCCCACCATAGCACCTGTCTCCTCACTTTTCTTCCCCGTGGTGGTTCGCACAGTTACAGCGCCAGGCACAGGGTAGCAGCTCAATAAACATCTCTTGCATGAACAAATGAAAATTATCCATTCCGTTTTAGGTTTTTAACATTAATTTTGATCTATCACCCACATTCATTTATCTTTTCAAATGTTTACTTTTCTTTTTTTTTTTTTCCTTCCTATAAGCTTCTCTCTTCCCACTCTTCAGGTCCTCCTTTTCAAAGACATTTTGGTCCGCTTTTCGGTCTAGTGTTCATGATTACCAGCACAGCCATCCCGGGTAGCTCTCGTCCATGCTCAGCAGGACTGTGAAGACTCTGGGTGCAGCTCTTTCAGCCTGCAGGGTCGTTCTGTAGCCGCTCCAGCCATGTTGGGCCCTGCGTGCCAGCAATGCTAGGAAGGATAAGAGAGTCCTGTGTTTGTCACGCAATGTCTTAAAGGGATAGCATTCTTCTCTCGGTTATTTGTTGGGGTGAGCAGGGAGGAGCAAAGAGGAAGGCAGTTTATGATGGGCACTGGTTCTGGGGGGGAAAAAAAGTGAAATCCTGTAAAGTAAAAAGGAATCTCTAACACGAAAACGTTCCCTGGTTCCAAGGATTCATATTTTGGATTAGATCTAGGTTTGCTTAGCACAGGCCCCGCTCCACACCCATCAGCTACAGCAGAGTTGTTTTTGAGGTGGGCCAGGTAATAGCGATTGTTCTTTGTTGCTTTTCCCTCACTCCAGAGGTGACCCTGAAGGTCCACATCAGTGACGGCAGCACCCACCAGCCCATCCCAGATGCGCTCATCGAGATTTTCACCAACCAGGTGTCCATTGCTTCCGGCACCTCGGGGACAGATGGCGTCGCCTTCATCAAGTTCCAGTATAAGCTGGGCAGTCAGCTGATCGTCACTGCCACGAAGCACGCCTACGTGCCGAACTCTGCCCCGTGGAAGCCAATCCGATTACCCGGTAAGGCCGTCCTAACCTTTCTGCAAAGCAGAGCTCATGGTCCAGGCTACTGGTGGAGTCAGGCACAGAAGCAATTTTGAGAGTGGGACGCAGATGATCAGAAAAATAGGGGTTTAGTCTCTGCTTTACTTTTGGGGGCATCTTTTTTTTTTTTTTAAGATTTTATTTATTTATTTATTTATTTGAGACAGAGAGAGCGCACACACATAAGCAGGGGGAACAACAGGCAGCAGCAGAAGGAGAACCAGGCTCCCTGGTGAGCAAGGAGTCCGATACCGATACCAGGGCTTGATCCCAGGACCCTGGAATCATGACCTGAGCTGAAGGCAGACACTTAACCGACTGAGCCACCCAGGTGCACCTACTTTTGGGGGCTTCTTATGGGAAGGAAAGGTGGGGTCCTGTATGAAGCAGATGGGGGCTCTCCCTCAGTTTACACACACAACAGAATCAAAAGCTTTAGAGTTTCTGCCCATTTCCCTAGCGTCCTCTTTCGTACTTTGTTGATTCTAACTGGCAGGATGCCATTGGGGCAGTGCTCTGGAACAGAGTTTCCTCATTCTGCTTCATGGGGCCTGAGAGAACACTGGCCAGAGAGGCGGGGGGTGATGGGGACACTGTCTTTCTCTTTCCCCCTTCTCACCTGCTAAGGGAGAACCCACTCCTGTGTCTCCTCAGTACTCTTCCTCACTCCCAGTGGTTCTGAATGTGTGGGTATTTCCATACATCAAGCAGTTCTTAGATGCTCGGACACCAGCTGGGTGTCCTACAATTTAACTCAGTTTTGACATTATCCACCTGGAGATAGCACCAGATTCCACAGGTGAAGGGCTCAGTCCCACATGACTGCCCTCTCCCCCACTTCAGATGCCAATCATAAGCCCACGTTGTCCCCTGGGCTTCTGACCCACTGGCTATGAATCAGAGGTCCCCCAACCCCCCTCCTCGGGTTCGACTCATTGGCCGCAGTAGCTCACAGAACTCAGGGACAGTCGTTAAAACAAAAGTCAACCAAGTAAATTTGAAGGTCTGTTTGGCTTTATCGAAGTGATCTGTGAAGCAGGAAGCATCCATCTCGCAAGTAGAGGGGAACTTCAAGGAGTGGCACAAAAGGGAAGGTTTTTAGAGGAAGGAGGGTGGGGTGAGGAGTTATTAGCAAAAGAAAAGAAAGGATTGTTTCAGGCAAGGTCACTTTTCTTCAGGGGGACGTCAGGGGATCTTACTAGGTGGGTCACCTCATCTTCTTTCGAGGGAGAATGGAGAGGGCCCATGTGACAGATTACCTCATTGATGCTGATCAAAAAAATTCATGACTGACCCAGTTAAAACTGTATTTCTGGGGGAGGTTGAAACTGGGGGTGGTGATTTGGCCTAAGTGACGCCAGTTTAGGCCTATAGGGATTTTTTTGTTTTTTGTTTTGAACACGGTTTACTGACTAGATAACTGGTTTATTACAAAGTCTAACAACGAGCAGCCAGATGGAGGAGATCATATGGGCGAGGGATGTAGTAAGGGGCACGGCACCTCCACACCTTCTCTGGGCGTACCACCCTCCCAGCACCTCCGTGTGCATACCTGCCCAGAAGCTCTCTAACCTCATCCTCTTGGGTTTGTATGGAGACTTCATGACATAATCAGGACTGAGGAACTCATTGGCCATTGGTGATTGACAGCACCTCCAGCCCTTCTCCCCTCCCCATGGTCAAGGGGGTGGGGCTGAACGTTCCAACTTGGTTGGTCCTCTTGCCACCAGCCCCCACCCTTAGGTTATCTAGGGGCCTTTCCAAAAGTCACCTCATTAGCTAAACCCACATTGAAAGGGACATGTTAGGAGTAACACAAGTCACCTTTATGGCTCTTATCACTTAGGAAATTCCATGGGTTTAGGAGTGGTGGTCCAGAAACAGGACCAAGACCAGATACATATTTCTTATTACAAACCACAGTATTAAGTCACCATTCACCCCTTCACCAGGCTGGTCTCCCACAGGGGCAAGCATGGGGTAGGGTGGGTGGAGTAGGTGGGGGGTGGACATGGCCCCCCTTCTGTCCCCTCACCTCAGGCTGCCACTAGCACCTGGACCACATTACACGTTGGCACCAGGATTAGGGGCAAGGATGGGCTGAGGGCTGGAGGGAGATGCTGCCAGTGTGGAGTTTGGAAACCGGTCGACCTGGTTTGGCACCCAGTCTGTGCTTGAGCCCCTCTAGCTTCCTTGCCAGTCTCTGTAGAATGGAGCTAATACCACCTGGTGGAGTTGTTCTGATTAAAAACAGTTAACATACATAAACGACCTTCCAGAACCTAAAACATAGTAGGGGTTCAATGAATAGCACAATGGCTGACAAAATACCAGTGTCAGTGTTCATGTCTGTGCCGCGTACTACTAGACACACTCCATCTGGGTCCCCGCTGCCTCTGGGGACACATGGGAGCCAAGTGTGGCTGTACCTGTCTCATAAAGCCCTGGCGTCTACCCGCATTCACAAAATTCTCTTTAGTTCATTGTATATTTATTAAGTACCTATTATGTGCCAGGCACTGCCCTGGCCACTGAGAATAGAGATCTAGAGACACAGAGCTTGTCCCCAGAGAGTTTGTAACTTAGTTTGGGAGTTAAGTAGTCAGCCACCAAAGCCATTCCCATCTACTGGGTATGTGCATGTGTATATATGCATAGGGGATGTTGGAGGGGGAAGGTTCAGCCTAGGTGAGGGAATAAAGGCTTCCTGGAGGAGGTGGAAGGGGAGCTGAGTCTGAAGGATGAGTGGATATTAGCATTAGAAGATGCTTGTAAGGGACACCTGGGTGGCATAGTCAGTTAAGCATCTGACTCTTGGTTTTGGCTCAGGTCGTGATCTCAGGGTCCTGAGATCGAGCCCCACATCGGGCTCTGCTCTGACACTGAAAGTCTGCTAAAGTTTCTCTCTCTGTCCCTATATTCCGCACCTCCCACCCCCCTGTGTTTGCATGGTCTCTCTCTCAAATAAATAAATAAATCTTTTTTGAAAATGTGCTTATAAAAAACACAGATTCCAGGACTCATCCATTCAGTCTGGGGACATTGATCCAGAAGTCTGTAATTTAACAAGTACCTCCTCCCAACACACACGCTCCACTTACAGATAAAAGCATTCTCTAAAGTTGGAGACCACTGCTTTGTGAGCTTTGTGATATAGGTACAACTGAGGAGATCATTTGGAAAAATCTTAGAGAAAAGAGGATAAACCTGAGAAATATTTAGCAGACAAAATGCAGAATGCCTCTGGGAATGAGGTGGGAGAGAGTTAAGGGAAAGGACAAAACAGAAGAAATGTAAGCTGAATCTTGGGTTTCTAGCTGGTGATAGAGCAGATAGAACTGATGGACGATGGGGTTGGGAGACCCACCACTCCATGGTTCCCTAAAGTTGACTCAGTTGATGAAGTAGGTTAAAAGAAGCCCCCTTCTTCTTCCCCACTCACCTGTGCATCCTCTCCCCAGGCTTGGGGTTCAGACAGAGGTGAATGCAGGTGGAGGTGGGGCAGGAATCAGTGTTGGGGACATCATTGGTGATGAGTTTAGTGGAGGGAACACTGGTTTTGAGCTACCTCTGGGACATAAATGCGTTTAGCCTGTAGTTTGAAATGATTTGAGGGCTCAAGGGTTTTGGAGGTAGAAGTGTGGTTTGGGGGTCATTAGCATTGTTGAGGTAAGAACCCCAAACTCATTAGGATTGTTGAGTTCAAAACCATGAACTCACCAAAGCACAGGGGGCAGACCTGGGACAGAACCCTGAGAAGGCCCACAAAATAGGAAGATGATCTTTATTAGGTTATATATGAAGAAAATGTTTGACTGCCTCCATTTTTCACACTGAGAAATCCCTGGAAACAACCCAGGGAAGTTTAAATGGTAGCCGGACACCACAATTGCACCTTTGCTGGGAGAGCAGCTGCACAAAGTAACAGTATGTTCTATAAAGTCACCATGGACCCTGGGGTAGTCAATACTGAGCCATGGCTTTTAGGGGGAAATTCAGGGTTAGGGTCTGACGAGCTTCCTGTCATAACATTTTCAACAGCCAAGCAGTACATCACCTTGGTTTATGTTTGTTTTGGGGTGTTTAAAGACACATGATTTAGGGGCACCTGGGTGGCTCAGTCGGTTAAGCATCTGCCTTTGGCTCAGATGATGATCTGGGAATCCTGGGATCAAGCCCTGTATTGGTCTCCCTGCTCAGCAGGGAGTCTGCTTCTCCCTCCCCCACTGCTCCTCCCTCTGCTTGTGCTCTCTCTCTCAAATAAATAAATAAATAAATAAAAGACACGTGATTTAATATATACTGCTGGTTCATGAACATGGAACTCTTGGCCAGCGGTTCCATAACTCGTGCTTGAACAAAGCTTATCTAACATGTATTTTTCCCATAAGCACGTCCCAGGCTTCCCGCAGTTAGGAACGGCAGCCCTGAGCCTGGGGGCCGTTTTAAACAGCAAGATCACCAAAGGAAGCACAGGAATGTGAAAAACTTGGCACTAAATAGATCGCCAGAGGACCTTACAGTACGCAAGCTGAAAGGAAAAGGCAGAGCATTGCCTTGTTTGACCTCAGCTGAGACCATGTGCATCCTGGATGCAAATTTTTGACCGTTCTGTACTTGCATATAAGAAAAGCATCATGAGGATTGATTGTGGGGTCAGAAATGAACTTTAGCAAGGCGGAGCATTCGCAAACACTGAATCCACGAATAATGAGGGTTCAGTGTACTGTAATTACATTTGTTTTGACTTTGTTAACAGGATCATTTGAGAAAAAGCAACCATTTCCATAATATCCATTTTCTTAAATGAGTCAAAAAATGGGAATGATGTGGTTCATTTGGAAGGGTTTGGGACTAGGCATGAAGACCCCTGGGTTCTTGGGGCGCCTGGGTGGCACAGCGGTTAAGCGTCTGCCTTCGGCTCAGGGCGTGATCCTGGCGTTATGGGATCGAGCCCCACATCAGGCTCCTCCGCTATGAGCCTGCTTCTTCCTCTCCCACTCCTCCTGCTTGTGTTCCCTCTCTCGCTGGCTGTCTCTATCTCTGTCGAATAAATAAATAAAATCTTTAGAAAAAAAAAAAAAAAAGACCCCTGGGTTCTTGCCCCACCCCCACCCCCGGCTGTCGCCCCCCCACACACAGGGGCCCATCACCGGTGGCTCTCTGAGCCCACATTTCTCTTTCTAAAAACTAAATTAATTAGAATAATTTTCAAGGATCCCTTGAAACATAATAAAGATCCTCTTAGCTAGAACCTGACAGAAAAGGTGACCAAATCTTGGACTTGTCTACTGTGAAAGGCAGAGTAAACTATGGTTTCCATGCAAGCTTTTGGAGGTCAAGTTAATACTGTTGGCACTGCAGAGAACTGGACGAGGAATAAAGAATTAAGTTGGGAGCCTCTCCTAAAATGCGGTAAAAATTTGAAACTAGAAAGTGCTTTCTTCGCAACACATGCACACACGGTTTTGTTGGCATGTACGTCCTTCAGAGATTTTGGAATGGATTTTTTTTTTTTCTCCATCCTTGACAATCTTTCCTGGAGAATATGTTGGTTTTGGCCTTTCAAGGAAGGAGGTGTAGATTGGAGAGGGGGAAGCCCAGCATAAGGAGAGTACCCTGTAGCCTTGGCGAACAGGCAAAACCAATTCAGTTATAGGAAATGCAGTCCATCCACAAAAGACTGTAAGTCCACCTCGTAATTATTCCCATGTCCACTGTTATCGCCCTACCAAGCCTGTTGGAGCAGCCCCACACCTGGTCCATCTGCCCCTTCAAACCACCTTCTATATTCAGTGAGCGTTCGTGTCTTAAAAATATGTACCTACATATATATATATATAATTATGTTACACATCTGCCTAAAGGGCTTCGATGTCCCCAGGATAAAGTTTAGACCCTCCTCCCCTCGTCACTTCTTCCTTACATATCTCATGGTCTAGACACCTGGGCAATTTGTTGTTCTCTTGATGAACCTGACACGTCGCCCGCTCTGTGTTTGTCCGCACTGTTATTCCTTTACTGGTGCTCTCTTGGCCAGCTCGTCTGGGGTCTTCTGTGCGCAGCCTGGCTGTTTGCTGCTCCATGAAGTCTTCCTGACTCTCACAGTTAGAGTTAGACATTCTTTTCTCTACTTACCAAAAAAAAACCCACAAACATCTGCTTGGAACGACAAGAACCTCCAGACATCAGTTAGCATCTCCTCTGTGACGGGGGTCTGAGGTTCTCCCTGCCCTCCTCTCTCACCCCCTGGAGCATTCAGTGCCTTCCCTTCTGCTCCAGGAAGCCCCTGTGGTCCCTCTGCTGCCACGCAGCCCACTCCTCACGAGAGGTCTTTTTTGTCTCCAGGAAATAAGGTTTGAGAACGTTTGCTAGAGTGGACGCCTTACGTATGGAAGTACCCAGTGTTTTTGGTCAGAAATATTTACAGAACACCCTGTGATGGTCACACACATCTCAAGAGACTGATTGCAGGTGATTTCAGAGCTCAGCGTCCTCCACAGCAGTCGGCACAGAGCTTTTCAGGGCGCAGGAAGTGCCACTCGGAATGTGTGTGAGCTCTCCGATGGGACAGGACGTTCACGAAGGCAGCATCGTTACAGTGACCCTTTCTTCCTGGCCATTAGGGACCCAGTGCTGTTGGGTGAGGGGGTCATTGTTAAAGAAGGCTAGTGTCCCTTTGAAGTGGTTATGAAGGTTTTATCCAAGGCAGGTCTCCCTGCTTTAGTCCTGGCCCACACGCATTCCCTGATCCCCCCTCCCCCAACCTGAAGTGGACTTTTCTCCCAGCTTTGAACTCCTAAGGTGAATTCTTTTTTTTTTTCTTATTCTTTTTTGGGTTTTTTTTTTTTTTGCTTTTGTATTTAAAATTATAATTCATAAACCATTAAGTTCACCCTTTTGAAGTGTGCAGTTCACAAGATTATACAGCCATCACCACTGACTAATCCCAGAATATTTTCTGTACCCCTCCCCCATGGCTCCCAGACCCTGGCAACCACCAATCTCCTCTCTGTCTCTGTGGTTGACCTATTCTGAACATTGCAGATAAATGGAATTCTACAATATGGAGCCTTCTGTGTCTGGTACCTTTCACTTAGCATAGCATTTTCATGGTCAGTCCATGTGGTAGCCTGAATCAATATGTTTTTCCTTTTTATGGATGAATGATGTTCCATCGTATGGATGGGCCACATTTTATCTTCTCAGTGGTTGGTGGATACTGGGTTGTTTCCACTTTTTGGCTAGTGTGACTCGTGCTGCCATGCACATTGACTTATAAGTTATTGTGTGAACATACATTCTCAGTTCTCTTGAGTCTCTACCTACAAGTGGAATTGCTGGGTCAGATGGTAACTGTATTTTGAAGATTGTTTCCATAGTACCGAGGTGCATTCTTGTGTTGCTCATGGCAATGAGCACCTTCCTCTTGTTGTGTGCCCCAGGCCCCTTCTAATGTAGAAAGTCGCAGGCCCAGGTTGCCTCCAGCATTGATCTGTTCCACGCATCGAGCACTAGGCCTTGTATATAATGGCAGCTCAATAAGTTGACTGTAGAGGGGATATGAAAAGAGAGGTCATGTCCAAGGCCAGCTCACTGGTCCCCTCCTGGCGCTATTAAGAGCCAGTAGTGCTACGCAACAGATATTCTTACCACTTGATATTTCTGGTCCCTGATATTTTCCCAGAAAGTCACTTTACCTCTCTAGACCTTGCTGTTATCATCTTTAAACCTGGACTGGATAAAGCCCAGGGGGTCTTTGAATTTGAGTCTGTGTAGCATAGCAGTTGAGAACAGACTCCAGAGTCAAGTCCTGGCTCCAGTATTTACCCACTGTGGGATCTTGGACAAGTTAATTCCTTATCTATGAGCCTGTTTCCTTACTTGTCAAATGGACAAGTTAATAATATCTGTTTCATAGAGTTGGGTTTATTTTAAGATTGATTTATTTATTTGAGAGAGAGCGCGCGTGTGCACGCACATGCGTGAGCAGAGGGAGGGGCAAAGAGAGGGGGAGAGAGAGACTCTCAAGCAGACTTCCTGCTGAGCACAGAGCCCAGCAGGGGGGCTCTATCCCAGGACTCTGAGATCATGACCTGAGCCAAAACCAAAAGTTGGAGGCTTAGCCAACTGAGCCACCCAAGCACAGCCACAGAGTTGTTTTGAGATTCAAATAAATTGCCAAATTTAAAGCACTTAGAATGATGTCTGATATGTTGCTAAGGGTTCAGTGACCTTAGGGAGTATTATTTTTCCATAATATATTTATCTGTTTTCTCTTAGATTCATGTTCTACCCAGAAACATGGAGGCTTTGTGAATTTTTTAGTTGAAAGTCTAGGTACTTAAGCAAGAATTTTCAAAATAGCGCGAGTGCTATCATCTTACTAGTTTCCAGAATACAGGGACATGTTGTTCTGTCATGTGGCCTTTGTTAACCTGAACACATATTTTTAAAGTCTTTTTTTAACATTAATATCTAACTTTATATATTTTACAATCATATAATGTGTAGTATATTCCTAATGTGAAGAAACTCAGATACTTTACTAAAAACTTCTAGCAAATAAAAACTAGTCGACTGTTGTAGCGTAAGCAGTTGTTATATGAGAGATTGCGACATTCACGTAGCATCTTGAAAGTCTGGCTAATCAGACTTAAACAAAAAAAATGTTTCCTTTCTCTGCATTCACAACACTCCTGACACCCAATGAATGGGGCTTTTGCTCAAACCAACCAATTCTCCAACTCTCTGGACACCAACTGGGTGTCCTACAGTTCAGTTCAATTCTAACGTTACCCAGAGTTCGTGCAGACCCCCAGGTTAAGGGCTCAGTCCCATGAGACTGGCCCCCACTTCACACACAACTCCCAGCATGTCACCTGTCCTTCTGGCTCCAAATCAGGGGTGCCTACAACCCCTTCTCAGGTTTAATCATTTGCTATAATCGCTCACAGAACTCAGGGAAACATTTATTTACATTTGCCAACTTATTAGAAGGGATATCATAAAGGATACAGATGAACAGCCGGAAGAAGAGACACACAGACGAGGTCTAGAAGAGTCCTGAACATGGCAGCTTCTGTCCCTATGGAGTTGAGGTGTCCCACCCTCCTGACACATAGATGCATTCACCAATCTGGAAACTCCCCAGACCGGGTACTTTTGGAATTTTCATGGAGGTTTCGTTATGTAGGTATGATTGATTATGAATTTAATCCTCCCTGGAGGTGGAGGGGTGCGGCTGAAAGTTCCAAGCTTCTAATCACAGCTTTCTGGTGACCAGCCCCAACCCAGGAGCCCACCCAGCATTGCCTCATTAGAACAAAAGATCCTCCTACCAGCCAGAAAATTACAAAGGATTTAAGAGCTCTGTGTCAGGAACCAGGGGCAGACACCAAATAATATATATCTTATTATGTCACAATACTAAAAATCAATATTGTTGATTGATGTGAAATCAGACAATACAAAGAATGCAGCATAGCCCAAAAATTAGAGTGGGTGTTTTGATATAAATGTCAGAATTCCCTTATGTCCATTTTTGTTTCTGCAGTATTTTCTTCACTGAGCCTGGGCCTGCTTCCAGAACGATCCGCCACTCTAATGGTGTATGAAGATGTTGTCCAAATAGTCTCAGGATTCCAAGGTACGTTGAATATTGAAAAAGAGAAGTGACAGTAACTTTTGGGCCAACTACTAAGATCTTACAAGAGACAGCTTCTTGTCAGGTGGTGATGGCAGTGAATTTACCCAGAGCTGGACACAACGTGTGTTGTCTGTGTGAATGTGCAAACACACTTGAATTTTTGGTTAAACTATCTGCTGGCCGTGATCTTGTTTCTTTAGGCCCAGCCATTAAGCATGTGAGAGAAAAGAAGGGACCCCCACCACTCTGCTCATACTGCATCTCTCTCTTCTCCAAAGTTGAGAATATTCACCTTGTGGGTTCAGAGCCCAGGACCCCACCTGAGCTTCATGAGCAAAGGTTCATAAGTATTCAAGGGGGTAGAGTTTCAGTTTTGTACAACAAAAAGTTTCTAAAAATCTGTTGCCCAATAATGTACCTAACACTACTATACTGTACACTTAAAACTGGTTAAGATGGTAAATTTAATGGTATGTGTTTTTTAACACAACAAAACAAAATCCCCCCCTTAAAAAAAAAAAAAGAAAGAGGTTCATAGACTTTCAAGTGTGGTCTTTTTCTCTCTCTTGTCCCTCATTTTCTTAACCCACCTGACGTGCAGTGATGTGCGTAAATGTGACCTCACTCCTAACTTCTCTTGCAGAGACACTAATACAGAAAGCTTAAGGGATTTCCCTGCGTTGGTGGCGGGGTTGGAACTGGGAATAACACTGTGTCAAATGTATTTGTGCTGGGATCAGTTTCTTTCGTCTAAATCATGGGCCAGAGGGGCGCCTGGGTGGCACAGCGGTTAGGCGTCTGCCTTCGGCTCAGGGCGTGATCCCGGCGTTGTGGGATCGAGCCCCACATCAGGTTCCTTCGCTATGAGCCTGCTTCTTCCTCTCCCACTCCCCCTGCTTGTGTTCCCTCTCTCGCTGGCTATCTCTCTCTCTGTCAAATAAATAAATAAAATCTTTAAAAATAAATAAATAAATAAAAATAAATCATGGGCCAGAGAGCGTTATTTCCTGGCTTTTAATGTCCATCAGATTAATTTTTTATTTACTTCATTTTAATGCCATTTGGTAGCAATCATTTTCTATGTAACCACATTCATGTGCCATTTGCAAATGAGGTGAACTCATTCATTCCTTTTTTATTGAGTGACTGTGGGGAAAGCGCAGAGGTGAACACCCAGCCACTATAATTAACATACAACATAATGATTTGATGCACGCGTATATTGCAAAATGATGGACACAGTAAGGCTAGTTAACATCCGTCACTCCACATAGCTGCAAATTTTTCTTCTTGTGATGAGAACTTTCAAGACCTACTCTCTTAGCAACTTTCAAATATACAATACAGTATTAACTGTAGTCACCATACTGTACATTACATAGCCAGGACTTCGTTATCTTATAACTGCAATTTTGTGCCTTTTGAGCCGCTTCGCCCATTTCCCCCACCCCCCACTGGCAACCACAGTCTGTTCAGTTTCTGTGAGTTCGGTTTTTTTTAGATTCCACATATAAGTAAGATCATGCGGTATCTGTCTTTCTCAGTCTGGCTTATTTCACTTAGCATAATGTCCTCCAGTTTCAACCATGTTGTCACAAATGGCAGGATTTCCTTCTCTTTTATGGCTAAATAATATTCCATTGTAGATCACATTTTCTGTATCCATGTATCCACCGATGGACACTTAGGCGTTTCCACGTCTGGGCTCTTCTAAATAATGCTGCAGTGAACATGGAGGTGTGACAATGGTTTTCTTGAAATGAGGGAACGATTATACTTCCTTCTTGTGTTCTTCACTGAGAGAGGAATCTTTAGTGTCTGGCTCTCATTTCGACTGGACTAAATTCCAACAAAGACCAAAATGATCTTTATCAGAATTTTGGTCTTTATCAGAATTTAACCCAGTAGAAAATTCTAGCAAGAGTCAAATGGTTGTAATGAATGTCCTTGATACAGACGGGCATAGGTTAGGGTTCTCAGAGTATAATTTAGAGCCGACTGCAGCTCTTTAAATATCAAATGAAAACTACGAATCCTCTAGACCAGATTCCTTGTGGCTTCAGAGTTTGAGACCTACTTTGCATTTCCTGAGGAGAGGAACCCATGGAGCCTGCCAGCAACTTGGACCCAGCCTGGTTGGGACTCTTCTGATTCTGACTGGAGCTGTTGTTGCTGTGCCGCGTATCCACATGGCAGGGGACTGGCACAAAGTGATTAAACAGGGAGCGTGACCCACATGTCACAGCAGCTGCAGATTTTCTTTTTAGATATGCCTCAAGACTCATTTTTTTCTTTTACAGCCTTGAATGTTTTGATTTTTTAATTTAAAAACTGATGGGGTGCCTGGGTGGCTCAGTCGTTAAGCGTCTGCCTTTGGCTCAGGGCGTGATCCCCACGTTCTGGGATCGAGCCCCACATCAGGCTCCTCCGCTGTGAGCCTGCTTCTTCCTCTCCCACTCCCCCTGCTTGTGTTCCCTCTCTCGCTGGCTGTCTCTCTCTCTGTCAAATAAATAAATAAATAAATAAATCTTAAAAAAAAAAAAAAAACTGACCACGGGGCACCTGGGTGGCTCAGTTGGTTGGGCGTCTGCCTTCGGCTCAGGTCATGATCCTGGGGTCCTGGGATCAAGCCCTGTGTCAGGCTTCTTGCTCAGCGGGGAGTCTCCTTCTCCCTTGCTCTCTGCCCCTCCCCCCCGCTCGTGCGCACAGTCTCACGTGCTCTCTTTCTCTCTGAAATAAATCTTTAAAAAAATAAATACATAAAAATAAAAAACTGACCACCTACCATATGTTACACAGTGTTCTAAGGGCCCTAGGCACCATAATTTTCATCACCTGCTCTTCTTCTTAACTGGCCCTTCCCCCACTTTTCCTCAGAGTTAGTCCTCATCTTCTCTCTTACCAGCTGTTCTCATTCTTAGTTCCAGTTTTCTTCTGCTTTCTCTGAATTGCCCATTCTTTCCCTGAGGTGTTGGTCCACCAGCATACCCTTTGGTAGAAAGTTCTCAAGTGGCCAGGAAGCTGGGCTTCTGCAGTGTGGACCTGCACATGGGCCTTTATAAATGGAGAGGAGCCAGGCTGTAGGGTGCAGACTAGAAAGGGACATTGTCCAGGAGAGCCTCCCCCACCCCACCCCACCCCTGCCTGCCATAGCCCTCACCCTGTGTCCACTGGGCACAAATATGGCTGCAGCCAACTCCCTTCCCCCTCTTCTCTGAGCACCGCCCCCATTCCTGGTCTGAAATGTCCCTGAGTTCACACAGCCTTCCCTGCAGGCTTCTCAAGTGGGGGCTGAGCTTACGTGACTTGCCTCTTCCTCCTTCCCTCACTGCGGCTCCTTGGAGGCTGGCTGGACCACTCACCACCAGTGTCTTCGTCAGCTTTCCTCCTGGACTCATGATATTAACTCCTAGGTCCCAGGTACACGGCTCCTATAATTGTTTCTTGGGAATGTTAACATACATATGGATGATGCCCACCTGGTACCCCAGCTGCTCTTCCACTCCCAGGGTGCTTCTCTATCCCACCTCAGTCACCCACTTCTGCAGTCATGCCTTAGACCTCATCATTCCAGCAAATGCACCACCTCCAAGCCCAGCCACCACATTCCCTCCTCTCACCCTGTGACAACAGCTCACGCACCACTGGGGGCTCCAGAGCCATGACCCACTGTGTCCTTGCCAACAGGATTGCCTCCCTCCTCAGCCTACGTGCCATGGCCCTCCATTGGAATTGTCCCCTTGCAGACCCCTCCCCCCAGCAGTGTTGCTTCCCTCTCCCTCTGCCATGTTTGCCTGACTCAATAACTTCTGACCAGGCTGACTTGAGCCACGTATGGCCACCCCAGCACAGCCACACGTGGCTGGACAGACCTTCACATTGCAGTGACTGCTTGCACAGCTGGTTCATGACCGCAGGCCTCGAATGGGCATCAGCCCTGCAAGACAGGGGCCACTTCCCAGTCATTTGTTTTCTGAGTCTCCAAGATGACTTTGACACCGTTTTCTCGATCTCCTGACTTGCTGTGTGTACACCCACGCTCACATGCTCGCTCTCAGCTCATGACATCTCTACATATTCACGGAGACACTGAGAACCCTCATCCGCTGCTCCTTGTCGCACTGGAAGGAGTGTCCCTGTTCGAGTACATGCCGGTCCCTCTGTTTCTGCCCTGCATCCCGTCTCCTCTTCCGCAGGGATTTAAGTGTTCCCTCTCGCTCCCGCCCCAGCATTTCTCCCACAATGGAGTGGACAAACATTACAGCTGTGCATCTCTGCAAACTGCTTCCACGACCATGCCCGGCTCTAGCCACTGCCCTGTGTCTCTGCTGTCCTTTTGGAAGGACGTCTACACGCCCGTCTTTCCTCCTTCTTCACCTGTCTTGTCCTGTTCAGCACACTGCAAACTGCCCTCCTGCCTCATCGCTCCCTACCGACTGCTCCCTACCACTCTCCTTACACAGCACACACCCACCTTGTGATCCAGCCTCAGCCTCCCTTCTACAGGTTCTTCTCCTTCAGGTATTGGGTTTACTCATTTGAGAGAGAGAGAGAGAGAGAGAGCAGGCACAGAGGGAGAGGGAGAAGCAGACTCCCTGCTGAACAGAGAGCCTGACCTGGGGCTCGATCCCAGGACCCCAATCATGACCTGAGCCAAAGGCAGACACTTACCCTACTGAGACACCCAGGCGTCCCTAAATAAAAATTTTTTAGAGTGTAAATAACAAGTGCTTTTTGCACTTCCTATATAAATTGCCCATGCCCTGCTCAATTATTTCCTTTGTTGTGGCTTCCAAGAAAAAAGCAGTTCACGCGCACACACACATACACACACACACGTGCGTGCACTGTAAGAGCATAAGAGAACTTGAAGAGCTCTTTCTCTAAGGAGCAAGAGGCATGGTCCTATCATAGTGGCATAAATCATTCAGTTAGCTTTTGTTATAGTTAATGTATTCAATCTCACTCCCTCCTGTATGTACATAACCAAAAACTGAGAACCATCGCTCCCTTTCTAAAATCTCATTTGTATTCCCGCTTTTTAAAATTACAGAAATTTTGCTAATTTTTTTTAAGTAGGCTTCACATCCAGCATGGAGCCCAACTCTGGGCTTGAATTCACAACCCTGACATCAAGACCTGAGCTGAGATCAAGAGTCAGACACTTAGCCAACTGAGCCACCCAGGCACCCCAGAAATCTTGTTAATTTTTTCACTTATCCTCGTTCATGAGTGTGGTAATTGCTACTTAGGCTTTTCCTTGTCTCCGTAGAGTTGAGACATGACAATAATAATGCTGCATGATGTTTCATGTCTTCCTACCAGTTGGGAAGAAAGTCATATGTAGATAATTTTTGGTCTTTGAGTTCTGTTCTATAAAATTAATATAAAACCAAATTTATAAAAACTATATTAAAGTTTTGTTCTCAGATTGGTCAAATGTAGATGAATTTATTTTTTTTAGTGGATTCAGAGGAGAAAAATCAATTCTTACTTGATCAGAAATGTAAGTACTCTAAGTCTTTGAATTTTGGTGGGCTACTCAGGTGTTATAATGTGTCAAATGCTCCTGAGAAAAGGTAGGTAGCATGATGACAGTTCAGTGATGAAGCTTCACACGTTACGTGCATAGTCTTAGGAGATGGTGCCCCATTGCTCAATTTTATGTGACAGTAAAGTAAAAGCTTTCAAAGAATGAAGGCCACTGGGTAGAGGTGAAAACAGAAGAAGAGGGGAAGGAGCCCATTGTTCTCAATAGTTAGATGCTTCATGCTTCAGTGGACATTTTTGTTTTGAGATGTTTACACGCAAGTAAAATAGAATAAACTCATGGAAAATGAGTTTTCCTAGAAAAATAAAAAGACTGCCCACTTGTTTTCTTCTCTGTAGGTATGGTATTTGTGTAAATTCTGAGCAGTTGGCCTGCAGCTCTGGCTCCCAGAGCATCCAGCAGACCTTCATGGGTCTCAGAAGTGGGACATCTTGTTGACATGAATGTGAGGACATACATAAGAAGGACCCATGTGGTATACAGACACACACACACACACACACACACACACACACCATGGAATAGTACTTAGCCACCAAAAAGAATGAAATCTTGTCATTTGCAACGACGTGGATGGAACTAGAAGGTATAATGCTAAGCAAAATAAGTCAGTCAGAGAAAGACAAATACCATATGATTTCACTCATATGTAGAATTTAAGAAACAAAGCAGGTGAACATAGGGGAAGGGAAGGAAAAATAAGATAAAAACAGAGAGGGAGGCAAACCATAAGAGACTCTTAACTATAGGAAACAAACTGAGGGTTGCTGGAGGGGAGGTGGGTGGGGGATGCGGTAACTGGGTGATTGGCATTAGGGAGGGTTCTTGACGGAATGAGCACTGGGCGTTCAATGAACTGACGAATCACTAAATTCTACCTTGAAACTAATATTACACTATATGTTAACTAAATTGAATTAAAATTTATAATAATAATAATAATAATAATAATAATAATAATATACCACGAAGCTGCCTGGCTGCTTAGGGGGGCACTGTCAGCACCCACTGCCTTTGGTCCCCAGGGCTGCGCTGTAAGCCACGCCCACCTCACCACGCCCACCTCATCCGCACCGCACTGAGCACCAGCCACCTCTGCGCCCCTCCTCTTACTAATGACCTCACCACATTTCACCAAGAGGAAAGGCCCCCAGGGGAGGATGGCTTGGTGGCTTCTCCCTGGCCTTGTGACGTGCCTGCTGTGGTCCCTCCACCACCGCGAGCACCTTCTCTCGCAGGTCGTCCCACCCCTTATCTCCTCCTCAGGCCTCCGTCCATCGTTCTCCTCTAGCTCTCCCTCAGCTCCCGAAACAGCAGTCTGCCATTCCAGGAAAAGCCCTTCATAACCCCCTCGTCCTTCACGTTCCACTCCCATGTCCATCCCTTCCCAAACCGGAGAAGTCTGCCCTCCCCTGTTGCACCTCTCGGTTTTCCTTTGCCTCACGCTGTTTTGGAAATTACCCTCATAGAGTTCCACGGAGCTCGAGTGGCCGCTGCAGGGCCTCCTTCCGGGCCCTGGTCACCCCGGGGGGTCTGGGCTGGGCTGCAGAGACCCAGGTGTCCTCCTGAAGGATCGCTTCTCACTCCTCAGCTCCTTGCCCCTCTGGCCTCTTCTTGCTCTTTCTTCCCTGCCCTCCTGTCTGCCTCCAGCTACCTCTTCAGTTTCCATCCCGAAGCCGCCATCTTTACTGGGCATTCGTTGTTTGTCAGGTGAACCCCATCATGACAGCCTCCTGGCTGACTTCTAGCCCCTCCACCCCTCCACTGGCCACCAGAGCTGGGTGAGAGCAAACGCGATCTTTTCCCTCCCATCCCAGGAACCCCGCAGATGCTCCTGCAGGCCCACGCAGCCTACACCCGGCTCCTGGGGTCCCCCGCCCTCCCCAGCCTCCCCGCTCAGGCTTGTCCTGCTTCCAGGTGTGCGCTCCCTTCCACCCCCCCCCCAACCGCCTCCAGACACGGGTCACGGATGCCACCCATGGAGCTCTCTCTGAGCTTCCTCTGTACTTTTTCGCATAGATCTCTTATTTTGACACTTAAAATACTGTGGTAATTAAGCCATTCCCGTGAAGCCTTCTGTCCTCCTTTTCCTCTTCCCATATCCAGTACCCCTTGCACAGGAGACTCGGTACATGTCTGGATCACTGTGAGATTTCTCAGAGTATGTTGTGCGGTTGTTCCCAGTCTGGGGCAGTTTTGTCCCCCAGGGACATTGGGTGATGTCTGGTGACTTTTTTGGTTGTCACAACTTAGGAGCTGCTACGGGCATCTGGCGGATAGAAGCCAGAGATGCTGTCAGACATGCAGGGCACAGGCACCCCAGTCCCCCCGCCCCCAACAAAGAATTACCTGGCCTGAAATGTCAGTAGTGCTGAGATTGACGAATCCTGACCTAGTCAGAAGTGAGACAGATCACTATTTGGACCTGGTGAGCGGCCCAACATAGTTCATCTTTACATGCAATTCTGTAAATATTGTTGAGCACCAGTTGTGTGTGGGACATGATGCAATGTGTTTTACAGGACACCTGCTTTCAAAGAGCTTCCATCTAAAACGGGAGAGGAGATGGGAAATTAACGTTCACACTGCACCGATCATGTACCCGGAGGGACTGCTAGGCATCATACACGCGTGCTCTGATCTAGCCTCACAGTAACCATATTACGAGACAGGCGTGATTCACACCTGTTTTAAAGATAAAGAACCTCAAACCCAAAGTCACTCAAATAGAAGATGGTAGAAGAAGGATTTAAATGTAGAGCTGATTGATTCCACTGATCCATGTTCTCATCTCATGGTGCCTCTGATTAGGGAGATGTTTCCAAATAAACATAATATAGGGCACAGCAAAATCCATGCTGGAGGGGCGCCCGGGTGGCTCAGTCAGTGAAGCATCTGCCTTCGGCTCAGGTCGTGATCCCCCTCCTGTCGGGCTCCCCGCTGAGCGGGGAATCTGCTTCTCCCTTTCCCTCTGCCCCTCCCCACCGCTTGTGCTCTCTCTCTCTCTCAAATAAATAAAATCTTTTTAAAAAATTCCGTGTTGGAGAAAGATACATATAGCATTTAGAGGTTGGGGTGGGATCAAGGATGTCTCCATAGAAGAGGTGGCATTTAAGACACATCTTGGATGATGTGTAGATGTGCGGACAGAGACTGCAGGGAAAAGGCACGAACACATGAGTGGAAGCACAGAGCTGTGCAGTCCTGCTTGGCCAGAGGATGAGAGGTAGGTGTGGTGTCCTACAAGGGGAAACAGTAGTTAGGATTGAAAGAATTCCTTTCTGCCTCTTACTAACAGAACGACTGTGGACAGGTCATTAACCTGTCTGGGCTTCTGCTTCCTCACTCATATGAGGAGAGGGTTCTCTCTTCACAGGATTGTTGTAAATATTAAGTGAAATAATATGTATATAAGAGCTTTGTAGGGGCGCCTGGGTGGCTGAGTTCGTTAAACATCTGACTCTTGGTTTCAGCTCGGGTTATGATGTCGGGGTTGTGGGATTGAGCCCCGCTGAGCGCAGAGTCTGCTTGTCCCTCTCCCTCTCCTCCCGCTGTTCTCTTTCTCTCTCTCATAAATAAAATCTTAAAAAAAAAAAAAAAAGAACTGTAAATTCTAAAGTACTGAACTGCACCCCCCCCCCCATATAGTACTGGAATTGTAGTAGTTTGGGTGTCTGTGCTGGTCTGTAATTGTCACCGCCATCATTGTTTGCTAAGTGGTGGTGATCCATTGAAGGTCTCTGAGCAGAGAAGGAATGTGACCAGAGTGACTTTAGAAAAGTCAGTGTGTCAGTAGATGGAGTGGCAAAGGGGTAAGGCTGGAGCACGGTTAAGGCAAGGAGTAATGCAGGGTGGTGTAGGGTGGAGGCAGAAGAGGAGAAGATGATCCTAGAAGTATTGATGAGAGGAGATTGGCCAGCCCTGGCAGTAAGTGGATGCACAGAAAAATCGAAAGCGAAAATGACAGTGGGCTGGGAGCAAAGCTGGATATTGAGCAGAACGGAGGTGCGGTGAAGTGGGAGACAAAGTAGGGGATGGTGTTGGAGTGCCTGTGGGGTATCCAGGTGGAGGTGTCCGGAAGGCAGAGGAAATACAGACATGGGGCTCGGAGGAGCATCGCGATGGACAGGAAGGCCACCATGGAGGGGAGTCAATAAGGTAAGAGCTTAGAAACAGTGGAGGCAGCTGAAGGCAGCCCCTTAGGAACTGGTTCATCCGTTGGTGGGAGGAGAAAAAACATACTTGCAGAGGAAAAAGCCAGCTGACTCGAGAGACCAGCATGCGAGACTGTGAATGCCAAGCAGGGCGGGGGCGGTGAACAGTGTTGACCATTGTGAAGTGGTCAGTGAGGAGGAAGGCGGAGAACTAGTCACGAGTTTGCAGATTATACAGTCACCCATTGACATTTCCGAGGGCGGTGTGTGTTGTGGGTAAAAGCCGGATCATTGGGGGGTGGGTGGAAGGAGAGGAGGCATTCCCTTATGGGGATAACAGCATTAAAGTCATGTTTTGGGGGCGCCTGGGTGGCACAGCGGTTAAGCGTCTGCCTTCGGCTCAGGGCGTGATCCCGGCGTTATGGGATCGAGCCCCACATCGGGCTCCTCTGCTATGAGCCTGCTTCTTCCTCTCTCGCTCCCCTGCTTGTGTTCCCTCTCTCACTGGCTGTCTCTATCTCTGTCGAATAAATAAATAAAATCTTTAAAAAAAAAAAATAAAAATAAAGTCATGTTTTGGTGTTACTTTTCTAGATGAGGAAGAAATGGGTATGTTTGTTGGTTGAGGAGGAAAAGCCTGTAGAGAAAGATGATAGACAAAGGCAAGAAGAGTTGGTTGGGTCAAGTCTCGCAGCATCACAAGCAGAAGTTAGGGTAGAGGCTTGGTTGACCCTGGAGGAGAGCAGGGACAGCAGGCACAAGAGAAGAGGGAAGAAAGACATGGTGAAGTACAGAGACAGGAGGTGAGTGGCCTCAGTGATTTCAGTAACAGAGGCCCAAGCATCTGGGGATAGGGTTGGAGCCCTGAGTATGAGAGGAACAGAGAAAATTTGAGAACCCACTGTTGTGGGGAATGTGAGAGAGGCATCCAGAAAAGACCTAGCCAGGCCTGTCCCCTTGGTCCTCCCATCCCCAGCCAATCACACCCCGTCCTGGAATTGCGGAAATCCAGCAGCGCTGATAGAGGAAGATTGGGGTGAGGCCATGACCACTCCCCCAGCCCCACACAGACACTTTGGATTTCATTTACCCCGAGGCCTAGAGTAGCTTCGACCCTTCCGTAATTCCTCAGACGGTTCTTTGGTCATTTCGGCAGGCAGAGAGTGGTCTTGCCGTTGCTCTGTGTCTGGGAGTGTGTTTGGTCCCTCAGCAAACAGGGATCCATGTCGTGCTGGTCACAGAGTGTGTCCCATCTCCTGGACAGGCTGCGTCCCCTGCTAGTTAACTTACCCCGGGCATCACCCTTCTGTGCCCCCCACCCACCAGCCACCACAGATAGACCCCAGATGTCTGGCTCGTGACCAAGTTCTCCTGCACAAAAAAGGAAGGGGAGGCAGCAGAGGGAGGGCAGAGCAGGGGTGGGGAGGGGAGAGAGACACATCTCCCACGGAAATGCATGACATGCCAGAGAACAAGAGAAGGCTGCGTGTCTGTTAGAGAGAGAGGTGAGGAAGAGAGGGAAGGAGGAACAGCCAGTGGCCCCTGAGAGCCGGGGGGCAGCTGGTCTGGGGTCTCCAAGTTCCAGGCCAGTCCCCATGAGGGAGTTAGTGTGATTCCCTGTTCACCTGTCAGCAGCTGCCCTTTTCCTGAGGCCTGGAAGGTGAGACGTATCCCACCCTGTTCTGCCTCAACCCTCTTGAGGACAAGTCCCTCTTTGCCCTGTCCCAGCGTACACGCTCTGCTTCTTGTTAGCAAGTTCTTGGTTTCCCCCACTGTGTGTAACCCAGGCGGGCACCAGCAGCATTGTTCAGATTGAAGAACAGTAGAGAAGGGGAAGTAAGTTCTCGGAAAGTTCACTATCGCTAACAACAATAATAGGACCAGGGAGGGAATAATGTTAATGTCGTTGGGGGTGAAAAAGAAAAGGTTGGCTCTGACTTTCCATCTCTGAGGGCAGCAAGGACGACAGAGAAGCAGACTGCTCCTTGCCAGGCGTGGGGTGCTCCTGGAGGTCTCGAGGTGTTCGGACTCTGTGCAGACCAAGGAGGTAGCGGGAGGAAGACATCAGTGTTCTGTGACCTCAAAGGAAAAGACCAGGCTGAGCAGAGCTGGGCGTGAACAGAGGCAGATACTTGGATGCTAGTGCATCAGCGTGGGTTGTTTTTGGGGGAGAGAGAAGCGATGGTGGTTTGAGACAGGACCGCATATTCATCCAGTTAGTTTCAGGGGAGGTGACAGAAGGCAGATAGGAGTCATGACTTTGGGCATCTGGCTCCCAGGGGCCCGACAGTGGGGCCTGTGTTTCAAGGAGCGGAGAACCAGTCATCTGAGAACTCTGAGTTTCTGATCCAGGGTTAAAAGGAACCCTGGGGGTAGGCATAAAGACCATGGGCTCAGCCCGGCTGTGGTGCCAGACAGCCACAGACCAGGGACAGGGAGCCCCCAGCTGACCGCAGGGGAAACAGCAGGCCGCGGGCAGGATGTGCAGTGACCAGAACGCCAGGGTGGGTCATTGCTTTTGAGGAACCGCTATTTTAATCCACAGAAGTGTGTAAATGCCACAACTTCCATTTCTATTAACTTGTGTCTTCAGGATGTTTTTGCTGGGTTTGCGCAAAATGACTTAGCACCTTGACGTCTTGTGACTGTCGCCATAGCATTAGGGAAAAACAGGTTGGGGTTCTGCAGTCAAAACAACATCTGGAGCCCACGCTGCAGACGATATCTCGGGGGAACTGCCTGAAGGGGCCCACCCCGTCCTTCTGCACATAGGAGCTGCGTGTGGCGAAGGGAGCATTTCCACCTCCTTTCAAGGGCCTGATCCTCAAATGCACAACATGATCGGTGACAAGTAGGGTGCACCCCACTGCAGAGACTGGGTGCCACAGGGCAGCCTCTGCCAAAGCAAAAGGGTTCATTGCTGTGGGGCTCTTGTTTGGAATTCTTGTGCAGGCTGCACGTTGAATTCCCTTGCTTGGCTTCTGTTTGGTCTGTAGAGGTAAACCAGATTTTACCAGAAGATTAAGGAGGTGTCTGTAACCGTCTCAAAGGGAAAGGGTATCGCTTGCTTTGTTTACGGAAAGCGATGAACCGAACCGTCATCTACTCCTTTCACTGATGTGGACTTCCTTTCCCAAAACGTTACCCCCCTCCATGGGGAATGCTGGGCAGTGAAAAGCTTGCTCCCAAATAGGACTTGGAAAGCTTTTTGTTAAAAAGCTAAATAACATCCTGTGTCAAAACAAATGTGACAATGGGCTATTATTTCTATCCCCATAATAGCATGTTGTCACATCTTTGTGCCCTGCACCGCCTGTGGGGGATGGGCGGAGATGTGGGGACGAGAGGGAGGGGGCGGGGGAGGCGGGCTGAAACGTGGAGAAGCGCTTCCTGGTTGCCTCAGATTTACTGCTCCTCCGGGAGGTAACTCAGAAGTTCATTTGTGCAGGTGCCCGGCCACAGCCTCGAGTTCACTTCCAGAGGAGAGCCCTGCGGCTGCCTGAGAACACCAGCTACAGCGACCTGACGGCCTTCCTCACGGCCGCCAGCTCCCCGTCTGAGGTGGACAGTTTTCCTTATTTGCGAGGACTGGATGGAAATGGCACAGGTAATTGGAGTCTGTTCTCTTCTCAGCTGGGGCTTCTGTGTTTGGATTTTTGGATGTGGCTCGAAGCGTTAGACCAACCAGAAGAACTAGAGCTGTGACGTTCAAGTGCGTGGGAACGGTGTTAGTTAGGGATTCCCGTCTACACGGCTGTGGAAGTACATTTGAGTGCATTTGTCTCCTTCAGCCATCCTGCCTGACGTACCTTCGGAGCTCCCCTTTGGTAGGCTATAGATTTAATTCAGAGAAGTGCTTTTAACTGAAGTTGGGGTTTTTTCCCCCAAGTATAAGGCTCACTGCCCCTTGTGCCACTTGCCCCTGGAGTGGTTTGGTGGAGCGCTGGCGTGGCTGCCCTCCCGCTCCCACCCACGGGTCACAGCGGGAAGGGGAAAGGGGCAGTGGCTCTGATGCAGAGAGTGGGGACAACGGGGGATGTCATTTCTGGGAATCAGAAGCATTTAGGAGCGGGAGCCTCTGCTCTCTACCATCTGTGCCCACCCAGCATTTTCCCACATCTTTCCATCCTCTGCGCTGTTCTCTCTGCCTTGACTTGGCAAACAGCGGTCAGGCTTTGATGTTGATTTGAATCCAGACCTCTAAGTCAGCTCCGTCCGTGTCACCCTAGACTGGCCTGACACATAGAGCTAAAAACTCAGAGAAACTAAAAACCAGCAGCCAGAAAATATGTAATAATTCCTTATCAGTAAAAAGACTGGCTCGCAGCCAGCAGTGCACTCGGCACTCACGTGGCCCCCAGTCCTAGGGACTGGAGAGTGGCAGATGCTGAGGTCCTGAGTCATTTCTTGTCTCTCCCCTCTTCTTTTCCTGACACTTTGGACTAGTCACAACACAAACCTGAAAACCAGAGGCTGTTCTGGGTTAAATCGCACTAGGTGAGGAGGTGACTACGTTTTCCCAGAAATGCTTTTATTGACTGTCCCTGACTTGTTTAGCACTTGACATAAACGGATCTTGGATCTTTCTGAAAAAGCTTTTTCACCTGCAGCATCTGATCCGTTTTGTGGAATGCTGACAAATTTCTGGTGACCGATCAAGGTGACCTGGTGATTCGTTACTCACTTTTCATCCATCTGTGGCACCTGCTTTCAGAAATGGTTCTTCTTGCTTCAATTTTTGCATGATGACGATGCAGTTAAGACATCAGTCATTGGCCGTCAGGTAAAACGGCACGGTAGTCACTTTAAGTAAACATTATTGGGGGAAATGTTGACTTTTACTTTAAGTGTACAGGCCGAGGAGAAAAGTAGTATTTCAGGGAACACGGAAAAGTACAATTTGAGACCATCATGCAACCCCCAGCCAATCTCCCCAACAAATGGAGCACAGTCACAATACCCTAACTTGAAGGGACAACCTCATTCCTCAGAGCTCATTAATTTTTCTGTGCCCCACTTCCAAGAGCTCTTGAATAAATTATGAAATCTGAGATGATGGGGAAGGGAGAAGAACACAGAGACATAGAACTATTGATTTTAGAGGGGTTTGTTTTATTTTAAAATCACTCTGTTATTTCAGAAGGAAGAAAGGAGGTCTTTAGAAGGTCACATGCAACTTATTTTCCACTGAAATAACTGACAGCTAATGTGGGAAGAGGAATCAGACCTTACTTGAGCACTGCCAGGAAAAGCGGCCACCCCTGGGCGTGTTGGCTCACACCCGTGAGGGCGTTGGGAGCGTGGGCTCTGCTTAGCACCCCGACATCTCATCAGCTCGGTGCCTGTCTCCAGTTTCACATGGTGCATAGCCTCTCTTCCCCACCACCCAACACTTGCTCGCCTGCCTCCTGTTTTGTAAGATGCATCTAGGAGATCTCAGCTTTGCACGAGGGCCTGGCCCACACATACCTGTGTGAGACAGCGGTCATAACTAGAGTCCGGTAAAGGTGAATGGAGGCCACGACTGGGATTGGAAAGGGCTCTGAAGGCTGGTTTCCTCGGAGTGTTCTTGGTTGTGCCCAGTTCAGAGGGAGTTTCCAGAGTTGTAAATAGAACAACTCAGCCAGATGGAGATTTGGCCCACTTTCTCATTTGTTCACCTGCGTCCACCTGCTCCATAGTTTCCTGGTGTCACCCCCACACAGGCCGGAGACACTACATCTTCACAGCATCACGCTCCCCACTCTGATTGCTAAGAAAGCAAACAACCGTCCTCTGACATTCACAAGGGGTTTTCAAGAAATGACTTCTGCTAGTAACTCCAGGAAGACAGAGAGGAGTCCGTAAAATGACTAACGTCCAGCAAAGCTGGTAACAAAAGGCAAAGCCAAACAGACCTTATAAGCTCTCTGAGCAAAACCCTTCATATTGCAAGGGACGGGTCAGAGGCCTCCTAATCTTGACCCAGTGGTGCTGCCCCCTCACCCTGCTGCCTTTGCCCGACACCTGTCTTTATTCAGACATAACAGGAGCCTGGTTGCATCAGGAGGAAACAAGAGGGAAAGACCTCGTTATATACAGAACTCAGGGCTCTGTGTAGAGTTGCAGTTTTAGAACAGGGCTGCAAGGGAAACAATTGAGCCCTTCGAAGT